>NW_024427107.1:27380056-27484183 GCF_017311325.1 Ursus maritimus | reverse complement strand
AAAAATTGGACAGCTACATGCAAAAGAATGAAACTTGACCACTCTCTCACACCATACACAAAAATAAACTCCAAAGGGACGAAAGACCTTGATGTGAGACAGGAATCTATCAAAATCCTAGAGGAGAACATAGGCAGCAACCTCTACGACATCGGCCACAGCAACTTTTCTCATGACACATCTCCAAAGGCAAGAGAAACAAAAGATAAAATGAACTTGTGGGACTTCATCAAGATAAAAAGCTTCTGCACAGCCAAGGAAACAGTCAAAAAAACTAAGAGGCAGCCCACAGAATGGGAGAATATATTTGCAAATGATATTACATATAAAAGACTGGTATCCAGATCTACAAAGAACTTCTCAAACTCAATACGCGAGAAACAAAGAAATCATAAAATGGGCAGAAGATATGAACAGACACTTTTCCAATGATGACATACAAATGGCTAACAGACACATGAAAAAATGTTCAAAATCATTAGCCATCAGGGAAATTCAAATCAAAACCACACTAAGATATCACCTTATGCCAGTTAGAACGGCAAAAATTGACAAGACAAGAAACAACAATTGTTGGAGAGGATGTGGAGAAAGGGGATCCCTCCTACATTGTTGGTGGGAATGCAAGTTGGTACAGCCACTCTGGAAAACAGTGTGGAGGTCCCTTAAAAAGTTAAAAATTGAGCTACCCTATGACCCAGCCATTGCACTACTGGGTATTTACCCCAAAGATACAGACGTAGTGAAGAGAAGGGCCATATGCACCCCAATGTTCATAGCAGCTTTGTCCACAATAGCTAAATCGTGGAAGGAACCAAGATGCCCTTCAACAGATGACTGGATTAAGAAGTTGTGGTCCATATATACAATGGAATATTACTCAGCTATCAGAAAGAACGAGTTCTCAACATTTGCTGCAACATGGACAGCACTGGAGGAGATAATGCTAAGTGAAATAAGTCAAGCAGAGAAAGACAACTATCATATGATTTCTCTCATCTATGGAACATAAGAACTAGGAAGATCGGTAGGGGAAGAAAGGGATAAAGAAAGGGGGGGTAATCAGAAGGGGGAATGAAACATGAGAGACTATGGACTCTGAGAAACAAACTGAGGGCTTCAGAGGGGAGGGGGGTGGGGGAATGGGATAGGCCGGGGATGGGGAGTAAGGAGGGCACGTATTGCATGGTGCACTGGGTGTTATACGCAACTAATGAATCATCGAACTTTACATCAGAAACCAGGGATGTACTGTATGGTGACTAACATAATAAAAAAACATTAAAATAAAAATAAATAAATAAAATATGACTATCATCACTTATCTTAGAAGAAGTGATGGATACCAATTGCAATTTATATAAACATTCAGAATAGTTGTTGATGATGATACTATTATTACTATTATGGCTATTGTTACTGTTCCTAGTTAACATTTACAAAATGGTGCTTATTACTACATTTGGTATAGATTTCTAATTGCTTCTATATATAAACTTACTTAATCCTCATAATGATCCAATGGATTAAGTAGTATTAATAACTCCATCTTTTTTAGAGATTTAGTCAAATCTTTTCATTTCAGAGATAAGCAATATTGTGTTATATGAACAAGCAGAATACTTTTTAAAATTCCTTTAGATTGTAAGTTCTTAAACTATGGCTGAAATTCTTCCTCCTTATAAAGCAAAGTTGAAGAGTCTGACAATCTAAATAGCTACCTCCAAAATATACACAGGTAATAACTACATCTACTATTTTCCAAATGCCAAATAGGATGCCAGGTACTACACATACTTCAGTTGGTTTAATCTTCACAGAAATCTCAGAAGATATTATTCCCATTTTGAAGTTGAAGAAAATCATATTAGAGAAATTAAGTAAGCCACAAAGCTATTACAAGGCCACAGTATTTGAACTTGAATTTTGGTGGGCTGTATTACAAATCTTATTATATTCAATATGCGATGCTGTCTGTTATTCAAAGAGAGGCTGCTTTGAATAGTTAATTTTTTCTAAACTTTGACAAGAATCACCTTGGTGCATGAATGGGTTTCCCTGACCCTCTTCAAATGGCCACAGAGAGTCTAACCATGAGGTATACTCTACTCTTAAATAGCATCTAAGGATGTTGTGGAACTGCTATAGTACCTTTTTAGGAATTCAATCTCTAATAAATCATTGTCAAACAATGGCGATTCCTCCAGTGAGAGTCGTAAGAGGAATAGGAAAGAGATTTTTTTATTTTTTGGCTCTAGAACAAAGCCTTGTTAGAAATCTTATCACCTTCATTTAATATGTACATGAGATACATGGATAATACAAACATACCTATGGATATACACACATAACCTCACTATATCAATGAAGTCATTCAAATATTTAGAAAATAAAAATTAAAGAAAAATAAGATTATCAACAGTAACCATTATTAAATACCTATCAGGTACTTTTAGTAATAATTTCTAACAGGTGGAATCTGAATGTCAAGAACCATTCTTAAGAGACTGGGAAGAACAGTCTTGATTAGTACTTAAAACATGTTGTTCCAGTCTCACATGGTCAACACATTTTTGCTCCTGTCCAGAGTTTGAAAAGCGCTACCCTTATTCTGTATCTACAATCCGCTTGTTCTAGGTCAAAAATAACAAAAGAAGGTTTAATTTTGCAATTACGACTAACTCTACCTTACTGCTAATCAGTGTTTCTTTGAAATATGCTTCAGAGGGAATAGAGAACCACAACAGTACTAAGAAAAATGGCTCAGGACACAAATTCTTCCTTCTGTGATTTATCACTAAGTACTTAAAAATAACACACAGATGCTGCTAATATTTTAAAGACTTCTCCCATCTTTATTTTATATTTGGTTAAATTAATCCTTTTCATACCTGGTAAGACAATGCTGTAGCAGGAGTTGGTTTAAAAGTTAAGTGAATTCTGTTTAATAATATATTTTTCAACTTTAATAAGTAATTTATCTGATTTGAATTTCATCATTTTAAAATGAGAGAGCTAGACTTGGTATTGGAGCCCAATCTAGAAAACACTGAAGATTTCGGTGGAAAGAGTTCCAAGGTGACTGCCATTGCCACTCACCTCTCTTTTCAGCTTTCTGGGCCAGTATAGAGAGGAGAAGTGTCCTCAGCAGTATCCTATCCTTTCCTCATTTTATGTGGAATTTGTAGCAATTTAACCAAAAGACTGAGAATCCCTGGATTGAATGTTTTCTAAAATCTCTTTGTTTTCTGCCTTTTCATAATAATTAATCATCATCTTAACTAAAAAATAATACAGCAATATTACATATAATATATAGCATAATATCCCCTATACTCTTCTTTTTTAAAAATATTACTCCTAAGGGGTGCCTGGATGGTGCAGTCAGTAAGCATTCGACTCTTGATTTCAGCTCAGGTCGTGATCTTGGGGTCATGGGATCAACAACCTCGTTGGGCTTCGTGCAAGGGTGGGGTCTGCTTGGGATTCTCTCTTCCTCTTCCTCTGCCCCTCTTGCCCCATACTCACTCTCTATAAGTAATTAAATCTTTAAAAATATATACATACTCCCAAAAGAAAGCTTCATAAAGATAACAATCATTGAAGGTGACTGCTATTTCACCCCTCTACAAGTTAAAATTTAATAGAAATAAATGTATGTTAAAAACAGCTTTATTTAGGGGCGCCTGGGTGGCTCAGTCATTGGGCGTCTGCCTTCGGCTCAGGGAGTGATCCCAGCGTTCTGGGATCGAGCCCCACATTGGGCTCCTCTGCTGGGAGCCTGCTTCTTCCTCTCCTACTCCCCCTGCTTGTGTTCCCTCTCTCACTGGCTGTCTCTCTGTCAAATAAATAAATAAAATCTTTAAAAAAAAAAAAACAACTTTATTTAGAACAGAAATGTTCATCTAACATCAGAGTGTTTTAAATCCTATAAGATTATTTAGCACTTCTTGGCTTAAAAATGATTAAAATAAGATTTTTTTAAAATCTAGGAATGTATAAGTTTATAGTATTCAATTATATAAAGTCTTTAAGGAAATCTGAAAAAGATTAACTAAACTGAGTTAAAATACTTACTTGTAAATGGGCAATAACTCATGTCTTTTGATGGCACTGTCTGATTTTGTATCACTGTCATACAACCTTTGCACATGTCTTCCAGTTCGAAGTGGAGGGCCTAATTTGTCCATCTTACTATTAAAATATATAAAGGTGTACCCATAAGGAGATTGCTAATGTTTCTTTACATTAAAAAAATTTTTTTTAAACATTATTCTGGTTAGAAATCTACCCCCCCCAAGCTCTTAATTATTGGACTGCCAGGGTAAGGATTGTCAAAAAGAATCCTCAGGTAGTTCATACAATGTCCACTATTAGATATGAAAATTCTGACGATGCAGGCCACCCTGCAGTTGTGATGGAACATCCAAACAAAGGCCACATTTATACACAGCAAGGCAATGGAATCAATAAATAAACTTAAGAGGGACAACAACTGTTTAAAATAACATTTGTGAAGCTAGAAGTGAACTAAAAGTTACTATCCTGGTAAATAAGACTGATCTGATGTTTCTTCTCACAGAGTTCACAAATAATCTAATTTTTCTCCTTCCCTGACTTCATAGGACCTTTCTCTTTTTTATTATTTTATGATTTCCCCTGCATTTTTAAATTCCAAATATAAAGTAAGAAGTCAAATAAATGATATTTATTTCTTTAATGCTATCTGACTTTCTAACAAAGAATGACTATTCATGAAATTCATACAGAGAAATATAAAGCATGATGTATGGGAAGAAACAGTGATGGCAATCTGAAAAATCATACAGAAATGTTAAGCGGCCAAGACATCTGAAGTTTTTGGTTTTGTTTTTTAAAAACCAAAAGTATAAAGGAGCTCCATCTGGAGGAAAATAGGAAAAACTGCAGGTTTGTAGAGATGTCATTGTTTTACATCAACCAATAACTGAATCCTATATGCTATTACCAACCAATATTCATGCATTGCAGGGAACAGGGAAAGTTAAATTAGGAAGGTAGGAGAACTATCTTAAATGACTACTGAATAACACATCACTGCTTGTTAATTTAAAAGGACACTCTTTTTAAGGGATGCTTGTTTGCTCCAATGCATTCTTCCACTTACTCATTAACTCTACAAACCCTGAGCACCTACTATGTATCAGGCACTATGCTACATTCTGGGGATATCGTGGTAAATGAAACAGACCTGATGCTTGTTCTTACAGAATTTAGTGTCTAAAAAGAAGCTGTTCATTGCTCTAGATTATAAGTGTCTCTACAGAGGGACACATTTTATTCATTTTTATGTTTTTTCAGTATCCTGTACATAGTATCATTTTATTATAAAAGTTTTTATTAATTCTTTACAGATGATGATGCTTGCATTAGGTGTTTAAATCACATTAAATAAAACATTCTAAGTCTTTAAAAAATGCCTTCATTAGGGATGTGGTATACACACACACACACACACACACACACACACACAAACTTTTTAAAAAATGCCTTCATTAAATATACATATTTTACATAATTTCTAAATATTTGAGATGAAAACTTGACAGTTTTTTTCATCTGTAAAAGATTACTAGAAATTTTACCTATTTAGTAAAAGTCAGTAAAAATCAGATTTTTCTTTGAATTGCTTAACAATTATCAAAACACTATTGTTCCAAACAGCAGTTATCTTACAAAAGATATATGTGGCTTTGACATAAGGAATAAAAATCTTTTTTCTTTCACAGAGGTGACTGAAATTAAGATTTAGAATATTTTAAACTACATTTTTAAAACATTTCTCTAGTACAATAAGAACTACTCAAATCTTACACATGACACAACAAAGTTCAATTTGAGAAAGATGTGTAAAATCCAATAAAAATCTAAAAATAGGGGCACCTATTTTTTAAAAATCTAAAAATAGGGCCTCAGTCGTTAAGTGACTGCCTTTGGCTCAGGTCATGATCCCAGGGTCCTGGGATCAAGCCCCACATTGGGCTCCCAGCTTGATGGGAAGGCTGCTTCTCCCTCTCCCTCTGCCTGTCGCTCCCTCTGCTTGTGCTCTCTCTTGGTCAAATTAAATAAATAAAATCTTTAAAAAAAAATCTAGAAGTAATTATCTAATGCAAGTATTACATATTTTCTACATATGAGAGAATTAACCAGAATTATCAGATTTTAAAAACCTAATTGAATGGAAGGTTCCAAAGATGATTTGTTTTGTTGTCCATACAGCTGTGTTATAAAATTCAACTCGGATGATCTATCTACCTATGTATATATATATGCGATTTGTATATACATATACACACACACAATTCAAATGTTACTTAGGCTAAATGTCAGTAAATGTAATTCTTAAGTTCAAATCACTTAAACTTATGTTCTTGTATAATTTCTACTATTATGCTATGTTGTTATCAAGGTATAACCAAACAAAAACAAACTTTATACGTCTCAATAATGTAATCAAGATTATATATGTCCTATGTAAAAAATTATATATACTGTAATATAACTTTTGTATAAATCTAATTATGTAAAATTTTATATATTTGAATATATTTTTATGTATAAAATCTCAATTACATATTTTTTTTTGCCATGCGATAATAATCTACGTTGGGGTTATTACGTAAATTTAAAAATTATTAGTTTATGAAAGAAGACTTTCAAACATTTAAATCTTTCCCTAAACTAACCCAGATCATAAGATATGACAAATCATTTCTCATGTACCATCTTCATATTTATTTTAGTGAGTTTTATGAACACTTCCTTGCTCACATCTCCTTTTCTACCAAATCCCTTCATTTCTGTTCCTCAATCTCCAACAGCACTAAAGATAAGTCAAAGCAGCAACAAGATGTAGGGATATTTGGAAAGAAATTAAAATCTTTGCAAAAGTAGTAAATGTGTTTTCAAAAGGAATTCAAAGGCTTCAACCCAACAGATTGATCCTTGTTTCAAGTTTCTTCTTTGCCTTTCTTGGTCTTGCAAATCATCAATAACTGACTTAGGGAAGGAAATAATATGAGTATAAAACCAGGAAGCCTGTGTCTATTTCATGTTTTGCTCAGACCTCAGGGGCCCTGGATGTTTCAAGCTATGAAAAAAAAAATCACCTTTACTGATGTTAACACTGAATTTATAAATCTGGTGTTACTTGGAGATTATTAATAAATTTGGAGAAAGTGCAACAAAAAATCTACTTCGTTATGTATTTTTAATTAGTCACAGAGTTTCAGGAACATAATTTTAACCTGGCAGTAATCCATTATGGAACTACCAATATCAATGTTTTTAGAGTGCTTCTATGTTATTTTTCTTTTAAAAGTTTCAATTTGGTAACGTTGATTATATATCCAAGGGCTGAAAAGAAATTAGGCAGGAATAAATAAATCCATTCAGCAGTAGAAGTAGTCTTGCTACTACTGCTAAGGAAAACAAAAGAGGGTTTTTTGAAGTGAACTAAGCACTCCCACATAACATATATCTCGTGCAGACTAAGCAATCTGATACACATAACATGATTTCAATTCCCTATGAAATTTAAGGATATGTTCTTAAATTGGCACTTAGATTTCGTCAGAGTCAACATCAAAGTATATTTTTAATTTCTTGCTGTTCTTTCAATTCAAGCACAAAAATGCGTTGGATTAATAAAAGTTAAAAAATCCTTGGGTTCCACAGACCACTAATCTACAAGTTTCCAGATACTCCACATGACTTAAAAAATATGTATTTCTATCCTTAAATAATCCATAAAATCCATACCTTCAAATTATAAATGCCTAATATTCCTATGATAATTTACTTATTCTAAAATAGAGAATGGCAAACATTTCCTGTGAAGAGCCAGACAGTAAATATTTCAGGCTTTACGGGGGCTACGCTGGCTATCTCTGTCTCAAATACTCATCTGCACCATTGTAGCATGACAACAGGCATAGACAATACATAAATAATTGGGTGTGACCATGTTCCAATAAAACTAGTTTGGGGGCAGGATTTGGCTCTCAGGCCATAGTTCAAGAAGATCACCTGCTCTAAAATATAAAAATTCTATATATGAGACGATGCCAGTATTTTAAAATTTTGAACAATTTCAGTGATGATTTTTAAAGGTTTTTCACATATTAAGGAGTTATGATAGATATCACTACATTATCTTTTAATCTCAAAAACGTATTACATTTGTCAAGCTAATACATTTCTATAGATGATAAACTGTTATTTCGACCAAGATTTTCTAATTTAAAATGACTACTGCAGTTGCATATAACTGCCCCAATACAAATAGTGTTATCTAAAAAGGAATAATACTTTAGCAAGCTTTCAAAATATTTATAGCTAAGAATAAATTCACATTTTAAGAAATATTTGGCAATGATATCAACTTACTCGAATAGGTTTTAATTTGAAATAAACTTTGACCTTGGGAAGGTCCTTGTTTATTGTTGATACCGAGAATGAGTTACTCAGGAGCATGTAAGTCACTCAGTCTTGTAAGACTGAAGTGAGCCAAGTAGGTATAATAAAAGAATGACTTCTGAAAGAATACTGGGAAAAAATTTACCAGTTCGTATTTTGTATCTTTGTAGACACCCACAGTTATGATATTCTGAGGCATTCAAAGTTTTGAAATGTATCATACTTCTATTTTTGATCCTAAACGTATCAAATCCTTTACATATGCCAAAACCGATAGCCTCAATCATTGGTATCCATGTAAGAAGCCACACTCTGCAATTCTAGGTTGTTTTAGGCATTTCTAGGTCAATAATAAATGATAGAGAAGTTCATAAAAATCTAAGCAATGTTCCACACAAATTCAACTCATACACATCAAGACTGGCTTATGAGAAAAGCCTGTTTCCACTTATACAAAAATGTACTTAAAAACCAGATATTTGTTTCTTACTTTTGTCAATATAATTAAAGTATGAGAAACCAAATTCAATTTATTAAGAAATGCTGCTTAAATGCATTGTTGCTCTATTTTTGCAGTATCTACTATAGCCTGTCTTCAAAGTAAATGTCTTTCATAATAACTGACCAGAAGTAAACCTTTGATATTTGATATTTTAGCTACTGAAAATTATCAGCTAAAATATTTTAGCTGGTAATTAACCACTAAGAAAACACAAATCTCAAGGCATGACTGTGTAAATTCCCTGACACAATTCAAATGTGGTAATGTTTACTTAAAAGTTTCTTGCTTCACCATACTTCTAAAATTTCCTAGGATTAAAGATAGTCATCTTTTACAATAAGAGAACATTTTTTCCATTGAGGGCATTTTTTGCTTTAAAAAAAATCTGATAAAACTGGTTGAACCATAAGTTATCCAGAAGTTAATTACCAAATAAATGAGAATTTTTTCAAGACAAATTTTTCTGCAGTACGATTCCAACAGATCACTGGTATGCATGATTAAGCTAGTCACAATAAAGATTATATACACAAGGCTTTAAACAATCCTGAGTTATTGAAATGACTATTTCACTAATCTCAGAAGGTGCAGATGTCTTAATTCCACCTTTACTCAATCCTGAAGCGTTATATCAATAGAAATAATGATTGGCATTCAAACGTCAATTATCCCACCAGCACCAGGACCACGGTTCTATAATGTGCCAACAGGCTGACAAATGAGGGATTTAATTTGCTAATTCGTTATTTGTTTCATTTATTCACCAAAAATTTATTGTGTGTCTATATGTCAGGCATTATACTACATTTTATAGTTACATCTGTAGGCAAAGCAGAAACAAAGAGCTATCAAAGCTTACAATCCAGCAAAGGAAAAAAATATATAATCAATAAATAACACGTCAATACACTCAATAATTCTCAAAAACAAAACAATAAAAACTCTGCCACTAAAGAGCCATGAATGGGTTTATTTCATATAGTAATATAGTAATGTTCCAATTAATATGGTAATATATTGGCCGCAGGCAAAAACCAAGGCTCTTTACAGTGGCTGGAAACGTAACATGTAGGGACTATATAGAAAATGCACAAATGGATTTACAGAGTTATGTATGACAGTTTAATATGATGTGAGACAACCAGAAATTTTAAATCTTCATGGCATTGTAAGCAGTGCATAATTTATAAAATTACTGTGCTCAAAGTCTTTGCTTGTTAGTAAAAACAAATTTTCTCCTAGGGATTATATAAATGTTGGTCAGATTGTATTAGATCAGGTGACAACATTCACAGAATGCTGTGAGTGAGACAAAGGAGATATGCCAAAAGTCATATGGCTATTCATTGGCAAAGCAGGATCCAGAAGCCTAATTTTCTAATTCAAAGTCAGTGCCACTTTTCATTACACCAGCCAGCTTAATATGCCCTATTAAGAGTACAGGGGAGGGTGTGAGTACAACTTAATATGGCCATCTGATAGCATTTTCAGTATGAGAGGAAGGACAGTAAAAAATATCAGTTTTTAATTCATAATCAACTGTCAATGATACTATAATTAATACAGCATAGAAGGCAATTCTGTGATACGGTAAAAAGGATTTGTAAAAGTTAAAATACATATTGTCATCTACACTTTAATTAAAAATGATGAGTCAACTCAGTAGAGAAGCTCAAAAAATAAAACAAAATCAGTTTCTTACCACTGAAAGATGAGAATATTTTACTTTTCAACCACCTGTTCTACTGATAACCTGTCTCTTTCTTAAGGATAGCCGGTGTCTTCTTTTTAGAAGCATAACAAAAAGAAAAAACATTTAATCAGATCTTGTTAGCTGATTTTTTCTTTTTCTACAATGGTAATTACATTAAACTCCTTTTAGATTTTGTACTTTCTGTGTAGTCCAAATTAGGAAACAAAAAACAGTTGCTCTCACTTGATATATAACCCTATGGATATTTCCTACATTAGAAAAAAGTGATAACCCATATCTGAAAATAATGTGTGCTGTATTTCCTCCATCAACTTTATCAGTATCTATAAAGTATACACATAAGCCCTCATTCTAAAGATCACGTGATAACCCTTAATTTTCTGATTTACCAAAATGGAAGAGAAAGGGAGTTCCTACTAAGACACAAGGATTTTTAAAATCTCTCGTGTTACCAACAATTTTTTCCACATTAAAATAATTGTGGAAAGCTTAATTATGCTACTTTCTTAGAAGCCATGTATATAAAACTGCAGAAAGATAAAAAGTATATTAAAAGTATTAAATGAGTGGAAAATAATCATCCACTATTAATATTTCAGCATTTTTTGTCTACACACATTTTTATATATCTCAGTATATATGAGAGTTTGTATCCTACGTCTTTCTCCTGTTATAGTAGAATCATCCCTTTAAAATGCATAGACATTTTATAGTTGCATAAATTCCTGTATAGATTGTTATAATTTGCTATTCAAACGAAGCTAGAAATTTAGGTGACTTAATTTTTTTTACATTATAATAAAACCATAGGAAAGAAACCAATGTTTAGAGCCAAAGAGACTCTAATTTGTAACCTGCTTCCAACTCTTAATAGCTGTGTGGCTTTGAGCAAATTATTTTGCTTCTCTGATACCCTCATCCTATGGTGGTGGGGTGGTTTTAATAAAAATATATGAAAAATGTTTAGCACAGTGCCTGATACATAATGTTTCATATATATTGGTTATTACAAAAATCTTCTGTATTTCAAATGATTTCCTTAGACTAGATTTCCAGAAGTAAAATTATTCAAAAAGTATGAATATTTTTTGGGCTCTTGATACACATCACTAGATTTTTTTCCAAAATGGTTATCCTAATTTAGACCCTCAACAGTAGTGTATGTGCCCCTGACCAGTAATATGTTAAAAGACAAATGAACTTTAGAAAGAAAATCAAGGTTAATAAAACAGCCAATTAAATAATAAAATAAAACTCAGAATCATTTGTGTGTGTGTGTGTGTGTGTGTGTATCACTAATCAATTAAATTCAAATAGACTTACCCTACATGAGGCGCTGCTATCCCTTTATGTGAGGGAGACAAGGTCTGAAGTTTGTTTCCCAAAGAGCTGCTAACTGAAGACACTTTACCTGAAGGCACACCTTACAATAAAAAAGGTTATTAGTCTTAACGACATTCTGAAAAAGAAAAATCACAAAAAACAGAGCATCTGACAAGGAAAACAACGCTTTAATGGCAATAAATCTTTGCAGCAATAAATCAAAACAAGTTACCAACTAGGAAAAGGTTTTTTAAAAATGAAATTTCCAGAGAACAACATATAGCATCCTTCATTTCTAATTTCCAATTTCCTTATTACAATTTACATATAAATAAAAGTGCACTTCAGTCAGTCAGTTTCTCCTTCAAGTCATTAAGCATGTGTCTATTAGGACAATTGTTAAGTTCAGAGCAGTATACATAGAAATGAGGGAAAAATACTGTGGTCAAAGAATCAAGAAAAGAACTTGGTTGACTACTCTGAACAGGTGATACAGCAGTAACAACATCTAGGATTAAAAAAAGGACTATAAAGTATCCTAAGTAGAGAGTTATTGAAAGTTACTTTATTTTTACCCAGAAAGAATTACTTATCCTCCACATCTCTTCCTAATTATAAATCTATTTTAATAATCCAAAACAGAACACTATCTTCATTTCTGTCTCTACAGAAAAAAAAAAAAAATCAAGTTATTTATGGAGCTCATTACCTACAACAGTTTTGCTAGCGCCACTTGGTTGTGGTAATCGTGAAGATCCTGATGGTGCAGTTCCAGGAGAATTTGACTTTTTAAGTGCAGGCGGCTTATACTAAAATAATGAAAATAAAATATTTTATCGACATTACTTTTACAGGTTGCAAACTAGTATTTCAAAAGCTCACATACCCTTAAATGAGTACTTTTTTTTTAATTAGCTACTGAATTACCCAAATTGAGGAAGTACAGATTAAAATACATCACCCTAGAGAGAGGTTTTCCAAAATATGTTCCATCTCAAAACTAGTGTGCTAAAAGTTTGGCTCAGATGTTCCATTGCTAAAACCAACTAAGAGCAGCTTTGCCCAGTTCACAGGAAAAAAAAAAAAAAAAGGTCAAATGGAAAAAATTTCTTCAATGTGAAGATTTTAAATGCCAAACAAATATTAATAGAAAAACTTAGAAACATCCAATGATGCTCACTTAGCAGTGCAGCTTTAAAGATCAAAAATTTTACCTGTTTCTGGGCATGGTTTTATATTTCATATATATAATCCAGCCATATTTCCTACTGGTAATAATTCATAAGATTACAAATAAGCCTGGATAAGTTTTACAATAGCTGCCTTACTGATTTCCTGAACATGAAAAGAAAGCTAATTCCGACTTCACTATCCTCACCAGATCATGTTAGATGAATAGAACATGGGTTGAGGAAAGAGAGGGTGTTTATTTTTTCTCTACTTTCTAGAAAGATATCATTATCAATTTTATTTTACTGTCTCTTACCTGAGCCAAATTTTGTTACTGAATATTGAAGTATCTTATTGATCACCTGCTCCAATATAACAAAATGAACTTGCCCAACTCCAACTTCACAACAGAAGAGGAAATAAGACTCATGCCACTTTACTTCAACTATAAAGTGATGGCTGTACTTGAGATTTAGCCCAATACATAGACTGCTGAGGACTTTATGTGAAAAACTGGTTTTAAACATAATCTTCAAAAATCATATTTTATAACCAATAATCAGTATAAAATTTAAGATGCACTACTACTAAAAACTGCCAGCTAAACACAAATTTTAAAGTAAAATATTATACCATTCAAAATTTAGTATGTGACCTTTTAAGGAAGATAAATCTTGATAAAAAGGCTTCTCTCTCTCTCTCTCTCTCTCTCTCTCTCACACACACACACACACACACACACACACACTCCATGCACATTTGGCACTATTACGCCAGAAGCAGAAATTTAAGCACTTGGCAACGAGAAAACCTTCAATAACTATCTGTCAAATGAACAAGTGACTAGGACCCTTTGGAGATAAGCCATAGAAAGACACTATTTCTTTGAAAACCAAGAGGTGTTTCTGGTTTAAAAAGGCAACTGGCAACTGATGAATCACTAAACTCTACCACTGAAACTAATAACACACTTTATGTTAATTAATTGATTTTAAATAAAATAAAAATAAACTTTTAAAAAAGGGGAAAAAAGGGCATCTGGGGGCGCCTGGGTGGCCCAGTCAGTTGAGCATGAGACTCTTGGTTTTGGCTCAGGTCATGAACTTGGGGATGTGAGATCTCCAGGGTCAGCCTCCGCGCTCAACAGGGAGTATGCTTGGGGATTCTCTCCCTCTGCCCCTTCCCCACTCGCACATCTGTGCGCTCTCTCTCTCTCTCTCAAATGAATAAATAAATCTTTAAAGGGGCATCGGATTGATATCAGTGTCTCCCACTAAAATACCAGTGAAGACATTAGGAAAGATTTTTAAAACTAACAACAATATGGAAAACAAGCCCTAATGAAGACCCCTTAAAATATCACAGGCATGTCTACTAAAAATAGGCTCCATAAAACTGGATTAAGAAATAGGATTGGTGAGCCACTCATACTGTGCTAACTACCAAAAAATAGCAAAATGATTAGCATAAACAAAAGGTGCTGGTAGAGCATATTACATATGCAGAGGTCAAATCTTTAGGCTTTCAGGATGACTCTAGTAATCAACAATTTTATATAAATCAATTTTAGTGATCCGAAAAACAAAATCACTTTATTTTTATACATTTACATTCAATCACTATTTCTTTCATTCATTAAATATGTATTTGTTAGATGTTTATTATTTCATGTGTTTTTATACAGATCACAAATCTAATAAATTTCCTTAGTCAAATATTTATGTTTACAAAGACTCTTTTTGACATTGGAAAGAGCTTAAAGAACAAGGAGGGCATTCATTTCTGATAAAACAGTAAAAAGGCACTATTTGGACTGACCTTTCAACTAAAAAGTAAAAATGTTCTGAAAAGTATAAAAAAATCACTTTATAAGCAATGAGTGTCAGATAAGAAGAAGAAAATAACTGTTAGACCAATACCATTTAAGATTGTAACAACAGACTGGCCATCACATGGATTTGCTGTATAAATCTACATTACTAGGTGGTCAGGCAAACTAAGCCAAAAATTAAAGTGCTTCCAGATTGGTAATATTCTTAGATATCTGGAGAAACAAGAAGGCTCTTCACATGAACAATTCTCATGAATAATTTTTTGAGGGCAACAAATAATCAATAATAATTATGTACATAATGATATCAGAAACCATGATTGAGGGGAAAAAAGCAAGAACATATATACAAAGATCATGTGATACCACAATTATCAGATACAAAATATAAAACAATTATGCTTACTACATTTAAAGAAATAAAAGACAACTCTGAAAATGTTAACAGGGAATTAGAAACTATAAAAAGTAATATAGGAAATTAGAAAAATAGCCAACCTCAAGAAATTAAAAAATATAGTAACAGATTACAAACTCAGTGATGGGGGAGTGAAATAGCTGCCTAAGTCTCCTATAGACAATAAAAAAGGATCTTAAAAAAAAGATGATTCTAAGAGACTGGAAACCATCCAAAGCAGTTCTTCTATAACTGTGTATTCTGGGTTTAACTGTAGGAAAGGGAAAGGAACAAGGAAGGGGAAGGGAGAGGCAGGAAAAGAAGAGGAAAAAGGAAAGAGAAAAACATGACCTATATTTGGCAAAAAATAGTCAACATTATAACCTAGGTGGGCACAGGTATAGATTCAGCAGTTAAGGTCTTCAAAACAGTTACTATAAATATGCGCAAAAAGTCAAGGGATACATACACAAGAATTAAAGGAAAATATGGTAATAGTGAATAAACACATAGAAAATCTCAGCAGAGAAATAAAGGCAAAATATGGGCATTTTTTTTCGGATAATGCAAACCAGAAAATTCCTTGCCAGCAGAACTGCACTCTTAGAAGGCTCTAGAAGCCTCTTGTCATTGAAGGAAAATGACAAAATACGACAACTGAGATTTACAAGAAGAAATGAAGAGATCTGAAAATGATAATATGGGAGTAAGTAATATGCAAGTAAAATACAAAATACGTATGTGAAGAGGCAGCAGAGGCAGAACAAAAAAAACAAGTATATGCAGGTGTGCATAAACATACACGTGCATATCTGTATGTAAATGATTATATGTTTATTTTCTTCCAATTTCTTTAAAAGACAGATGACTTTTAAAGGTGTATGTATAACACTGTATAACAACACACATTAAGAATACTGTGTTACATATATTTAACAATAACACTAAGATCGGTGAGATATATGTGAAAATATCCACAGATGTGGATAAGTTAAAAATGCATTTTGTTATTCCTAGAGTAACCACTGACAAAAATATGACAACTGAAAACCAATAGAGAAAATAAAATATCTTCTACTAAGACAAAAGAAGCAAGGAAGAAGTATCAGGGGAATAAAAAAAAAAGGCAAAAATAGAAAACAGCAACATGGCCAACTTAGCCACAAACGCCTCAATAATTATATTGAGTATAAATGCCTAAACACTTCAATCAACAGGTTGAGGTTGTCAGACTGGATTTTAAAAAAAGATGAACCAATTATAGGCTGTCTACAGGAGATGCAAAAACACAAATTTAAGTGAAAGAATTAGAAGGAAATTTAGCATAATTAAGCTGAAATGGTTATTCACCATCAGACGAAACACAGTAGGACAACACAAATTCAGGTTGAAGAACTGAAAGGAAATTAGCATGATCAAGCTGAAATGGCTATCAGATGAAACACACTTCAACACAAAGAATGTTGCCATAGACAAAAAGGCACACTCCATATAATATAAAGGTCAATAAATAGGAAAGATACAACAAATCGTAAATATAAATACAATTAATAAGAGAAATTTAAAATACTTAAACGAAAGCTGGTGAAATTAATGATCCTAAAAAAGTCATAATCATAATTGAAGACTGTAGGAACATTCATCAAAAAAGACCACATGCTAGGCAATAAAACAAATCTTAAAAGATAAAAATCTTACCAAGATTTCTCTACTCAGACCATAAGAGAACTAAGAAAAAAAACCCCAGCAATAAACATCTAGAAGAGCACCAAATATCTGGAAGTAAATGACTTACATTTGAACAAACTATGAGTAAAAGAAGAAATCACACCTATAGGCATTATTTTCCTGAATGCTCTTGATAACTGTTGAAGTAGGTACGTATTACCCCCATTTTATAGATGCAAAGGTGAAGGAGACAAATTTACCCGGATCAGAGGTGTATTTTAGGAACTAAGACAGTTGGGAGGGAGGGAAGGTATGGATTATGGAGGGTGGGAAAGATCAGGCAGAGTATATCATATTCCAGTTAAAAAATAAAAACAAAACAAAATGAATACAAACACACAAAAAATACAAAAATAAAAACAACCAATAACAACAATAACAAAAAATGAAGAAGTCACAAATTAGAAAATATTTTCAGCTGTCTATTTTCAAGTGGAGAAGAAAATTACAAATCCATCATAACATCAAGATATAAAGCCATAGTAAATAAAAGTGCAATCGTGGTCAGGAGACTATATAAGAAGGCAAAAACTGATTTATATGTAAAATCAGAATACTATTTTATGGGGTGAGGGTCTAAGAGGGAGAGAACATTACAATTCTGGGAGTGAAACAGCATAGGCTTTGTGAGATTGATAATACTCTATTTCTTAACATTCTTGTGGTTATGCACGTTTGTATATTTTGTGCGGTTTTTTTCTATGTGTATAATTTATAATAAAATAATTGAGGAAAATAATGAGGAAAAAATCAGAATAAAAGTGTTGTATAAAATAAGAGGGACACCTGGGTGGCTCAGTTAAGCATCTGACTCCTGATTTTAGCTCAGGTCATGATCTCACTACCATGAGAACGAGCCCTCCATCGGGCTCCACACTGGGTGTGTAGCCTGCTTGGGATTCTCTCTCTCCCTCTGCCTCTGCCCCTTCCTTTCTCTCTCTTTCTCTAATAAAAATAAATAAAATTTAAAACTTAAATAAAAGCATAAAACTAAAATTTTAAAATATCAACTATGGTGATGACTTTAAAAATATATTTTTTTTCCAATTTTCCATAAGGAACAGGAATGTCTTTAATAAGAAAAAAATTATTAAAAATTGAACACCATCTTTCCAGACTTAAACTTTATTACTTTAGAATGAGTAGGATAATTATCAATCAGAATACTGAAAATTCCTAAATCATAAAATACATACTGAATTGGTTTAAGCTCATAAGGTAACTTAGCCAAGGTGAGGAAAGAGTACTTCAGAACCTAAGTTACAAATGGACTATTTCAATATAATATGTTCTTTTAAAATAATAAAATGTTTTAATTTAGTATATATTAGATAAAATTTTGGGTTTTCTATTTCTTCATGCGTCTACTTTAATGCCATGACAGATTTTGATAAAATTCCTAATGAAGAAGAATGATGGAAATTTAACTAAATGGGGGAACTTCTTGTTTTTACCAATAGGAAATAGATCTTCATTGTATTTTTATCAGAGCAGGGTCAAAAAGTGGGCTGTAATTGGGTTAGATTATAGTTGCTAAATATAACAAGGATGCATTTTAAACATCTTTAGGAAAAAATATTCTATTTAGTTTACTAATATAGACTCAGCAGTTGATACAGTTCCTGGTTCAGAGAGGGTACTCAATAAAATTTTCTTGAATGAATAAAGATGAGAAAATATGGGCTTACATTGAAATGAATATATATGACTGGGCATAGAATCAGAACTGATACAGGTTAAGGTGGAAACTATCAGCTACCTGGATTTTACATTTACAATCATTTGGCACCAAGTTGATGGGACATACACATTCTATTTCTTTTACTCTGCTTATTATTTTATTAGGACAAAAAAAATCATATAAATGATCTTAACCATTTAAATAAGAGATAAATATTCTTGACGTCTGTTTTGGAAATTCTTCAAAATGAATTTTCTTCGTTCTTTGCCCAGAATGATGATGATTTATAATGAAATGCTCTATTTCTATATTTCTAATAATATTATTTCTAATAATATTTCTAATAATTTCTATTTCTAATAATATTAACAAAAATTCAATATGGATCTTCTCAAGAAGGCTCCATCTGTAACGGAGTCTTTTAATCCAAAATTTGATTTATAAATAACAAGTGAAATGGATTTGATTATTTATTGTCTGCTAGATTTACAGTACTAAAAAAAATGTAAACGAGAGTTTTCTGAAAAATGAAGCTTGCTGAAAAGCATGACATTATTAGGGCGCTGGGTGGCAACAGTCGGTTTAAGCATCGACTCTCAGTTTTGGATCAGGTCATGACCTCAGGGTCGTGATCTCAGGGTCCTGAGATGGAGCCCTGTGTCAGGCTCCTCACTCAGTGGGGAATCTTCTTGAGAGCCCCTCTCCCCTCCTTCTTCCCCTCCCACTCGTGTTCTCTCTTCTCTCTCTCTAAAATAAATAAATAAATCTCTCAAAAAAAAAAAAGTATGACATTATCAAAGTTTTTGTGTCACGATATGCTTAATGAAAAACAACAGTACTGTAAAAATTTCATATTACAAAATCCGTATACGGTTTATAGCTCTTGAAGTGCTTTCACACATACCATCTCATTTGCTTCTCACAAAAATCATATAGACTACTTAACAGATAAAGAAATAAAGCCTCTCATATATGAAATGTTATTTGCCTAAAAGTTCAGAAATAACAGTTGGACTTGACCCCAGGATTTTATTCCCTTGGATGTATGGTCACACATAGCATGGAAACATTCAGTACTTACATGATTTTCAAATGTGGAAATGGATTTTTACTGCCATTTTCTCACTCTCCCAAACCCCCTGGTTTCCTCTGAATCTGCTTCACCTACTTTTTAAGTAGTTTTCTTACATTGCCCTAATGCCTTTTTCAACGTGCATTATTTTCAAGACTCTACTACCTCAAGTCCATTCAATAATTTGTTCTCAATTAAACATTCAAATTTCTTACTAAATCGCCAAACAATAATATAAAATTTTAAGCCAGTAAGAAAATTGTAGCTAAATGTTCTGTAAAGCATAAGCGAAAAACTGTGAAAGAGTCATTTTCTCAATTATTTGTAGAAATAATTGAACATTTCACCTGTGCCCGAGAAGTCGCCTTTCCTTTGGTATCAGTAGAAAATTTGCCTTTATTACTAATACGTGCTGCCTGTTCTTTACAGAAATTAATATGTCTATCAGCTGCATTTTCATTAAATCTCCTCTGGCAATATGGACACTGAATATAATCTAAAACAGAAAAAAGAAACAGATTAATAACATAATTCTTGAAGTGAAACATAGTTGTAAGTTTTTATGAACAGTAATTCAAGATGTATAACAAAGTAATAACATTTGATAAGCAAAACTTTTCATTTCCTCATAACCACCCAACCTGACTACTAAACTTAGTAAAGACATTTAAGAAAAAAGTTTGCTAGTATATAATAAATTCCAATTTTCTGTCAGCCTAGAATCAAATTTGAGGGGGGGAACCCAAAAGATAAATCCTTAGTACAAAAGAATGAATACATAGAGGAAAAATAGGATTTCTTCTTTGCCTTTATAATATACCATATGTTTTCACCATATCTACATATTTTTATACTGGAGACTAAGTTAAGCCGTAATAACACAGTACATTAAAAACAGATTTTAAAATTTGGGCTAATCTGTTAAAATCTTAGTTTAATCAACTTTATACAGTTATATTTTCTCTTAGATGAAAGAAGAGATAAAAAATATACCTCATTAACTAAGATATTTACTATCTGGCCCTTTATAGAAATAGTTTGTCTCCACTACAATAAAATGTTAAAAATGATCATATCTAGGTTTTCTAAAGGACTGTTTTTTCTTTAATTTATTACCGAAGTATAGCTGACATACAATGTTACATTAGTTTCAGGTATACATGGCGATTCGCCAATTCTATACGATATTCAGTCCACACCACCAATCTGTCACCACACAATGTAATTACAATATAACTGACTATATTCCCTACGCTATGCTTTTCATCTCCCTGACTTATTTTATAAGAACTTCTCTTTACTAAGAAATAAATCTCAATCAAGAATACTAATACAATTTTAATGCAGCAAACTTCTTATATTAAAACAACTACTTTAAAGTACTCTACTAGCCAATGTCAAATTGTCAATTGTGCATATTTTAAATCTTTCAGTATCTCAGTATCTCATATTGGGTTTTCAGCATCTTGCCTTGCTTTTGGTAACAAATAAGCAACTTTTATCCACCTAATAAAGAAACTATATTAACACATGAATTTAAAGCATAATTTAGGTAAGTCCTCTGTATGGTGGTTTTCCCCACATGAACACATACCTCTTAGAAACAATATTATCCTTTTTCTTCCTTCCCAAATGAGAAGACACCAAAGAACTAGGCAACATAACAATCTGAATCTTACCAAATGAGTACATTTCAAATGATAGGACCTTCTTCAAATAATTCCCCAATAATTTTTTTTCTTTTTTTATTACTACTACAATAATTTTTCAAATTATATTATAATGTTTTATGTTTAAATAATAGTACTGAGATAAAAAGATAATGTATTTCTATGTTCAACACCAATGTGTCTTTATAAGCCTAAATGCCTGGATTAGCACCATTATTTTCTAGTTAAACTTTTAAAGATTATGTTTCATCAGGTTCTGTTATTATATTTTAATTTTATTAACAACTTAAAATTAATAAAAATTCTATCAATATTTTCTCTCCATATGAAGATTTCTGTCAACAATATTCTACATACCAGGATCATAAGAAGGTGGAGGAGGAGGAGGAAGTTTTCCACCCTCTTTAAGCGCCTGATCAAGACCTTTAGCTGCTCTTATGGTGGCAATGAACTCTTCATGTTTTCTTCTCCAATTAGATGGTTTCTTTGGTGGTTCAGGCTACAAACAAATAAAGAAGAGCCCATTTCAAAACCTTTTTTAAAAAACTGAAATGGGGTGCGCCTCAGTGGTTCAGTCAGTAAGCATCTGCCTTTGACTCAGGTCATGATCCCAAGGTCCTGGGATCAACAACCTGCATTGGGCTCCCTGCTGTGGGGAGCCTGCTTCTCCCTCTCCCTACTGCTCGCGCTCTCTGTATCTCAAATAAATAAATAAATAAAATCTTTTAAAAAATTAATTGAAATAAAACTTGAGGAAATGCTATATCGTTTTAAATGTTAAATTTAAGGAGTCCTTAAATTACTATCCTTAAAATTTATAATTTAAAAAGAAACTTCATATAATTGCATTATATGTGATTTTTAAACTGCAATTATAATTGTGATAAACACTGCTAAATTAAACTTCTATAGGTATTACATCCATTTAAGTTCCCACTAACAGTGTAATTTCCCTATTTTACTACACTTTCTCCAATAGAGTATGTTAAACTTGGCTTTTTAACAGACTGGAGAGGTAAAAAATAGTTCTCTCTGGTTTTTTTTTTTTTTTTTTTTAAAGATTTTATTTATTTATTTGACAGAGAGAGGCAGCCAGCGAGAGAGGGAACACAAGCAGGGGGAGTGGGAGAGGAAGAAGCAGGCTCCTAGCGGAGGAGCCTGATGTGGGGCTCGATCCCACAATGCCAGGATCACGCCCTGAGCCGAAGGCAGACGCTTAAGGACGGCGCTACCCAGGCGCCCCAGTTCTCTCTGGTTTTAACTGGCTTTTCTTTTATAATGAGTTGAGAATCTTTTTATATCATTAAGAATCATTTGCATTGCCTTTTTTGTGAGCTGTTAATGTGCCTGGTCAACTTACCTGTTGGTTACTGGTCTTAATTTTAACAGTTTCTAGTTAACTCTTTATAGGAGACTAGCCTCAGCCCTCTGCTACAATATGGCTGTCTTATGATCTTCTCTAAGGATCTTCAGATATGAAGAATTATTTTTAAAATATAGTTGAATATACTTGTTTCTTTTATGGTCTCTAGATTTGCAGTCACTGTCAGCAAGACCCAATCTCACACCAAGGTAAAATGGAATTTTCCCATGTTTCCCCCCTGACTTTTCATGGTTTCATTTAAAAATTTTAAATCTTGTATTCATTTGGAACTTATCATGAGTTATAGTGTGACACGTAGATTCAACTTTATTTTTTGTTTTTAACATGACTATGCAGCTGTCTCAGGATCCTTTATTGACTTTGCTCCCCACTGAACTGTCAACACCTTTATCATATTCTCTTTTGTATTTGGACCTATTTCGGAACTTTCTCTTCTCTTCCACTGTTCTGACTATCCTTGTGTTAGTACCAGTGTTTTAAATATTGAGACTTTATAATAATATTTTAATATCTGACAGGATAACATTACTTCATGCTGCTTCTTTTTCAATCTTTTCTGGTTATTCTTGTACGTACATTTTTTCATATCAACTTTAGAATAAGCTTGTCTAATTTTTTAAACTATATTTTAACCAGAAAACTTAAACGTTATATTCATAAAAAACTTAAGGAACTTAATTATCTTTATTTTGTTTAATCTACCTGTCCAAAAACATGAGATAATATTTTCATTTGAAGAAGTATTTGTGTCTTTCCGTTTTTTTAAGTATTCTTTGTGGAAATCTTATACCTTTAAAAGGTTTATTCCTAAATATTTTTTATTTTGTGTTGTTCTTTATAGAGTCTTTTCTTGTTTTTTATGTTTCAAGGGGTTTGTTGAAATATGAAACCGAGCAATTTCTGTATATTAGCATTATATCTCATTATTTCACTGGCTTCTCTTATTGCTTTTGATAATTTAGCAGTTGATTCTCTTGGGCTTTCCAGGTATATCATCTCCTAATAATGATACCTTTACCTCCTCTTTTCAAATCCTTATGTATCTAATATCTAACTGTATTAATTACAGCAATTACTACATTGGTTGGAGCTTAATCTTGTTCTTGTCTTTAATAGCTAACCTCTAAGTATCCTTCCACTATGCATAATGCTGGCTCCTGTGCTACCATACAGGAGCACTTTATTTTGTCATATTATTGAAATACCCAACTATCCTCATTATGTCTTTATTTTTTAAATCAAGAATATACATTGAATCAGCAAAATCAAAAGATGATTCTTTAAAAACACTAATAAGGCAGGACAAATAAGGGGAAAAAAGAAAACACAAAATACCAAGGGATGAAAAATAGTACACGATACAGTTCTTACAAACATGAGGAAAAAAGAAGACACTATAATGGATCTTTATGCTAATGAATCTGACAACATTAAGTGGACAATATCCTTGACAAACACCACAAAACAGATACCAGAAGAAACAAAATCACAACAGTCTTACATTTATTTTTTTAAATGAATCTATTATTTAAAAACCTAAAGAAAATTGGCCTAGATGGCTTTACTGTTGAATTCTTGCAGACATTTAGGGAAGAAATGCATCAATCTTTTGAAAACTCTTCCCAAAAAAACCCCAAAAAACCAAGAACTTTTTTTTTTAAAGGTTTTATTTATTTGAGAGAGAGAGAGGGAGAGAGAGAGAACACAGCAGGGGAGTAGCAGAGAGAGAGGGAGAAGCAGGCTCCCCGCTGAGCAGGGAACCTGACACTGGGCTTGATCCCAGGACCCTAGGATCATGACCTGAGCCAAAGGCAGATGCTTCACTCACTGAGCCACCCAGGTGTCCCAAGAACAACTTTCTAACTAGTCTTACGAGAGCAACAAAAGTATGATAAGAAGAAAAATTACAAACTTACCTCTCTCGTAAATATAGATACAAAATCTTAATGCAAGCAAATTCAGATGTTGAATATGACTGATTCTTGAAAGTTTCTTATTTTATGGTAAAAAGTCTGATCACAACATTCATCTGCTCCGTAAGTATAACTCATCTACTGATAAGTTTTATTGCTCTCATCTACCTTTCTTCTCACAGCATCCTTGTGTCAATGCTAAATTAATGTTTTTTATTACTCATCATTGGATGAGTTAGGTTTTCCTGGTATTTACAAGAGGTTCTGGGGAGAAGGAGAGGTCCACAGGCCCCTTCCAGGCTACAGAAACCCACAGCTAGCCATCTTCTCTGTTGTACCAGATACGGATGCAAATAAGGCCTGTGATTACATGGACACACCTCTCATACTTCTCTAGAACAACCTGGGTCCAGGAACGCTCCTGCTCCCAACCATGCTTCCCTCAGTAACCACACTAACCACTTCAAAAAAAAAAAAAAAAAGAAAAGTACCAAGCCTTTTAGATGGGCCCCTTACCTTCAGAAAGGGTATTTTCTTTTCGTTAGTGCTTTTGGAGAGCTTCTGCCATTGGACCCCTCCAACTCTCTGTGCCTTATCTCCCTACTTCCACCTTCCTGGTTTTTGCCCAATTTCAGCCAGGCTCATTCCAGTTCCTGGCTATCCAAGTTTCTATACTCACCCCAATTCCCACGTTGGCTGTAGTAAACAAGTGATATATACTTCCTGGTTAGACCCCTCACATTTAAGGAGTCACCTTTAAGGCAAGGAGACCCTCCACCTTTAAGGTGGCAGGTTCCCATTCTGGGCCATGGGTCCCTCAGCAACTTTCTGCACTTCCTCTGTGGGTAGGTTTTTCTGGAACTCAGTTGCTTCAGGCAGCCCTTACATATATTTTGTACTCTGTGGATTAGGCCTGCCTTTACTCTTCCCCAAAATGGAGTTTGTATCTGCTTTACTCCACTCTGCTTATGATTTTGTAGGATTTCTTTGATACAGATAACGACAGAGAAAACTGCACTATGATGTTAAAATTTTCTAATACAGGGGCGCCTGGGTGACTCAGTCGGTTAAGTGTCTGCCTTTGGCTTACTCCCCGGGTAGAGCGCTGAGTCAGGCTCCCTACTCAGCGGGGAGTCTGCTTTTCCCTCTCCCTCTGCTCCTCCCCCTGCCAGTGCTTGCTCTCTCTCTCTCTCTCTCTCGCTCAGTCGCTCTCTCTCTCAAATAAATAAAATCTAAAAAAAATAAAAATAAAAATAAATAAGCGTTTGGGACGCCTGGGTGGCTCAGTTGGTTAAGTGTCGGTTCAGTGTCTGCCTTTGGCTCAGGTTATGATCGCAGGGTCCTGGGATTGCGTCCCACGTTAGGCTCCTTGCTCAGTGGGGAGTGTGCTTCTCCCTCCGCCTGCCGCTCCCCCTGCTTGTGCTCACTTTCTCTGACAAATAAAATCTTTTAAAACAAAATCTTCTAATACACAGCTTTTCAAACTTTAAGGTGCATATGACTCTCTCAAGGATTTCATTAAAACGCAGATCCTGGGGCGCCTGGGTGGCACAGCGGTTAAGTGTCTGCCTTCGGCTCAGGGCATGATCCCGGCGTTATGGGATCGAGCCCCACATCAGGCTCCTCTGCTATGAGCCTGCTTCTTCCTCTCCCACTCCCCCTGATTGTGTTCCCTCTCTCGCTGGCTGTCTCTATCTCTGTCGAATAAATAAAAAAATAAAAATAAAAATAAAACGCAGATCCTAACTCAGTATTTCTGGGTGTGACCTGAGATTCCGAATTTCTAACAAGTTCCCAAGTAGTGCTGATACTACTGCCCTATGAACCATACTTTTAAGTACCAAGAAATTAAACTACTTCATGTAAAGCAATGGTTTTTACTTTGCTTTTATCTGATGATGAATTTTTTCACTATTAGAACCCTTATCCCTTAAAAAGAAATAGGATAGAGGCACCTGGGTGGCTTAGTCGGTTAAGTGTCCGACTCCTGATTTCAGCCCAGGTCATGATCTCAGGGTTGTGGGATTGAGCTCCCTTCCCCTCAGGCTCTACACTCAGCACAGAGTCTGCTCGAGATTTTCTCTCCTTCTCCCTCTGCCCCTACCCCTGCTCGTGCACACACTCTCTAATAAGTAAATAAATCTTTAAAAAAATAGGATAACATTTATTGAGAGATCACTAAATGTAATCCTCATAAGAACCCCACAAGACAAATACTACCATTACTATCACCATTTTACAGATAAAGAGATGTACAGATTAAGTAACTTGCCCAACACAGCATGGTAAGTAACAGAGTAAGGTTATATCCAGGCAGTCTGACTCTTGAGCCAGCTTTCGTTTTCATACTCACTATATTACACTGTCTAAAAATTTCAGTAGTTTATCTCTTAGCTAATTAAAGCCAGTATAATCATATATCTGGCAGATATACTAAGAAAAATATCAAATAATGGTTTATGTACATTATTCAAATTTCACCATTTTTCACTTATACATAGACTGAAAAAAAAGATGAACATTCGACTTTTCTATTATCAAATGATTTTATTAGTAAGATTAATTGCCCCACAGGGAAATGTTTTCCTGTAGCATTGGGAGAAGTTTTTATCACTGAAGGAGGGTTTATTTCAAAAACCGATTCAATGAGGTACTCAAATTTTAACTATTTCACTGAACTAACTCTTTAAAACTATGTTGAATAAAGTATGTATGTGCTTTATTCTTAGCAATATAACACATCACAGGTAGTATTAAAGAGAGATTATTAAAGTGAATCACTGCTTTCAAAGAAAATAAACTGACAACGGCTATACATGGATAGCTGAGTAACTGATCAAACTTCCCCAGAAAGCATAAGATCACAATTACAGATAATCAATCAAGATAATCAATATCTATTATGCTAAGGTATCTATAAATTATAGCTTTGCTTTTGTATATAGGGACTAGATAAGAGGCTTAAACTTATACACTGCACTTAAATTATGCTGCAAATAATTCACACTGACTTAAAAAAGACATGCGAGGACTTTTTAATTATTCCCAGCCTACAGCTAAGCAATAGGCTATCCAATGCTACAAAAACCTCACTGTTACAGGTTTTAAGACAACAGTTTGGTTTCCCTTTAGGAGAAGTTTAAAATAAACACGTTTCTGATCATTTCTAAACTGAAAACACAAAGCAGAATTCTTATTATTCTTCAATCTTAGCACAACAGATAATTAAATTTTTTTTTCAGTATATATAGCAGCAAAGTTCATACTATTGAAAAAGCTAAGTAATTACCCTAGGTTTAAGAGGCTTTACTGTTGGAATATCAGTTCCTTCAGCTCTTTGTCTGCTTGAATCAAAAGTCTTCCGTTTTTTAGTGGCAGTTTTCTGGCAAATTGGTCCATGTTTTTTCTGTTAAGATAAAGAAATGCAATGTATCGTTTTCTTTTCTACAGAAAGGAAGTCTATAAAACTTCAAATTGTCATTTGAGACGAATTTAAAAACTAGAGGATGAAATAATAATACATAAGACACATTTAGCTTTAACTAAAATTGTTAGCAAGTATATATAATGCATGATATAAGTTATCCTCAAGAAAGTATAAATACTATATACAAGAAAGTATAAATAAATACTCTTCCAAACTTTAATAAGAGTTATTGAATATTCCAGTTTTCACACCGCTAAGAATAAGGAAAATAATGTAACCAAGTCAAAGAATTACCTTCATTACTAAATACATGAAAATACAAGAAAACAATTATCAAGAATGTTACAAGAATGTAAACAGAGACTGCATTAGTGTAAGGATTACAAAAGTTAATACAATAGTAGTAGTCTGGGTTACTTAAGTTATTAACATAAACAGTAATATGTTACCATAAAGTTAACACAAAATAATAGGACTTGGTGGTCTGATTTGTGTCTTCTTCTACGATCAAATCTTTCTTCCCTCCTGGAACAAGTTTACCTTTTTTTACCCACAATTCTTCTTGAGCTATCTAGCATTCCACTTCTATAGGTTTTTTTTTTATTATTATTATGGCTGCCAACTCGTTCATTCAATCATTCATGTATTCATTTTAAGAAATTACAATGGACGCTCTCATAACTGACCCCCAGTTAATCTCCTGGATAAATAATCATTCTCCCTCTCCCAAGTGAAACATGTTAATGGATGACATAAGTGCACTATATGCACTTTTTTTCTTTTGTATTTTGATAAACACTGAAGAAGCTAGAATGTTAAACTTTATCTAAGAAAAGAGGAAACCTCAGAACTGGTTGGTCTGATATCATGCAACCTCCTACATTTTCAGTACACAATTAGAAATCAATTGTTTTACATACTTGCTTTCAGTTTTCACTTTAACAAGCAAGTACTATAATTATAGCTATTAGAATAAAAATCTCTTAAATATGAAAAAATATAAAAGTGTGGCTAACAGGCAACTTTCTAATAGATGTCTGTTCTAAAACTGAGTTCTGTCAAAAGTACGTAGTACTTGTTCCCAAATCTGATATATTATGTAAGTTGTAGTTGTATAGTGATTACATTATTTAATTAAACATTAAATAAATAAGGGCAAAAGAAGGCATTTTTTTCCCTAGGTAAACTGAGCTGAATGCTTTGGAAATGGTTTGAAAAACAGTGAGTTGGATACAAAATCAAACAAACAAAAAAAGTCACCGAGTTAAGTGTGGGCGAGACATTTTTAAAGGACAAAGGCAAAAAAGCTGTCATTATTTAAAAGAAGTCGATAGTCCAACAGACATTTTGGATCATTAAATCCTTGCTTTGCTTTAAAGAAACAAACTGGAAATACTAATATGCATTCTGGATTGTGGCAGAACTCTAATCAGCAGATTCATATTCAAAGAAAAGTCTTTATTCTACATCAAAATATTAAAAAATGTATGTTTATATTTAAAGTAAAAATAAAATATTTTAGGTATATAGGGATTTTTTCCCCTTATTCTCTAGTCGGCTACTTGATATTAAAATCAATTAAAAGTGCTTCTATATGTGTTACTAAATAAAAGTATCTAAAGAATGCATAATTATATTTTAGGTACACTTTTAATTGAAAACAATTTTTCTTCAAATATTTCAAATACACATAAGAATTAAGAGAATACTGTCATGAACTCCCATTTACTCAGCAACAATTATCAACAATTTAGCAATCTTGTCATCTATCCCAGCTTTTTTTCCTGAGGTACTTTAAAAGAAAATCCCAGACACATATCATACTTTATCTTTAAATACATTATTATGCATTTCTGAGTTTTTGTTTTCTTTTTGTTAATATTCCCACAGAGAAACACTTTAACAGAGTAGTTCTGAAGACCAATCTAACCCTGAAGGAAAGAGACCACTCTAGAAGAAAGAGATAGATGGAACTGATACTCTTGAACAAAGAACACTGACCAGTATCTCTTTAAATTACTCCACAGAAGTTCCTTCCATGAGAGCTGTCCTGAAGTATCGAACAATTACAATCTATCATAATCCAAAGGAAAAAGGTACTCACTAATGCCACTGGAAAGAACGTTCTTCCACAAATCTTGCAAGGTAACAACTCTCCCACTTGGACACTCCCATTTTCTAAAACAGAAAATTTAATCAATAAATTCTTTGCTCAAATTGTGAAACTTCCAAATTTTAATGTCTTCATATGTAAGTTGTCAGTTCTTGTGGAAAATGTCTTGTTTCATTTTGGAATAAGCAATATTATTGATTAAAATAGGCACAAGACTTAGAGCTATCGGTGGTCAAAAAGGACATGCCAAATACTGAAGTCATGATCTAAGTATCACCAAACCGGTATTTTTGGAAATACCTTGTTTTCTTTAATTTTAACCAAACCAATTTGTTATATTCTCTGAACTTATAGCCTCTCTCTACTGTAAATTACCAAACTTTAAAAATCAAGTTTACCTTAAGGCTAATATTATATATTATTAATCTTCAAAGCATTAAGATATAACTCTGGTGATCAGTGAGATGGCTTCCTGAGATGATCTAAGGATTCTAGGATAAAAAGAATCTTGTTTTGTTTAACAGCAGACAATAGGAAGTATAACGCTTTAATGAAAACATTACTATGCTACCTTTATTAAATGAATTGTTCATTATTTTATACATATAAAATTATATAAGGATTCAATGGACCAGCAAACTGAGATATTCTGTCCTATGGCACAATTCATTAAATAAGAGACAAGTAGCTGAAACTTTTACTCAATCAAAACTTAATGCATCTATCATACATTTTCATACAACACATTTTGTTACTAAATTGTTATAAAAGAAACAACTACATTCTTTGGAATTCTACATAGCTGAGTCAATTTGTCATTTTATTATCTACCCAACTGGCAAACTTAATTTATTTCCATACCTGTAATTTTCTGAAAATTATACTTGAACCTATATAACTTAAACATATTTTCTGCTGAATATTTTACTGATAAAATTATTTTATCACATGAAAGATAAATAGAAAGCCACTTTGTCTTAGAAGTAACCTAAAGAAACTCAAGAGAAAAGTACAATTATGACTTCATATAATGTGTTTCAAAGCATTTAGTGAGTTCAAGAAAACTGATAAAAGAATCAAAATAGACATGGATGGGCATACAATCAAACAGCAACAGAAAAACTGTTTTGTTCTCTCATTCTCTTAATACTCCACTGCCCTATTTTAAGGGTAGATAGTGACTATCTCATCTCAGATAGAGGCAATGTTTCTATGGTGGCAGTTAAGCAGTGCGCACTACAAAACCAAAGATTTGACTGATTTGTTCTTCTCCAATTCCAGAGGTCAGGTTATTTAGGGAGAGCAACCTCATTTACAGGGACTTAATTTCACTAACTATCTAAAAAGTTGAGGCAGTTGCTGGATAGAATCTGTAACATACATTAAGAATGTCTTCATAATGACGGTCAAAGTGATGTCACATGAAACATAATCTATTAAGCTTGTTTATTTACAATTTTCATATATTCCTTTAAATTCTAAGCAATTATTTAAAAATTCATCAATACAAAATGTTAAAGAGTATTACATATTTTCTTGCTTTAAAGTATATTTCAGTTAAATAAATGACAAAGCAAAATTTTATAAAAATTAACTATTGAGAAAAATATTTTCAACCCCTGGAAATAATGTGAGTGCCTACTTGGGCACTTAGCACTTGCCAAGCTCATATCAAGTAATAGTTCTACTAGGGTAGAATAACACAGTCATTGCTCTTATAAAGCTAATAGTCTACATAATTTACTTCTTTACTATATCTAAGAACCAAATCATCTCCCAGTTTTTAATGTAATAGCAACTACAATACAGTATATAATAAAATCCAATTCTTGGTATTAATTCCTACAAGTTATCAAATATGTTCAAATTGTCTTTAAAGGAAAAGCAGCAAATATCACTAAAAGGCATAAAAAAGAGGAAACAGCATTAAAGAGAAAGCAGTTAAGAGCAATTATCTCAAAAAAGAAAAAAATTAAGTCATTACTTCATTCAAAATAAATAAAGATATAAATTTATAATTTCCTCCCTCTTATATTAGCTGGTCGTACAGCATAGCCCTATAATTCACAAAATATAACATGTGCATGTATGTTAGTGTCAACACTCCCTTCTACCAACAGGTCACGATAAGCAGCTTAGATTCAGAGTCACAAAGCTACATTTTGTTGTAATGGTATTCATTAAAAGATATGACAGCTTAGCAAAAAAGGCACTGAAATTTGTCTCTTAAGTCCCAGCTCTATCACATAGAACTATAACGCCCTGGGCGAGATATTTAATCTCACTAAGGTTCAGCTTCCTCTTGTATAAAATCTGGAAGGAAGTTAGGTTAAATGACCTACATGGCCCCCTTCTATCTCTAATACACCATAATAAATATACTGTATTTATTTAATAAAATCTACCTTAAGACCAATTAGCAAGAAAAGTACATGCATGATAACATGCCGCTCTTACTATTAAATTAAACAAAAATTTGGTCATATATGAAGATGATTAAACCAGCTGACCAACTGCAGATTGTGGAATGATTGCTTCAGGTAGCATGCAGAATGTTGAGAAAATCACTTCCATTTGTCTCCATACAGAATTGAGAATCTGCAAGGAACTATAGCAAAGAAAAAGATGTCTCTCTCCTTGTTGGAAAAGTCTTCTCTACATGAATTAGAAGAAAATGTATGACTAATCATGTAAATAGCCTCAGTTTAACATTCATTAAATGAAGATGTTAGCTGCTCAATCTATCTTAAAATTTAAGGGACCATCTGAGATGTTATACATGAAAATGCTTTACAACCAATGAAATAATACTACTCTCCAGCACATGCAGGCAATCTTCACTAATCTCTCCCATGTGGCAAAAGCTAGCAAATTGTGAGACTTATAAAAATACAGGAGAGACAATACGCACGGGGCGACTACTTTAGCAGAGAGCAAGCACTGTTGAAAGAAGCACTCAAACTAACAGACAAAACCAAGTAAATAAAGTACCTTAATATTCTAAAATTCTCCAGAAGCTAACCTCTCCTTATAAAATTTATCTCACACACAGTGGTGACTCTGTTATGCATTACTGTATTTAGCAACTTCAAAACCTGCACCATAAGTCTTGAAATGGTATTTTTATGTAATACTATTACATATATATCATATATATAGATGTGAAATAATATGCTGTTATCTAAATAGTTATGACATTCTAAAATGTATATATTTAAGAAACAGGAAAGAACATTTTCAAAAGAAAAGAAATCTTAGAAATTAAGAACAGATCTGGCTTCTGTGGAGCATGTCTATTTCTTCACCACAGGTCACTGCTCATCTAAATCCAACCTTTAAAACAAACCTTCATTTTGAAGCATGCAGCAATCTGTTTTACCACCCTCTTCCAACAATCCTTTTCAAATCTAATTATTTTCAGGTCAACAATCTCTAATAATTAATCTCACAAGATTTTCCTCTTTCAGCTCATCCTACGTTTCAACATTTCAACATTCACACTTAACCTACTCAACACATAGCCTTCACACTCCACTCCTCTTTAGTCCATCACTCCAGTTCAACAAAAATGACTGCTAAAATAATTTACTAACAGTCCACCTCTGAACTCTTAAAATACCCAAGCACCTTCTCTGACCATGTACCTTCTACCTCTCTTTAAATCACTTTCTTGATCTCAGAATGATTTGCATCTTCTTGATAACCCATTCCTGGTTGCACTTTCCTTCCTACTCAGTATGAACCTGACTAGTCATTTTCACTTTCGCCAATCACCCTCAAATCCCATGTTCCATGGTCACATGCTTGGCAAATGCTAGATTAAACGAATGGGTTTTCTTAGAGAACTTCTTCAGTCTTAAAAAAGAGATGTAGTATATTATTATTTCCCGAACAGAAATCCTGACCCTAGGAGGTATTTAGGGCCAATGTCCTGAGTAGCACATTTTTTTGAAACACTGGCTTACATTTACTGACTAACTCCTCTCTACCTCCCTTTCTCCTCCTATCTGATCTATAGGCAAACTTTATCAGGCCTAAACACTACATTAAAATAGATCAATTTGTTGATTTCCCAAGTATTTGTTGAGCACCTAGCGTGAGACAAGAACTGTTCTATGAGGTAAGCAAACAGTGATGATCTTACACAGCTTCTACTCTAACACAGAAAAAATAAAAATACATAAAACGTTGGGTGGTGATAAGTGCAATGTAGAAAGAGTAGAGTAAGAAGAAAGAAGACAGTCATAGTGCTATGTGTAAGGGTATTCGGGAAGTGGGTAGGATCAGGGAAAGCTTCTTTAATGAGGAGACTTTAGAGTAGGGACCTTAAGATTCTTAATAGACAATGAAACACCATGAATCTAACTCCCAAATCCAGAGGCACCTGGCTGGCTCAGTTGGTAGAGCATATGACTCATGATCTCAGAGTCATGAGTTCAAGCCACATGTTAGGCATGGAGCCTACTTTAAAAAAATTTTTTTAATAATAATAATAATAATAATAATAATAGCCAAATCCAAAGCCCGCTTTTGAATCTTCATCCTACTGGACCTTTCTATAGCATGAGGCACTACTAATCAATTCCTTCCACCTTTAAAGTGCCTTTTCTCTTGGCTTCAGTGACACTTCTCCCTCCTAAGCCCAAGTTTTTCAGATCTCAGAAGCTAAGCAGGGTTTTACCTGGATAGTACTTAGACCTCCAGGTATACCTGGTGCTACAGGCTTTTTCTGGCACATAGTCACTACTCAATAAATATTAGTTTCTCATCATTTCTTTTCTTGATAATTTTTAAATCCCTTTACAGACTTCTTCCCACTCCAATTTCCTTTCCTGCTCAACCCCAAAGCATCAATTCTTCCCCAAACTTCTTTTCTCATTTTATTACATAAAACTTTCCTAGGTGAATGCATCCACTTGCTGTCACATACATGTCATGACTATAAGCTAAAAACTCCACATAAACATTTAAAAGTAACCACGAGACATTTCTATTAGCTAGCCCCCAATCTGTATAAACACATTTCTAAGGCCAAACTCGTTACCTCTTCTCCCATACTCGGGCTTCCTTCTTGGTTAAAAATATTAATTTTACCTCTTAGTCAAAGCTAGACAGCCCTTTATCTTTGATTCTTTTTCTCTCTCATATGCAACAGTCATATCTCACCTACCTCAGAAATATCTTCTAAATCTATCCTTCCTAATTCCCGCTGTCTGCGACTTAGTTCAAATCCTCATCCCATATATGTATTTCCAGTCTCCTTTCTTCAGCCTATCCTGCCGCTATAGCCATCTAGTAAGATTGCCCACAGTCCCTTCCAAGCATGCTGTTTTACCCATACTGAATCACTCCTAAGCTCCTAACACACTTTCCCTATGAGTTTCCCCATCCAATAAATAAGTACTGAGGGGGCCTCCTATGTACTAGGCACTTCGCTGAATGCTTTATATATGTGACATCATTTAATATTAATATAGTTCAGGTAGATTGGTATTTAATAGCTCCAGTTTTTATAGCTGAGGAAACTGAAGTTCAGATTTACCAAATTATAGAGCTAAAAAGAAACAAAACAATGATCCAAACATAAGCCTCTCCAACACACTGGCTATTAAAATAACCTAGCATCCAACTCAGCACCAAAAAACAATGAATACTAGATAAATCAATAAAGATGAAGAATTATTCAGTAAACTAGCATGTGTTTGAACTAGGGAAAAACAAAACAAAAAGGAAATCCTAATGGGACAGGAATGCTTTCTTCAACTAAATATAGGGCACACTAGAGAAGAGCAATTAGACTTCTAATGAAGTTTTAGAAGGCAGTACACTAAGATCTGCTAACCAAAAAAGGAATGGGCAGCCAGATCTCTTTTACAACTATTAATAACCACTTATCATGATGTTATGAAAGAAATGACAATAGTGTATTTATTAAATCTGCTTAAAGTTTATCATCTCTCCATTTTACGGATGAAAAGCTTAGGAGAGATTAGAACTCTCCCAAGTCTAGAATTAACTCTACTGGCCTTAGTATACCTACCTACAGGGCACAAGAGTTAGGTGAAAACGAATTAAAGGTTTTGCTCCAATTACACACAGAACACAGAAGTGCTCAGATATACATTACACAAAATCATGATGATTTATATTTATATTTAGTTTTGAAATACAGTGTTCTGCCTAATACCTCACCTCTTAATGACCAGGAAGCATGAAAAGTCCCAGAAGACCAAAAATAATATAACTGGTACATGCTTTATACGCAAATAATTTTTAAAAGAGTATGATAATCTTCAATAGAATTTTTTAGGGGTCCATATATTTTCTGGTTTTGTAATCAAGACTAGTCCAGTAACTGAATTCAACTAGAAACATGGGTCTCAAAACCGAACAGTACAATATTTGCTCAATTACTATGACATGGTGAGCAAATTCCTGGAGATTTTCTACTGGACACTGCAATATAACATTTATTTGACACTTCAAAGTGCTAGACTTTAGGGGTGCCTGGGTGGCCAAGTCGGTTAAAGAGTCTACCTTTGGCTCAGGTCATGATCCTGGTGTCCTGGGATGGAGCCCAGCATCTGGCTCCCTGCTCAGTGGGAAGTCTGCTTCTCCCCCCACCCTACCCCACCTTACTCTCTCTCTCTTTCTAAAAGATAAATAAAATCTTAAAAAAAGAAGAAGAAAGCGCTAGACTTTAACTTCCGATAAGGGAAAAACTTTACCTTATTTATCACTCTTATTAAACGAAAGCATGGATGAATGAATTAATGAATGGAACCTTAAGATTCAAACTTTTGATCTTTGAAAAATGTGAACTAACAGGGACTGATTTTAGAAAAAAAGAAAGGAAAGAAAGAAAGACACTGTTCTAACTTCAACAGAAACTCTCAGAGTTTTTATTAGTTTAAACCACCTGAAACTACCAATATTCAATTGTTTTGCCCTACAAAAAAAACCCAATTTCATATATTTTTAACCTAACCTAATTAGAACTAAACACATTACAGTTAATGATAGTAACTCATTTTGTTAAAAAAAAACAAAAACAAAAACAACACCCCCCGCCCCCAGAAAAGTAAGGAGCAAGTACTGTTTACCGTGATACATCACAAGCTGGGCCCATAAAACACGCCCCTCATAACATATCATAGTACATCAGAATACATGTATTTTTTCATCAATGTAATTAAATACTATACTAGGTTTTCATTATATTTTAAAAGCATTCTTAGTAAGATTTCAATAGTAATGCCTTAGTACTGCTAAAATACAAGGTTCACTAAAACATAGACTCAATGAGAACAGGGCTTTTGACTTTTTATTTTTTGCTACGTCCCCAGGGCCTAGAACGGTGCCCATCATAGACAAAGTCATTCATCTAAGAACAAATATTTATTAAGTACCTATTCTGTGTCAGACACTGTTTTAGGTGCTTAGCATACATAAGTGAAAAGCCAGGTGAAGATCTTTGCCTTAATAACAATGTTAAATATAATAAATATCTGCAGAAAAGTTGTTTTAAAGCACTTTATGTGTGTTATGATAACTTCACAAGAATTCCAGAACCCATGATCCTACCCACTGTGCTACAAGACCACCACATATTTTAAAATTTATTTAAAAAATAAGGTGCCTTCAGGAGTCTTCTAAAAAATAGTATTTTGAAAGTAAGGAGTGCGATCACTACAATTCCTACTTCATGTAAACTTAATGATCTCCCTGAAATAAATTAAATGATCAGAGAGCAGGACCTTCATTTGTCACAGTATAGTGCAGCTGCCCACAAACGGAAAATTATCAGAATTCTTATCTACCATTCTCAAGCTGTTAACTATGAGAGTAAAAGCGTGAATAACCATCATACTTATCATTACATTTGTTTTTTGGTATGCTTAGGTAACTGCAAAAAGTTACCAATTAATACTTTTCACTTCATAACACAACCTGAAATAATTTGCTCACTGGCATGCAACAATACAGGGCTCAGTGCCTCTGTTTATTTTTAATTCCACCTGAATCTACGTAAAAAGGAGGCGGGGGGAAGCTAAACCAAGGCAGCACGATCTTTCTTCAGAAGGATTAACCAGAATTTGAAAAATAACCTTGAAACTGTTGTTGCTAATGCTGGCTGTTTTTCTTCCTTTGTTGTTTTTAGGCAAATGTTGTATTACAGAGGATAAAATGGACAAAAATAATAGAGAAGTGCAAGAATGGAGAACAAAGCAAAATCTGGAGTCATGGTTACAGCACATGGATTAACTCAAAGATAAGGAATCAATGCCGGCTCTTCCTTACAGAGTCGTCATTAATAAGCTCTTAAATCCTTCTGTTAATCTATTGTCCCGGCTCTGAAGCTGGCCAGTGACTCTTCCTTGGGAGATGCTCTTGGCATCCCTCCGATACAAGATGCGGTAGAAATAGAAAAACGGTTACCTAGGGAAACTGGCCAAGGAAAGTGTTAGGACCCAGAGGCTGAAAACACACCCCGGAGCCCCAGCAGAGGCTGGCAGCAGGGAGGCCATGGACATTAATGAAGAGACCACTTTGCAAGAAAAATAAAATCTGGCCGGAGACTCTGATTACCAAAAGGACACTCAGGAGTCAGGCACGACCAAAAGATGGTAGAAGAGACCTGCAGGCAGATGCCAAAGGGAGTATCAGGCTGAGGACTGTCTGAGGCGGGGCAGCCTGAAGATCATTAGCTCCACGGTGTTGGGGGCCGTAAGGCTACCGCCCGCCAGGGCCTCGGGAGGAGCGGCGGGGTCCACCGCTTGGGTCCAGCCCTCGCCTCCCCGGCCCGGCTGTCCTGGGCACCCCGGATTGCTCCAGGCCCGCTCTAACCGCCCAGCCCGCACCTCTTCACCTCCTCACCTTCCAGTCCCTCCATTGCGCCACCGCCTCTGGCTCCCCGAGATTCCTCCTCCAGCACCCACCGCCGCCGCCGCCGCCACCGCCCAGCTCCGGCTGTAGCAACCCGGCCGCACCTCCCACCCGCTAATATCCCGGGCTCCCATTGGCCCGACGCTAGCGGGGCGGGGCTCAGGAGGGGCGGGGCTCAGCGGAGGCGCGCCTCCTGCAGCAGCTGCACCGCTGCTTCCCGACTGTGAGCTTTCCCCGTCGTCCGCCCGGTAAGCCTAAACCGCTTCAGGTTGCGTACGGTCGCTAAACGACGCCTTTGTTCTACTGACTGCACACTTGTTTCCCTCACACACTATCCGTCCATTTAGAATGCCTCAGCACCTCAAGGGCAGCCCTTCACCAGTCCCTCGGTGAGTCAGTGGAGTTCTGTCTCCTCGTCTCTCCCTCTCTGAGGGCTCCAAGCTAGCAAGCAAACCAAACACAGGCCATGCACTCCAATATGCAGCGCACTCTCCATTTTCCGCTAGTTGGTCACATGACGTTACCTGAGCGTATTCCCTAGACGGGATAGTGACGCAGATTAAGGAGTTGAGGCACTTCCCCCCCCCCCCCCCAGAAATCATACTTTGTGTCTGGGATTGTAAAACTGAGATTGCTCTAAACACTTGGAAACAATTTTCTCAGCATAAAAGTTTGGGCTGAAAATTAGAAGTGAAACCCAGCCCTCCCTTCATCTTCATCTACTCTGGGCCTACCCAGGCCCTATACTTAATCATCCTTTAACTAAAATAGTTTGCTGGCTTCATAACTTATGAACTAATACCAAAACTGTGTTTGATCAGGGAGTTTAAGGGCGGAGCTAACTTACAGAATGAGGCCTATTTCTGTCAGAGTCAAAACCTTGTGGGGATGAAGGTAACTTCAAAACTGGCTAAAACTTTTAACAGTCTAACACATTTCACTTGAACTAAATTTCTTTGAAAGTTTGATTTAGCAGTGATAAACCATATTTGTTAACTCCAGTATATATACTGGCAAATTATCGGGATTAATGTAATTTTTGTAACAAATCTTATATTAATTTTCTCATTTATCTGTTCAGTTGCAGAGTTTTCATATCATATTTAATTTTGTCTACTGTTAAAAGTATGTATCTTACAAAGCAGTAGCCTTTAGGAAGCAATGGTCCTCCTACCCCCCACTCAAATGAAGGTATTACAGTTGACCCTTGAATAATACCGGGGTTAGGTGTGCTGCCACCTGCACAGTGGAAAGTCCGCTTTAACTCTTGAGTCCCAAAAAATTAGCTAATTGCCTGTTGTTGCCTGGAAGCCTTACCAATAGCATAAACAATCAATTTTGTATATGTATTATATACTGTTCTTAAAATAAAGTAAGCTAGAGAAAAAATGTTACTGGGAAAATCATAAGAAAGAGAAAATAATTTACAGTACTGTGTTTAAAAAATAAATCCACATGTAAGTGGACTCTCACAAATCAAACCTGTACTTTTCAAGGGTCAACTATATAAACTAGAAATAAACACTAGAGGGGGACATCACCTCTTGTTGGGAAGGTTATCCAAAGTACAGTTGAATGTGGTATGGTTCATCTCTTACACAGTCATGTGAAAAAAAACTTCAACCATGACTGTTTCTATTCCTGCCCATGGTTCTGCTCTGACTTTTCTGTTCCTATAACATCTGAGATCCTAGGCCTTATTGGCCAGACCACAGCCACCTGCCACTTAGCCTCCCTGGCCTAAGTGGAAAGGTCCTTTTTCCTTGGTGCTGCTACAACAAAGCTAGAATTGTGGGGGAGTGGATGGGGAGGACTTTTTAAAGAGCACAAAGGAGGAAAAAAAACCACACTTGGAATAAAACCCAAAAATAAAGAAGCAATTTACTTTACAAGTTCTTGAACTGAAGTCAAGCCAAAGATTGAGTTGGCTAATACATACTCTATTATGCATAATAGCTATAGTAACAACAAAAACAATAAGACAATAATAATGATAATAATACAATTTTTAAAAATCATGTTAAGCGTATTTTAGGTCCTTTTCATATGTTCACTTATTTAATCTTCAAAACAGTTCCTCAGAGTAGATACTATACTTTTCATTTTTCAGAATTAAGTCTTTATTTTCTAGATGTCTCAGATTAATTTTTTGTCATATTTATACTACTAGTGAATGTAATTTAGATTTAAAGTCTGGTCTGTCTGGTTTTACCTATGGCAATTTCATGGGACTCCTCACTTTCCTTCCTCACCTTGCCTTCAAGTTGCCTCAAATATAATTCTAAATGTTCAGACATGTTGTTGAAGGTATACTTGGGTAGGCATTACTACTGTGAATCTTAATTCTTTAAAACATGCCTGCTAATCTCCTCCTACAGGTAATAGGCTCTCAGCACTTTTATGCTATAGTTATCCTGGCTTCTGCAGCATTTTTCCTGCTCCTGACCTCTGGGCAAAAAGGGCAGTTTCTTATATGTCTTCCTAAATTCCATTCTCTGCCTCCTACATCCTGGCCTGAGAGTCTGGTCTTGGTGCTCTCTTCTGGCTTTACTTCCTCTTGCTCTATTCCATTTTTCTGATGCATCCATTCAACAAGTATTTGTTGAGTTCCTACTATATTTCAGGCCCCTTTCATTACTAGCCAGTTACTAAAATGATTACTAGGCAGTTACTAAAATGAATGAAGCTCAGTTCCTTCTCTTATGTTCCTTATCCGTTCCTTTTTTTTTTTTTTTTTAGCTGCCAAGTGATCTTTTTAGGTGATGGTTACATTCATAGATGAATACAAAATAAAGATTTCCTCACCTCTTTATCATACAAAAAAGAAAGCAAAGGTTCAGAGACGTTTATTGACTCAATACAGGTGGCAAAATTAGTAAGTAGCTGAAATAGATATTGGACCCTATCTTATTACAACATATCCCTGATTCCTTATGCCCTGCATTACTTTCTCTTCAACCGTTATTTCCTGGAGCCAATCCACATCTCTTTTGCACCTTCCAAAGGGCTGAGCAAGCCACATATATCTTCTTGTTTCAAAGCTCCAGCCTCTTGTTGGATCTTACCCAAAGATCAATTTCCCTTTCAGAGACAACATTTGGCTCTTGTTGAAATCATTTTCAGAGCATAACTAAATGAGATTCTGAATCTCAGTGAGAATCCAAATCCGTTTATCAACTCCCACTATGTAAGGTGTTTTTCTCTCCACAGCCTCCAGAGGAATGGCCCACTATAATTTAGTAGTTCACACATTTACTAATCATAACAAAATGATAACTTTCATCAAAAACAAAAGAAGCATATTTCCCCTAAAAGGGGAGAAGGAGCTGTTGAACAGTTTTCTAGATCAAGGAAGCACATCCTGAGTTGGCTCTTACTTGTCTTATTTTGTAGATTGAAGTAAAAACAAATCAGGAAAAAACAAAAAACAAACAAACAAAAAAAACAGTGATAGTCCTAAGTAAGGAAACACTGAGAAAAGGAAGAAAAAAAAAAAAAAAGAGGAACTTAAAGCAAGCTTCATCTCCTTCATTGATTGGAAGGCTACTCCATTCACAGTGTGATAGTGATTATTCTACTCTTTCCCCTCTAGTTCCAAAAGAAACTCCAATTCCAAAAGGAATCTCTATTCTCCCCACTTTCAAAACTAATTCTCAGCAGCAATAGGATACATTTTTCCACCTTCAGTTATGATCCCATCTATCCATCCCTTGCCACCACAATCCCAAATCTTATCTGAAAATCTGTTAATCCAAATACTCTCACATACACAACTCTGTTCTCAGTACAACAGAAAGCTCCAAAGAAGTCTCTCTGCTTTCTGCTCAGTTAACATCTAGTAGAGGAAGCCCTGGCCTAGACATAATACAGTGATAGAGGATAATATGTTCAACATATTGTTAAGTCTTTGATGATTTTATAGTTTATAAAAGTAATTAGTTTCAGGGATTTCAGGGAGACATTTGCATGAATGGAACAATTTAAAAGATCTTATGAAGAAGTAGAATTTAAATTATATCTTGAAGGGTGTCTTTGGATAGGTAAAGACCACCAAGGATGAGGGGGACAATGTCATAAGACTTAAGAAATTAATGGAAGTCTGGCATGTTCGGGGATAGTCAGTAAAGAAATAAGGAAAGTAATTAAATATATTTATTCATGATGTAATATTTTTTCCCAAGTTACAAAGCATAAGCATTATAGTTATATAATTCATATGTTTTTAATCTCAGATGCAGAGTGTTGAGTTAATAATACTTACCAGTGTACAACACATATGTCAACTGCCTACACAAAGGCATCTTTCTTCCCCCATTTAATTACTTAGATTTTCATCCACCATTTTAACTCTATTTCCCAACCTCCTCACTCTAAGCACCATATTATTGCATTTAAGTTCAAAACCCACAGATATCTTTGGATATATGTGGTTCCTTGAAACATACGTGGTACTGTTTTATATGTGCATCTGTTCTTAATTTATATACATGACATTATACTGTAGCCTTCATTCAATTTGAAATTTTTAAATAAATATTCATTTTGAGATTCACCCATGCTCCTATATATAACACTAGTTTATTGCATCTGGATGCTGAATTACTGTATGTATACACATTTTATTTCCCATTTCTGTAGTGATGGGCACCCAGTTGCCTCTAACCTGCTGCTACAATGAACATCTTTGTGCCTGTCCCCTTATGAACCTGGGCTCAAGTTTCTCTGGGATGCATCCCTGGAATGGATTACTGGATCATATTCATTTCTAGTAAGTATGCCCAGATTGTTCTCTATAATGGCTCTACCAGTGTACACTGCAATCAGCCATGTGCAAGAGCACTCATCTTCCTATATCTCATTAATAGCTGGCTTACCTCTAATTTTTACCAATCTGGTGAAAATCAAGACTTGGGCATCTCTTTATACGCTTGCTAATTCAGTTTGATTTTCAATGAATTGCTTAGTTTTATCCATATTTTATATTGGGATTCTCATTTATTCTTATGGATGTGTAAATTCCTTGTATATTTTAGATGTTAACGTCTTGCTATTTTGATTATTTTAATAATCTTTTTCCAGTTTGTGAAATATTTGATAACTTTGTCTATGACACCTTTCATTGAACAGAAGTTTTTAACTTTGATGCTGTCAAGTCCATCAATATATTTTTCTTATGAATTGTGATTTGAGTTTTTATTAAAGTTCTCTTCACCTCTAGATTATGAGAGTATTTGCTTACACATTTTTCTGTTAGTATAACCAAATCTAATCCTAAGAAAACAGAGACAATTTAGATACAGACTAAGAAGGACAGCAAAAACATTTTTTTTCTAGTGTTCTGTATGTTATGGGGTAACTCTAAAAATTAAAATAAGAACCAATTCCTAGAACTATTTTGACGCATTGTGAACTTCAGCTTTTTGCCTATTGTCACCAGGAGAGCCAAGTGTTTTTAAGTGCTCCTTTTCCCACCTGGAGGAAGAGAAGCCAAAAAAAAAAGAGAAAAAAAAATATCATGAGTCCTTTCACTCTTGCCTTATTATTAATCATAGCAGCTTCCAGGGGACTTTAAAAGAATTTTCTTAAAAATGCAGTAACGTATTTCAAATAAATATTATGTAACATTAATGATAATGTTAGGATATTTATACTAAGGAAAAAAAAGGAAAAGTCTCTCATTATAAATCACATAAGTGAGTATCTTGGTACTTCTTTATGATTTCAAGAGCCTTATAAGTCTGTTTCTTAAAACAATTATTAGATACTATAGTTTCTCCAGCTACCTTTTAATGGAAACAGCTGTATGAGAATTCACCTTATGAATACATGTAATTACTAATATAATTGATTACTTGGTTTTAAGAACAAACAGGTAAAAGTGAAAAACTAAAGCTCTAATTTTCATTGTAGCTATGCATGTTATTAGAGTTATCTGCCATTAACTATTTATACAAATGTCCACATTTGCAAACCTATCTTTCTAGAAAAATTGCTTATTAGTTTTACATTGAAAGTACACTATTCTATTTACTTCTTACTTAAAACATACTTCTTACTTAGAATAAATTTGGTATATTGTCTATCTAGTTTTGAAATGTGAATCCAACAATTGTTTGCTTGCTGTTTCTAAGAAACACAGAATTGCTTAAGCCTTAAGTATACTTGTGTTTCTTAGCAGCTAACAGATAATCAAGAAAACAGAAATAAGGATTTTCTCTGGCTCTGTTTTCAAAACAAAATGAAGTTTATATTTTAGAAGAAAGAGAAATTCCAGATAATAAAATAATAGTATTCATAGGAACTTAATTTATATGTAATTCAAGGAAGGACCGGTTTTCAAAACCGTAAAAGACTACAGTAAATGTCAGTCTTTTTTTTTTTTTTTTTTTTTGAGAATTCAGAGAGCTCTTAACACCTTTGCAATGTCTCTGTTATTATGAACATCAGTGTCTTTTTGTAGCAGAGGTCATTGTTGCCTGTTTCAAATCCCTTTTACTGGAAGGTGCATTCAGCCCAGCTGTTGAGAATGTTGGCTAATAACCCATAGCTACTTCCTTCTCTAAAGAATTGCCTTCCTTATGAAGAGTACTGCCATACCTAAGAGGTTATGGCCTTCAACATCAGAAGGGCATCCCACAGCCAAAGACAGACTCTTGGGTACAAAAAGCTAGCCTTTGCTTCAAGGTGTGCTGCCAGTCTTATAAGACCACATCCTTGCTTACCTATCTTCTTCTTACTGCCCTAACCTGTTTCTCTCACACAAAAGGAGTCATCTCTAACAAATCACTTACACAGGAATCCCCCCTCTCAGTCCCTGCTTCTAGGGAACCTAACCTAAGATCCCCTTTATAGGTATATAGTAGTGCCAATTTAATGACCTAGTGCTATTATTAAAAGTTATTCCATCCCATGCCCAACTGTACTTGAGTTGATAATAACTATATGGAATATTAACTGTTCAGTGCTTTTGATAATCAACATTTTCATAGGGCATTGCTGTTTTTGAGAAGCTTAGTGTAATATTTCAGTCATTGGTATTCAATAAATGTTTGCTAAATACTGAATAGATATGAGTAAATGGTGTGGTTTTCAAAATAGTTCTTTTGAGTAGGCAGAGAGGTTTTATTTAACACATAACGGTTAGGGTTAATATGTTACTATGCATACCATTTTCCATATACTCTCATGTTGTCCTCATAACCTACCTGTGAGAAAGATGTTATTCTTCCCATTTTCATATCGAAGATAGTGAGATTCGATAAGCCTAAGTGACTTTTTCAAAGTTACAGTGAATAGGTAGTGCGGTTGGAATATGTAAATAGGTTATCTGACTTGAGATCCATATACTATAGCATAACTGCTTCTTCTTAATAAGAATAGTGAGCCTGTTGAGAATGACAAGGGAAGGCATTGGATTTCTACTCTCTCAAGTTTCAGATCAGGAAAGAGAGGACTGATAAATGGTCCATGGAATGAAATAAAAGCAAATCATCTGAATTACTCTTTATTTCTCTTAAGGACAGAATCTATATGTCATGGTTAATTTTATGTGTCAACTTGGCTTGGCCACAGTTTCTGGATAATTGGTCAGAAATTATTCTGGATGTTTCTGTGAAGGTGTTTTCTGGATGAGATTAACATTTAAATTGGTAATCTTTGAATAAGGCAGATTGTCTTCCGTATTGTGGGTGGGCCTCAGCCAGTCAGCTGAACAAAGACTTTCCCTGAGCGGGAAAGAATTCTGCCTTTGGACCCAAACTATAACTCTACCCTGGATTTCCAACCTTATGGCATAACCCTGCAGATTTTGAACTTGAAAGCTTCCACAATCATGTGTGTCAGTTGCTTAAAATAAATCTTTCTCTCCATATATATGTGTATACACACTCCATACAGACATGTATTTTTGCTCATGTATACATATGTACATGAGCACATATGTATATATGTATGTACATGTGTGTACATATATGTGTACATCATTTATACCCTGTTAGTTCTGCTTCTCTGGAGAACCCTGATTAATACTCCATGCTTAACCACATAGGTGGGTAACCAACACCTAAAAAGCAACAAAGTAAAACCAAGAATATTCTCTGGAAGAATTTATCATTTTTATATAACCTTTGCCATATTCAAATACTCCATTGGCTGCTTCTAGTTGTTAGAGGTCTCCTTTGTTCCTATCCTCTTTTTAAAGAGATACATACTTCATCTCTTAGTGTATCAATTTGGACACTGTAGAAGAATCATAGCCCAATTTCAAAAAATAAATTTTAACAATCTCCTCCCACTACAACTTTATTTTAGAAAGATTCAAAAAGATTTATTAAAAGACTTCTAACATGGGTGGTTGTTTAGCTAAACCAAGGACTAGAACTGAGGTTTTTTTGTCTTCTAGCCCTTTTCCCTTCAAGCTGTAATTTTATGTCTCACATAAACAAAATTTTACATAGTTCAGTTCTAGACATTATACGAATAAAAACCTGTGACCTCGAGGAATTTAAAATGTAGTTAATAGAGCAAGAGCATGTGAAGAATATAATAACACATGACAGATAGCAAATTAATAGCATATTGGATATAATTAATGGCCAAATGAAAGCCAAAGGAAATTCATACTAAATATTCAAAGTAGAGAGATTATCTGGGGCTGAGTTTCCAGGGAAGGATTGATGAAGAGTACTGGGTATAGAGAATGAAAGCCCTACAAATGTTTAGAATCTAGATGAGGTGATAAGATATTTTAAAAAATGCTATGAATAGATGCTTACATACCCAATGCATACACTGCTAGAAGGAAAAGTTTAGGCAAAAGAGGCAGAGCAATTATAGGGGAAAATGTCTACGTGGTTTGGAATTGGAAAAGTCTCTTGTAAGAAATACATTTTGTATTTGTTCTTGGAAGATGTGTAGGATTATGACAGGCATTTTGGGTAGGGAGTCAATCACAGGATGAACAAAGGGAAAAAGCAGGAATGATAATGTCAAGATCAAGGGACAGTGAGAACATGTTGCAAAAGGAAAACTAATTAGATAAGTATATACTGAGCACTTATTATATGTGGGAAATTTAAATTAGGCCCAGATTATAGAGGATCAGAAGTGTGAAGCTTTCAAACTAAAACTTATTTCACAAACAGTGAAAGATCTTCAGCCTTGATGATTTTTGTACAGGGTAAAATATTTTTTGAAGTATAATTTAAGATGAATATATCTGGTAGAGACAGTGAATAGGGTAATCTCTTGGAAAGGACCCTGAAATGACCCAAACCTAAAAGGATAATAGTCTGGCCTATTGTGGTAACAGAGTTGGTAGGTTCAGGGGTATTGTTTTATAGCATTTAATATTACTCATCTCCATGGTACAAGTATACACATCTTTTCTTGCTAATTACACTAGCCACCAAAGTGTGCCTTTAAGTAAATCACCCACAAAAAATAGTGGCAAAATGTGAAACGAAATGCTATTTTTCTTTTTATTATTGGTTGGGCTAATATCCAATACTTCCATTGTTAGAACTACAATAAAGCTTAGTTGGACTATACACCATAAGTTATATTAGTCAGCTTGGGCTGCCATAGCAAAATACTGTAGATTGGGCTTAAACAACAGAATCTTATTTTCTCACAATTCTGAAGGCTGAAGTCTGAGGTCAGGGTGCCAGTGTGGTCGGGTTCTGGTAAGGCTTTCGTCATGGCTTATGAAGAATAAACTTATTGCTGTGTTCTTCCACTGGTAGAAAGAGAAAGATCGGGGTGCCTAGGTGGCTCAGATGGTTAAGCTTCTGCCTTCAGCTCAGGTCATGATCCTCAGGGCCTGGGATCAAGCCGCACTTCACATTGGGTTCCTGCTCAGTGGGAAGCCTACTTCTTCTTCTCCCTCTGTCATTCCCTCCGCTTGTGCTCTATGTCTCTCTCTATCTCTCTGTCAAATAAATAAATAAAATCTTAAAAAAAAAGAGAGAGAGAGAGAGTGAGATCTTTCTCTCTCTCTCTCTCTTCCTCTTCTTATAAGGTCACCAATCCTATTGAAGTAGGACTCCCACCCTTATAACTTCATTTAACCTTTACTACCTTTTAAAGGACCTAATCCATAATCTACATACAGTCACATTGGGGGTTAGGGCTTCAACATATGAATTTTGGGGGAACACAATTCAGTTCATAGCAGCATTTATTCAGGCATAGTATTGGAAAATTAAAAAGTAACATACAATGTGTATGGCAGTGTAATCTATAGTGGCTTCTGTTACTGTTGAATGTCACCCAAAAAGAGTGTGTGTGAGAGAGTTGACAAAGTGAGGAAGAGTGTGTCTTTCCTTAATATTAGTGTGGAAATCAAAATGGATACAATAAATATTTCAAAGAGAATTCATAGGCCTTGCTGATGGGTCAGATGCATTTTTTTCATGTCATCTGCATGCAGTTATCTACTTCCACAAATATTAAAGCAACTTCTAATAACATCATTAAAATATAATCTTACCATTAAAAAATCACAAACAGAAATGAAATTATAATAAAAACTTGTTTTAACTTATTACATATAATACGTACTCATTAGGTATTTGTTGAATAATAATTTATCTGTCAGTTTTACCCAAACTATATAAAATGGCTATTATAATTAAGGATTAACCATAACTCCATGGCTTTTTGGCAATTAAGGTTACCCAAATTAAGAAGAAACAAACTGAGTCACAAGATCTTTTTTTATCGGATATTAGGAAGTATTCTGATTCCTCAGGAATTTTCTCCTGAAACTGAATTACAGAAGCAATGTATGGTGAGACCATCGAATTGAAGGCAAATTAGAAAATTAAGATGACTAGTCTGGATGATTAGAAGAATGGAAATGCTAATGGAAGAAATAGGAAATTGGCAAACAAGTTCACTTGAAACAAAAATATGCTTTTGGTAATTTATAATAATGGGAAACTTCAAGATAAAATATAAAGCTAAATATGGTATTTGCAGTAATGCGTAAGATGTATTTTGTCAAAGAAAGACTTCGATTTGTGTTGCTTTTTAGAAATTGTTAAAGTCATTGTGTTTTTTACAGATACTTCTGTAGAAAGATATGAAGACCTAAAATGTGGGGGCTTACTAATAAGCCAAATCATTTGTATGTGGGAAATTATAAAATAAATATACTGAGTTAACTGTCACAAGATCAGGGGGTAAATTTAATCATCTTCGACGTAAGAGTCAACGTTAAATGAACCAACACACATTTCCAAACCAAATGAAGTTCCCTATAACAAACTGTCATTGTCTCAAAGTTATAGTGAAAGTTCCTTAAAACTATAAGTAATAGTATTTTCACTGTTTTATGAAAGCATTTTGACTCTCTTCGTAAATAAACAGATAAAAATTAAATGATAAATAATAGTAAATAAATGATAAATTAAAAAACAACATGGTAAAAAAGATACAGAATAAAATCGATATAACATAAATTTTTTGGTGTTGAATTATAAATATGCATAAACTTTTCCTTATCTATCTAGCAAATATAATGACTCTGGTTTTTTTCAAAAACAAATATGGCAATTGTCTTTCATTCTTTCAAGATTTGTCATTAAATTCCTAACTGAGACTTGTAGATTCTGGCTTCAGATATATTTTCGCAGCCAGAATTGAAATAATTAGTATAGGGTTTCTATTTTCTACTTCCACATAGTAAAAAAATAAACATGATTGGGTCTGTATTGAGGTATGTGGTATATAATATGAAATCTAAATATTTTAGGCTTCAAATACTTTTTTTTTACTATTGTTATTTACAGAGATCTAGTAGTACCACTATAGCCTAGAAATTTAAAGTAAACTTATTTTGAAATTAAAAATGAGGTTTTCATTATGTATCCTTTACAAACGGACCTTAGAAATGCAAAAATGGAAAAGAATATTCTATGTTGGAATTTGGGGGTTTTTACACAGTGAAGCTATCTTTATAACAAACACTTTATAGTTCTTCCTTAGAGACAACAACAGAGAGAAATTACAAAATTACTTTTTGTGCTCCAACTGATGAGCACTTTGCCCAATAATTCTGTGAAGTCTGGCTAAAAATTGCAGCAGCATCACAGTGTTAGTACAATTCTAGAACAGAATTGACCTATTTGAGGTCAGTCTGTTCTTTGGAACTTTATTTAAATTGAACACTGTTTTTTCCCAAGAATTTTGCCAGTTTCTAGATTTTATATACTCTTGGTCATATCTAATTCCAACTACATAGTTTTGCTGAATTATCAATTTATCCCTGGTCCTTGGTCCTCATTCCCCAAACTCCATGATGATCCCAGTGTGGACCCAATTCTTTTTTATTCCCTCAATGCCATTTCCATAATCATCTACATGTATAGTAGATTTGTGAAAACTTAGTATTAAGAACAATACATTGAAACCACCGGTTTGATTATGATACTTAGAAAATGAAATATTAAACATATAAAGTCTCTTATATAAGCTTCTCCAGTTTGCTTGTAACACAGCTATTAAATTTTGGTTCTAAATACCAATTTTTAACAGACTTACTACACAGGTGAACTTACTGTTGGTGAAATTAAAACAGATAGCTGAGCCACATCATAAATTAATAGCATTTTTTTCATCATTGGAAATTTCCATTTTAAGTTAAATCACTTCTTCAAAATTTGAAAATGAGATGAAGAACTTATCAAATTCAACACTCAAAAAACAAATAATCTAGGGGCACCTGGGTGGCTTGGTCGGTTAAGTGGCTACCTTTGGCTACCTTTGATCCTGGGTCCTGGCTTTGACCCCCATGTCGGGCTCACTGCTCAGCAGAGAGCCTGCTTCTTCTCTCCCTCTGCGGCTCCTCCTGCTTGGGCACTCTCATTCTCTCTCTGTCAAATAAATAAAATCTTAGAAAACAAACAAACAAACAAATAAATAATCTAATCAAGAAATGGGCAGAAGACATGAACAGACATTTCTCCAAAGAAGACATACAGATGGCCAACAGACACATGAAAAAATGCTCAATATCACTCAGCATCAGGGAAGTACAAATCAAAACTACAATGAGATACCACCTCACATCAGTCAGAATGGCTAAAATTAACAAGTCAGTAAACAACAGATGTTGGCTAGGATGCAGAAAGAGGGGAACCCTCTTACACTGTTGGTGGGAATGCAATCTGGTACAGCCATTGTGGAAAACAGTATGGAGTTTCCTCAAAAAGTTGAAAATAGAGCTACCCTACAACCCAGCAATTTCACTACTAGGGATTTACCCCAAAGATACAAATGTAGTGATCCAAAAGGGCACCTGCACCCCAGTATTTATAGCAGCAATGTCCGCAATAGCTAAAGTATGGAAAGAGCCCAGATGTCCATCAACAGATGAATGGATAAAGAAGATGTGTTATATATATACAATGGGGATCAGAAACCATTGGAGGTCATAAAACAGTAGAAAAACAATTTTAAAATGTTACAAGAAATGACCTAGCGTGGTTTAAAATTCTCTAGGAGTGTCTTAGGTATAATGTGAAATTGGCCCCCAAAAGTGGAGGGTGGAGAGAGACCAAAGAAAGGCATGCCTCTCCAGGTTGGTAGGTGGCAGTTTTAATAAGCAAAGAAAACTTACATACAAGGCTTGTCTTGGGTGACAGCAAGATGAATGGATCCCAACACCGGCCCACCAAATCTTAAAAATCTAGGAAGAGGCCTTAACTGGGTTCAGTCACATATGCTGTGTAGGCGTTCTAAACACCACATCACTATCTCAAGGCTACGTCCTTGGAGCAACCTCTGAGAGCAAGAAAGGCAAGTGGAATCTGCATTCCAAGGACAGGGCATGGGGTGAAGAGGTTCCAAGTGCTCCTGTCCAGCTCACCAGTTATTTGGTGGTCACATCTTTTTGATGACATTCCTCAACAACCTGTCAACCTAAAATTCCATATTCAGCAAAAATATTCTTCTTCGGGAGCAAAAGAAAAATAAAAACATTCATATGTGAACGAAAACTAAAAGAATTTGTTGTCAACAGGACTGCTCTAAAAGAAATGCTAAAGGCAAGTTTTTCAAGTGGAAGGAAAAGATATTAGAGGGAAAGTTGGAAGCTCAGAATTGCAGGAAAAGCAACAGATATGATAAATCTCTGGATAAATATAATAATAGAGTAATTTTTTTCTTTTAATGTGTTTAAAATATGTATGATGATTAAGAACAAAAAATTATGACAGGGTTTTCAGTGTTTATAGGTGAAATAATACAACAATCACAATATAAGGGGGGAGTAAAGGGATCTCTATAGTGACAAGATTTCTACATTCCTCTTGAAAGTGATAAAATATTAATTTTAATTATAATGTAAAAAGCAAGTATATGCATTATTATCCCTAGAACTACAAAAATAGCTGTACAAATAGTTATAGTCAAACCACAAAATAAATTACAGTGGATTATTAAAAAATATTCAGACAATCCAAAAAAAAAAACAGGAAATGGAAAACAGAATAACTTAACAAGCAATGGAGGAGACAAGCATAAATAATAAAACAATAGACATAATTCCAAACATAATTATATTAAATGCAAGTGGTTTCAACATACCACTTATGAGATTGACCTAGGATCAACAAGAAAGAGAACCAACTATACACTGCATATTGAAGTCTACTTTAAATATGATTGGTGGTTTAGGGGTGCCTGGGTGGCACAATCGTTAAGCGTCTGCCTTTGGCTCAGGGCGTGATCTCAGTGTTCTGGGATCGAGCCCCACATCAGGCTCCTGAGCAAGGAGCCTGCTTCTTCCTCTCCCACTGCCCCTGCTGTGTTCCCTCTCTCACTGGCTGTCTCTCTGTCAAATAAATAAAATCTTTAAAAAATAAATAAATAAATAAATAAATAAATAAATAAATAAATAAGATTTGTGGTTTAAAAATAAAAAATTGAGAAAAGATAAACCATGCAAACACTAATCACAAAAAAGCTTGAGTGCTATGTTAACAGGCAGAGAACACTTCGCAGCAAGAAAAATTAGAAGGAATTGACTGGCATTATATAATTATTGGAAGGGTTAGCTCAACCAAGAAGACATAACGTTTAGATTATATAACTCACAACAGAGCTTCAAAATGCACGAAGCAAATGCTGATAGAACTAAAGAAACAAAAACTCAAAATTAGTGTTGGAGATTCCAACATTCTTCTGTTAGTTAACAGAACAAGTAATGACAAAACAATAATCAAAAATGTTTAAGAAATCAAACAGTCAGTTGAATCAGTTGACATTTGTAGACACTCCACTCAAAAACAGCAGAAATGCAAATTCTTTTCAAGGCAGTTGGAGCATTCACCAAGATAAAGGATAAGTTAAGAAGTTTGGAAGAATTGTAATCACCAAAGTATATCTTTGGTGACCATAAGGAGATTAAAGTAGAAATCAATAAATATGATACATGGAAAATCTTCCCAGAGTTGGAAACTAAACAATACATTTCTGAATAGCCCATGGGGCAAATGCAAATAAAACCACAATGAGATAGCTCTACACAATATCATACGTTTTTAGAATGGCAAAAAAAACCCAAATAGATAATTTTAAGGGCTAGCATGAATACAGAGCAAGTCGAAATCTCTTATTTTGTTGATGTGAATGCAAAATGCTATAGCTGCTCTGAAAAAGTTTGACAGTCTCTTACAACATTAAATGTAGATTTAACCATTTGACCTTGCCACCCCTAAGTATTTATCCTAGATAAATTAAAACTTATGTTCACACAGACAATATAAGTTTTATACTTTTATTCATAATTGCCTGAACTAGAAACAACTCAAAAGTCCTTCAACAGCTTAATAGATAAAGAAACTGGCATATCCATACAATGGAATACTACTCAGCAATATAAAAGAACAATGATTGATACACTCAACAATATAAATGAATCTCAAAGGCATTATACTGAGTGAAGGTTACATTCTGTATTATTTCATGTATTGACATAGAAAAGACAAGTTTACAGGGACAGAGAATGGATTAGTGGTTAGTAGGGAGTAAGGGTTGAAGGAGAGTATGTGACTATAAATGGATGGCACAAGGGAGTATTTTATGGTGATAGAAATACAGAATATTCTGTATCCTGATTGTTAGATGGTTACATGAGTCTGTACATCTGTTAAAACCCGAAGAACTACACCAAACAAACAGTTTGCATTTAAGTTTTTAAAAATTGTTAGAGTAAACCAAAATGAGAGTTTGGGATTTATTTACTTCATTAATTAGAATAGAAATAACTAGGCAGCAGGCAGAAATAGGTCAAAGATGAATTTATTGTTTATTCGAGCAGATTAACCCAACTAGTTGGTTGGCCATTTGACAACTATTGGAACTAACAACGCATTTTTTAAGTGGTTGTAATGGATCCAAAGATGAAACACAAACGTGAATAACTTCTTGATAAAATTTTTCTCTCTCATGGTCATATTTGGGATCTCTTGGTATGTATGCTATTCCTCTAATGCAAATATTATTTTATAATAATTTTAGTAAAAATCTGTTTATAAATGTGAGGTTCCTTTCATAGTAGTTTAGACTTAACTTTTTAAAAATGTATGCAAGGAGGTTTGACATTAGTGTTCTTGATCTTTTTGAATTCCTGTACTTTTAGCCCAGTTCTGTCACTAACTAGCCATGCAGTCCTTGAGCAAATCAATGAACCTTCAGTTTCTTCTTTCATACAACAAGGATTTTATACTAACTCTAGGGCCCATTCCATCTGAAAACATCAACATTTGGTGATTCTAGTAGTATTCTTTAGCCATTTATGGAAGGGATAGCTCTGGGTAGGCCTGCTTCACCAAAAATATCTTGTTAAAAGCCTATCTTTGCGCTGCTTGATGCATCACTACATTAGACAATATAAAGCCAATCTTAAGTATTATTAGTAATACCTTGACTCAGCCAAACTGTTAAGGTTAGGGTAGATTATCTACTTAAAAAGGCTATTTTGATTCAATGCTGAGTCTCTGGACAAGGACAGGTGTATGTTAGAATCATGATCCTATTTCCTATCTCCAGTGACTTTTGACAACTTCTGCAAACTCCATTAGAGGTAATAGTAGCTCCTCAAAAGATTGTTGTGAAGACTAAGTCAAGTAATATGTGAACATACCTAACAGAATGTCTGGCACGTGAGAATTTACTATTATTAGATTTATGTAGGGATGCCTGGGTGGCTCAGTGGTTTAAGAGCCTGCCTTCAGCTGGGGTCGTGATCTCAGGGTCCTGGGATCTAGTCCCGCATCACATCAGGCTCCTTGCTCAGCGGGGAGCCTTCTTCTCCATCTGCCTGCCCCTCCCCTGCTTGTGTGCTGTCTCTCGTGCTCTGAGAAATAAATAAATAAAATCTTAAAAAAAAAAAAAACTTACGTAAACTCCAACTTCTATTTTTTTCTTGAAATTAAGTAATTGAAAACTCAGAAAAATACAGAGTATTTTCACTACTCAAGAATGATAAGCACAGCATCAAAGGCTCATCAGGACACACATGTACTACTGCCTCTACATTTGTGGGAGGAGGCGGCTAAGACAAATGTGTCTGTCAGAAATGCAGAACAGTGAGAAAAACCAGGTGAACAAATCAATCCCTTCAATAGGAAACTACTCACTTGTTCAGTAGCACCAACAGTGAACACAAAAATAAAAATCCAGGAGTACTTTGGAAAACTCAACTGTCACTAATACTCAATTAGACCATCTCTATCCAATTGCAAAATTTTGCATTACTCAGAACACACATTTCTTGCATGAATCTCTCCGTTTCCTAGCTATACTTATTTATGTATTCTTTCTTCATAACTGTGATGATTTGAAAAGAGGTTCCTCTTTTCTAGAGCTGCTGTAAAAAATTCCCACAAACTGGGTGTCTTAAAACAACAGAAATTTAATTTCCTTCCCTACCTCTCCCCTCCACTCCCATTAACTACAGTAGCTCATTTTTATCTTTAAGTGTAGAGATCGTGGTTTTATATTTTATTTCAATCTGTTATTAAATCCAGCATAGTTTCAGGTCCTAAGCATGAATTTGTAATCACTACAATTCTATTTTATAGTTCCAGAAAATCTTGTTGAATTGAATTAAACATCTAAATCCTTGAAATGGGATATTTTGAGGAACCTGTGAGGGAGAATTTGAAAGCTAAGAGAGGAGGGAGTGGTATATAACACTAATTAATCTGTCCAAGGGACAATGTTAAGAATACTGTGAAGATGATACATTCTGTCCAACGTATTCATCAAGATGCAGAGCTTCCCATATAGTAATAATTCTGCATTTATTGAGTGGGAGCTTTGTGCCAGGCATGCTGCTTAATACATTATACATAGTATCTCAGCTAATCCACTAAGCAATTCCATGATATAGGAACTATTTGTTTTCCTAACTGTGGCTTAGAGAGGTTAACTAGTTTTCTCAAAGTCACACAATTAGCAAATGATGGAACCTGATTTCATTGATTTCAAAGCTCAGTAGTTTGACTCCAGCAGCACATTTTGTCTGGAGAATAAAATAGTATTTACTTGCTTGTTTATAGTAGCCTGCTTCCTGGTCCAAAGGCTGGGAGAATTGACAGGTAAGTGCTTTTTTTAATTACTTCTCTTTCTGTTGTCATTGATTTAAGTAAATATTTATTCCATTTTTGTAAATAAAAGACTTCTTTACTGTATAGTTGCTCATTGTTTCAGGAATGTCAGTAGATAATCTAATTTGCATTTTCCTAAATTTCTTGTTAAACTTCAGACCTTTAAGAGTTAAAACTATTAAAACTATTTATTTTTAAGTGAAGACTATTATAATTTTTCTATTTGTGATTACTAATTTGTATTTTATTAACGTTTCTCAAGGTAAACTTCAGGAAAAAATAGAATAAAACAAATTTAACTGTGTGCAAACCAATCGATTACTTCTCTCAAAACAGACTTACCATTTATTATAGTTCATTTTTTTGATGTTAGCATATAATTTTTCAAATGGCTAGGAAATGCTCTCAAGAATCATTGTTTTCAAATTACATATTAAATTTGTAAGCTTGTGGTTCATTTATGTAATACATAATCTCAGAGGGAACACAAAATTCACTTCTGGTGGAGTAAACAATTCATAGTTTACATTTGACTTTTATTCAGATTTTAAGAGGATTGCAATTGCTTAATCAAAAACTTTAAGACTGAACAATGGGGTGTTTTGAAGTACTTAAACTTCTTGTGAATAATTTGTATTGAATTCAGTTTGTTCAGACATTTCTAGTAACTTGGAAAATCTTCAGGAATACTGATTAATTGATAGCAAAACATTTATACAATGTTAGTATTATCTAAATAATATTAGTAACCAGAGCAAGAGAAGAAAAGCAAATGATGCTTGGTCACCCCCTAGTGGTTTTTCATTGGGAATTAGTATTGTTTAGCCTATGTACAGAAATAACTATGAAAGATTACATACAAAGTTGACAATTTGTGTTCTGCTATGATTTAGAGTTTCCATGGTCTATAAAATTACTCTGTTGTTTCAAAATCTGAGAACTTTCTGTGGCATGCAGAGTTGGTGGAAAAGGAAAAAAGAAAAGGAAGGAAGGAAGGAAGGAAGGAAGGAAGGAAGGAAGGAAGGAAGAAAGAAAGAAAGAAAGAAAGAAAGAAAGAAAGAAAGAAAGAAAAAGGAAAAGAAAGAAAGAGGGAAGGAAAGGAAAGGGAAAGAAAAAGGAAAGGAAAGAAAGAAGGAAAGGGGGGAAGAAGGGAGGGAGGGAGGGAGGAGAGAGGAAGGAAAGAGTTTGAAGGAAAAATGGAGGATTGTGGATACTAGGATAGAGTAGTAGACATAATCTTTGTCAATATTTATAATAAAAGACAGAAGGTAGGGAAGTTAGATGGTATAGTTAAATTATTCTATTCATTACTCAGTAGAGCAAGAAAATTGGAGCATGGAGTTAACAAGAATATAGATAGATCTTTAAAAAGTATTTCTGTACTATATTTTTAGTATAGAAATTCACTGGTGGCACAAAAGGTGTTTAAGAAACATGTGCCCAGTTCTCCTGGTTATGTGACGAGTAATCATAATGCTAATAACATAGTTGTTTACAGAGCTCTAGGCATTCCCATTTCTGATGGCCTGTAAGATGTTTTCTCTTGTGTTGGCTAACTGAACATAATGAAAATTTTTTTTAAAGATGTTTTCTATTGAATATACTGTCATGATCCTGAACAAAATATGTGGTACTTAAATCTGTCAACATCCCTTAAAAGTCTTTCTTCCTTCAGAGCTACACTTTCTGTCAGTGATTAGTACCATTCTTCAGGGCTAGAAGCCATAATTAACTTCAATCTATTCTTTTTATTTTCTTGTGGCAAAATTATTTTGAAAATAAAATTTCGTATCTGTGAAGGGTTTTGACTATGTATTTTTAAAGCCCCACTTAACATAAACTTGCATATATAACAAAAAGGCCATTTGATTCAGAAAACATGTATAGCTGATACTATATTAGATGGTTATTAGGGATAATTCAGGTTTATAAGTAAATCAGTTTGAAGTACTAAGAAACACTGTAACTAGCACTAAAATTCATACCAGGAAAGGAAAGTTGCCCTTTATACACAGATAGTCAAAAGTCATGTGTTAAAATTTAAAAAAACAAAAATCTAATCGTGTTTCCATAATCCCTTTCTCCTAATACATGGAAGAAAACTAGAAGGCAGAATCTTTTAGAATAATATGACAGACTTAGAGCTTTTCCTCTATACTGAAGTTTTCTCCCTCTTAATCATACATACCATAAGCATGGCTTTGAGGATAGCTTCAGGAACTTTAATTAAAAAGTATCAGAAAAATTGAGTGGATCTGGGAAGGTTCAGTACTGAAAAGCCTAAGCAAGAGAAAGAAACAGAAAAAGCAAGGGCTGTGTTGCTAAATGCTGTACAAAGGTAAAAGGTCACAGAGTATACCTTATAGGAGATTATGATAAGGAGAATAATACTAAATTGTATTCAGTTGCGTTTTAAAAAATATTTTGCTTTATCCATAATATTTTTAGATAAAAATGGTACTTTTTCTTTTCTTTTCTTTTTCTGTCATTATATCCAAGATATGAAGGTATATCTGGTCCCTCTTGCTCTATCTTGGTCAAAAATGAAGTCTATTTTAATAATTTGATTTTAAAAATGTGTAGCAAATTTTATGAACCAATGTAACAAATGGAGATTTATATATCTCAATTTAGAATAATAGGTAGTGGAGAGGCCCTTATTATTTGTTTAATATATAGTCAGTGCATGTGAATATTCTTTGCAGTATCCAGACCTCATCTCTTCCTGTTCATGTTACAGAACCATCTTGTCAAGTTTTTATTTCACATTTATTGTGAAATGTGACATTCTTAGTTAATGTCATGTCTCCCATCACAATGATTGTTATGACAATGCCTTCGCTGTTTGAAAATTGTATTGAGGGGTGCCTGGGTGGCTCAGTCATTAAGCATCTGCCTTCGGCTCAGGGTGTGATCCCGGAGTCCTGGGATTGAGCCCCGCATCAGGCTCCCTGCTCTGCTGGGAGCCTGCTTCTTCATCTCCCACTCCCCCTGCTTGTGTTCCCTCTCTCGCTGGCTGTCTCTCTCTCTTTCTCTGTCAAATAAATAAATAAATAAATAAAATCTTTAAAAAATTTGTATTGAAAATATAACATATCTTCTTGCCTATGTTTCCCAAATATAATTTTAAAACCATTACATCATTACTCATGATGCTGTATCACTCATCTTGCTACGTGTGAATGAATATTTCCTTGCTATTATGTCTCTCAAAGTTTGTTGCTACGCTGCATTGATAATGTTACAAATTCAAGGCTTACTCAGAATATGCAGAAAAATGTAAGCCATATTCATTTCTTGTCCATGTTAAATTTAACACGTTTTTAATTATATAATATATACAAAGCACCATGTCTTCCAACCTGTCTTCTCTCTAACTCTTTACACTGAAATCAGTGCATTCCTAAAATATGATCTTTTTCAGTGTTCACTATACCTCTGCCTTCTATGCATCATCACCAGTGGTGAATATGTTCAGATTTAGAAGAACATTTTCATTTGCACAAAATAAAGGTTCATTCTTTCTCTGTCAGTATGATGTCACACATTGGTCAGAGACAAGAGAGGACATCAAATTAGTGGAAAGTTTTCAGGTCATATGTTATAGTCAACAAAGTATCTATAAAGCTGAATATCAAAAATTTTGAAGAAATAGAAATTAAAATACTAAACCCTACTAGCTTTTTAAGAGAGCTACTCCTATAGTCTTACTGAATGAAATTAGATTGGTAAATATTTGAAGTGTCATGTGTGCGGGGCACCTGACTGGTTCAGTCAGTAGAGCATGTGACTCTTGATCTAAGGGTTGTAAGTTAGAGCCCCATGTTGGGTGTAGAGATTACTTAAAAGTAAAATCTTTTTTTAAAAAGTGTCATGTGTGCGTGTGTGTGTGTGTGTGTGTGTGTGTGTGAGTATACAGTAACACCAACTAAATGTTAAGACTTTTTTTTGTCCAGAAGAAACCAGATATTACAGTTGCTCTCCACAAAGAAGCTTACAAGTTGGAAGATATATGTGTATACAAATACACAAAGGAATAAACACAAGCTAACGGTGGGAAGAGGAAGGAAAAGAGGGGAGTTTAAGTAGGCTGTCTTTTTGCTAATATGCTTTAGGCTGTTAAAGCAAGACATACTTACTACAAAAATCTGAAGTGTTCATGAATAAGAAATAGATCATAAACTGGATATTATGTTAGTTTCCTGTTACCAAAATTACTGCCCTGATATGTCATGTTTAAGTGTGCTCCCTGCATCTCTTGTTATAGGGCCTAAATGGAGACTCAGTGGAGGAACTGAGTTGAAGAAACAGTTGGTAACAGTTGCTGCTAAATATAAACCTGATGCTTATGCAGCCATCATACCAAGGATAGGGGTAGCAGTTTAATTCCTTTCTGTGGAGCATGTATAAAAATATTTCTAGTAGAATGGGGCACGTGGGTGCCTCAGGCAGTTAAGCATCTGACTCTTGATTTGGGCTCAGGTCATGATCTCAGGAACCTGGAACTGAGCCCTGCATGGGGCTGCATGCTCAGTACAGAGTCTGCTTGAGATTCTCTCTCCCTCTGCACCTCCCCCCATGCTCGCTCACTCTCTCTCTCTCTCTCATATATTTATATATATTTCTAACAGAATGAACTGAATATGAACATCCAGTAGACCATTCATAGTTGATAGCTTTGGAAAAAAGAGCTAATTTTATGCATCTTAATCTCCTCCTAGATGAAAGGGGATAAGAGCATTCAACATTCATGGACCAGGTGCAGAGACCTTTAATCCATATAGGTCCCTCCCCTGCTTCCTGACTCTAAATTATCCTTGTGTAACACACTTATTCTCTTCAAGTTGTCCTTGATATTTCATTTTACTCTAATTCTATCTGTATAACTTTCAGGGCTGGAGAGCATACCCCATAATTTGCCTAGCAATACTCACTGGACGGCTCTTTTTATAGTAAAATTTTATAGTCCACAAAACTTGAAAAATATTTAATCTGCGACAATTCCAGAGCAATGTGACAGGGTATGTTCAACCACATTTGAAATCAAAATAATTGCCTCAGACCTTTAATAGTATTTTATCCCCTATCCTCAGGATAGTAAATCTTTTGAGGCAACTGTAGATAGGAGTTTATTTCCTGGGGAAAATATTCTCTGTGGATTTGTAACAGAAGCTTTGTTACTAAACTCTTACATTCTCAATCATATTTTTTGTTATTTTTTTATAAAGTAAACGTCATTCTCAACCAAAGTTAGGAAAGAATAATAATTCTGTTATTCTCTAAATTAAGCTGCTTTCTAAACAAATAGCCTATCCTAATAGGCAAACTGGGACATAAAGAGGCCATTTGGTGGTTTGCTTAACAGACAAAGGCAACTGCAGGACAGCCAGGAGACAAACTTAAATTCTGTTAAGAATAGCAGGAAGTATTTCGGTTCTCAGTGGTATAGCACCACTTGTGGTTTCCTTGAACACACAAGACAAGTCAGCTCAAGCCTGTGAATTTTTTGGGTGAATGGAAACAACTCCCTTCTGTCCTTGTTCTTTACTGGAATGCTGACATGTGCAATGCTTGAAAATTCAGATCATTTATTGGAATCAGCCAGAGTTTACCCTGGCATTTGAAAAGGAGAAACTATTTCAATAGTACAGCAGTGTCCATTTTTCTTGTCAGCAGAACATGTATATACTAATATTCAGAAATGTAAGATTTGCTGGATATGTTGCTTTTTGAGTAATATAAGTACAGTATGGTAGGTGAAGAGATGAGAAATCTTGGTCAGTTGTTACATTTCTTAAACTTGGCAGAAGTGGTAGACAAGAACAACCATTGAAATACCATCCCTCTTACTAAAACTCTAGAATGTAAAAACTTATGAGTCTTAGATTAAAATTTTTCATAAATTTCACTAGTACTCCACAAATTTAACTTTCCAAGTCACTATGTATGTGGTTTGGTTTTTCAAGTACTTATGGGTTCTATTTGTGTTGGCTACCATGAGCACAAATACTACCCAATAAAAAATCAAGTGAAGAATGGAGGTATAATTGGCATTTACAATAAGAATAAAAATTTATTGAGAACCAGGGAGTGGGTTTATGTTCAGTCAAGTTAGTGTTAGGGTCAGTAATAGGTCACTAAGAATTGTGTATCCTATAATCAGAGTTACTCCCAAAGATAGCCAAAAGAAAGAACCACCAACCTGGCAGGCAGAGAGCCAAACCCAATTATGCAAATGAGAAAAGCAAGAAGACAATAGCTACCTCTGGGAGAAAAAAGATCAATGGATTTGGAAAGGAAGGGACAGGAAGAGACAACATGAAATTTTATTTTCCTCTTTCAACTAGCCAGTGCAGACAGATTTGGCAGAGCTGATGCTGGTAAGAGTTTTTGCCCTCTACTGGCTTTGGTGTTTACCAGAATTTTCCCTTGGCTCTTTAAGGGAATAGCATAGCAGTTTACCAGAAAATCCCTCATTTTGGTAACTTTGAAAGGGGCCCATAAGGAGGCCCTCCTTTGAAGGTAGATATGGGGGTGTCTCTAAGGCCATTAACTTGACAGACTTTTGTTTATGCGTGTAGTCTTTTTAGAGTGGAAAGACAACTTAGAGAATGAGTACTTAATGGAGGAAAAAGGGAAGCAGTAGTAGGAGTTACATCAATTTCACAGTCATGTTCTAGGTACCTCTTACATTTTTAATTTTTCATTAGCCTTTTGTAATGATTCTTTTAATGAGAACTATTTTGGAATTTTAAAAACCTTTTGGGGGTTTCTGCTTGCCCATTAAAACAGGCATCACATTCTATTTAATTTGGCAACTCCTGGGTTTTTTTGTTTGTTCATTTGTTTTGTTTTGTTTTTTAGAGAGGAAGAGAGAAGGGGTGGGGACAGAGGGGAAAGGAAGAGAGAGAATCCCAAGCAGGCCCGTCACCCAGTGTGGAGCCCGACATGGTGCTCAGTCTCACAACCCTGAGATCATGACCTGAGCTGAAATCAAGAGTCGGACACTCAACCAACTGAGCTACCCAGGCGCCCCAGGGAACTCGTGTTTTTAAGTGCACTTCTTAAATTTTATCAAATTGGAACATTTCCCATAATGGCCATTATATTTCTAGACTGTAAATCCCCTGATAGCTGGCAACAGTTTGGTTGGACCCTGGCTACAAATGGAGTTAACCCACATTTTTGTCCAGCCATATCTAGCCACAAGTGGGGTGCAACTCACATTTCTGTCTGGCCTTATTTTGGGACCCCCACCCTGACAGTTACCAAGCCAAGAGCCTCAAAACACAAAACAAGCTTAGTAAGATTTTGCTGTTTTTGCTAGATATCTGCAACTTCCTAGACATAAAATAAGCTGGGGTGCTAGGAGGTGGCATATGTGACTCTTTAGAATTTAAGGATCCCATTAGCTAGGACTTTGGGTTTTTCAGAGCCGAAATGATAGCTAAAAGGGACATGTCACTGGGTTGGGGATTGTGTGTGTTTTACAGTTCACCTCCTTTCATGGAAGTTTTCTTGAGGTTGGTGGGTAACCTAGTATCAATCTACCCTGTTCCAAGACTAACATCCTATCATGGGAGTCCTCTGGAGGTGGTAAATGCTCTTCTAATAGCCTTTAAATGCTCTACCCATGCCCACCACTTTTTGAAGCTTTTTGTTCCCCAAGATCCCCCTGCCCCAGCAATATTTACATAAAACAAAACAAAGAAACGTGCAACTTAGTGTATCCACAGTAACCAAGAGATGTTACTGAGTCCTGGCCATGAGAAGGTCTTGTGTTCACCATCACCAATTCCTGTGGAACCTTGCTGAGGTTTTCTACTCAGGGAATTGTGGTCTGAAAGGTTAGGAGCTTGGCTCTGGGCATTTCCTTCTGTCAGCTAGTCGGGCTCCAGGCAAAACTGCCAGCTCAGTTTGCTCTGGGCAGAACCGCCTGCCAACTCAAGCTGACCTGCCTTTAAAGGAAAGCCAATTTTCCTTTAAATGCACAAAGAGTAGAACTCAGAACCCAGAAGGGTTTACCCACAGCCCTCAGAAATGGCACAAAAAACAATGAACTCAGGGTTCCAGGGTACCATGCCTGTGTTTCTCATTGTCCCCAAATGCTACTGGACGTTCACTTCAGATCCTGTCACTGTCACCAAATCTTTTAAATAAAAAATTCAACTGAGTAAATTTTAAAGATCTAATTGGCTTTATTAATCAATTCATGGACCATCAGCATCTTCTCACAAATAGGAGCTCCAAAGGGCTGCAGAAAAGTAAAGGTTTTTTAAAAAAGTAGAGAAGGAATAGAAAAAAGGAAATTATTAGCAAGGAATCCATTGTTTTAGGCAAAGTTACCCTTCTAAGGGGAATGAAAAGGGTCTATCAGTTAATTTTCTGGTGTTGACCAGAAAATTCTCATGTTCACTGGTTAAAGTTTACATTTCTGGGGGATTGAAACTACAGTCAGGGTAGGTATTAAGTATTGGTTTACTGACTTGGGGTCTTAACCTAAGAGATGCAATTTTGGACCTGTGGTTTTCTTTTTAACAAGTTAAAACTATCTTAGCAAGCTATACTGCATATAACTGAGTATCAAAATGATGTCAACAAGTTAATGTGTTAATTTTACATGATTCCAATGAAAATACCAGAATTTTTTTCTGGAGCTTAAATTTTGATTGTAAAGTTAATTTGGAAAAACAAACAAGCAACAAGTAGTTAGGAAGAAAATTGGAGGAGCAGGTGCAATGGTGTACATGATAGACTCCTGGCCTTAGCAGATATTAAAGCGTGTTATAAGATCACTATAATTAAAAGGGTATAAGATGTGAATATAATAGGATGTGAATATAAGATGTAGTGTGTATATATATATATATACACACACACAATGGAATACTACTCAGTCATCCAAAAAAAAAAGAAGAAGAAGAAGAAGAGGGGCGCCTGGATAGCTCAGTCATTAAGCGTCTGCCTTCGGCTCAGGTCATGATCCCAAGGTCCTGGGATCAAGCCCCACATGAGGCTCCCTGCTCAGCGGGAAGCCTGCTTCTCCCTCTCCCACTCCCCCTGCTTGTGTTCCCTCTCTTGCTGTGTCTCTCTGTCAAATAAATAAATAAAAGTCTTTAAAAAAAAAAAAAAGAAATCTTGCCATTTGCAACAATGTGGATGGAACTAGAGGATATTATGCTAAGTGAAGTAAGTCAATCAGAGAAAGACAATTATCATATGATTTCACTCATATGTGGAATATAAGAAACAAAACAGAGGATCACAGGGGAAGAGAGGAAAAAACAAAACAAGACAAAATCAGAGAGGGAGACAAACCATAAGAGATTCTTAAAGGAAACAAACTGAGGGTTGCTGGAGGGGAAGGGGTTGGGGGGATGGGATAACTGGGTGATGGGCATTAAGGAGTACACGTGATATAATGAGCACTGGGTATTATATAAGACTGATGAATCACTAAACTCTATCTCTGAAACCAATAATACATTATATGTTAATTAATTAAATTTAAATTTAAAAAGTTAAAAAAATAAAAAATAAAGTTTGCATAAGACAAGTAAAAAAAGTAAAATAAAAGGGTACAGGATTCTTCCTCATTATAGACATACTAAAAATAGAAGAGAATACAAATTCCAGAAATAGACTCAATTGTATGTGACTATTTAATATATGATAATGGTGGAATTGCAAATATATGAAGTATTATCTTTATAGTATTAAAAAGACAGGCTTTTTAATAAGTAAGTGTTGGAACACCTAGGAAGCCGTATGAAAGAAGATAAAATTTGATTTGTTCTATCATGATCCATTCCAAATGTGCTAGATATTTAAATATTAAAAAAGTGAAATCACAAGAGAACCAGAGAAAGCATTAATTCATCTACAAATTGGGAATGGGAAAAGCTCTCCTATAACTCAACATCCAGAAGTAATGGTGAAAGGGATTGGTACATTTTACTACATAAAGTGGAAAATATTTTTGTGTGGTAAAAACACCAAAATAAAAATGTTTTAAATGACACTGGGAAAAGTATTATACATTAAATATGTTTAACTTATAGACAAAATATTAACACATCTAATATATAAAATGATTCTCAATAAAGTAAAAGACCAACAATACTATAGAAAAATGGGCAAGGAATCTATATACTTCTTTTTTTTAATAATAATATTTTTTATTATATTATGTTAGTCCACATACAGTACATCCCTATTTTTTGATGTAAAGTTCCATGATTCATTACTTGCGTATAACACCCAGTGCACCATACAATATGTGCCCTCCTTAATACCCATCACCAGCCTATCCCATTCCCCCCTCCCGAAGCCCCCAGTTTGTTTCCCAGAGCCCATAGTCTCTCATGGTTCATTCCCCCTTCTGATTACCACCCCTTTCTTCTTCCCTTTCTTCTCCTACCGTTCTGTAGGAGAGGAATCTATATACTTCTAAGAAGAAAAAGTACATGTGGCATAAAACATAAATTAAAGCTGAACTGTGGGGGCACCTGGGTGGCTCAGTCAGTTGGGCGTCTGCCTTCTGCTTGGGCCGTGATCTCAGGGTACTGGGATCTAGCCCCATGTTGGGCTCCCTGCTCAGCGGGGAGCCTGATTCTCCCTTTGCCTCTCCCCCTGCTTGTGTTTCCTCTCTAAGCATCTCTCTCTATCAGGTAAATAAATAAAATCTTAAAAAAAAAAAAAAGCTATCCTGTGATACCATTTCTCATCTAAAATACTCTGTTGGCAGTCTGTGGGAAAATAGGCACTCAAACGTTGCTGGTAGAAATGCAAAATATTTCACTCCTATTGAGGCGAATTTGTCATTATCAGGCAATATTACATATGCATTTACATTCAGATCCAGAAATCCTATTTATAGGAATCTATTCCTAAGATGCATTGGAAAAAAATACAAAAAGATGTATCCACAGTGATATTTGTTGCTGTACTATTTATAAGAGCAAAATATAGAAAACAATGCAGATGTCCATCAATGGAGGCCTGGTTCATAAATTGGATGATTTATCCAAACAAAAGGAACTCTGTAGATATAAAAAAGAATGAAGAATATTTGTATATGCTACTCTGAAGTGGTCTTTAGCAAATACTGTCAAGTGGAGAAAGCAAGGTGGGAAAAAAAGGTGTTTATTTTAAGTGACCAAATAAAAATATGCATTTATTTAGAGTAAAATTTTAAAATACTAAAAAAAATATATATCTAGGAAATTGTATGAAAGGCACAAAGAGCCTCGATTTCTTTAAATGTAGTTTGTCTTAGAAACATATAAACAAAATGAAATCAATATTAAATTAAAAGTAAAGCAACAGAGGGGTGCCTGGTTGGCTTAGTCAGTTAAGCGGCTGCCTTCGGTCATGCCTCAGGTCATGATCCCAGGGTCCTGGGATTGATCCCCACATCGGGCTCCTTGCTCAGCAGAGAGCCTGCTTCTCCCCTGCTTGTGCTTGTGCGCGCGTGCGCGTTCTTCCTCTCTCTCTCTCTCTCTCGCTCTGTGTCAAATGAATAAATAAAATATTTAAAATAAAATTAAACAACATAAATAAATGAACCTAATTGTGTATATAGTTGATGACATAACTACACATAGAAATAATTTCAATTTATTTTATAAGACATTAACTTACATTCGTAGTAAGCTAAAGATAAAAAGATTTGTACAGTCCTATGTTGTTTTCAGTAATCACATTGTGTCTGTATGATTGTGTGTGTATACATATACCTGTATATATTCTAAATATATGAATAACAAATTATTTGCTTTGACATATTAAATATAAAATGTCATTAAGAAAGAAAAATTTTGGGGAGCCTGGGTGGCTCAATCAGTTGGGGTCTACTTTTGGCTCAGGTCATGATTCCAGGATCCTGGGATCGAGCCCCACATAGGGCTCCCTGCTCAGCAGGGAGTGTGTTTCTCCCGCTCCCTCTGTGATCTCTCTCACTTTTGCTCTCTCTTTCAAATAAATAAATAAAATCTTAAAAAAAGAAAGAAAGAAAGAAAAATTCTAGTATAAAATATATGAATATCAAAGAAATTAACTAAATACTATAATTCTAAATTTAAAATGTGAATACCAATATGAATTTATGATATACTATCTTTGTTTAGTTATTTTGCCTCTTTTCACTGAAACCCCTATGAAATTATGCCTAACCCAGTAGCAGTGAGCATCCCTAGCCATTTAGCATTCAGATTGTGATCTTTAAATAGAGAAATGGCTAATTCAAGATCTATATAGCATAAAAGGGGAAGCCTGCAACATCCTGTCAATGGAAAACTAAAATTTAACAAAGACTGCTGGGTCTTGGTAAAAAGAACTCTGAAGCCACTAAGGAGGAATGAGAAATGCACTGTGTGAAGACACATTAAATATTCCAATACTTATATATTTATAATGTCATTTAAATATTAAAAGATACAGGGGCGCCTGGGTGGCACAGCGGTTAAGCATCTGCCTTCAGCTCAGGGCGTGATCCTGGCGTTATGGGATCGAGCCCCACATCAGGCTCTTCCGCTATGAGCCTGCTTCTTCCTCTCCCACTCCCCCTGCTTGTGTTCCCTCTCTCGCTGGCTGTCTCTATCTCTGTCGAATAAATAAATAAAATCTTAAAAAAATATATAAAAGGATACAGAAAAGAACAGTTTCCTGTTCACTTGTACATGAGAGACCAGCCAACGTAATTTGTTTGAAATACTCTCAGTTAAATCTGATGTCCTGTTGTAAAAATGAGGCAGAATTGTCTAGAATGTTGTCTATCTTGGTCAAAGATTATGTGATTCTGAGAAGAGTATGTATTGTGTTGTTGAATGAAGTAGTCTATAAATTTCAATTACATCCAGTTGATTGATGATGTTGAGTTCAACTATGTCCTTACTGATTTTCTGACTACTGAATCTGTTCATTTCTGATAGAGGGGAGAAGTCTCAAACAATAATAGTAGGTTCATCTATTTCTTCTTTCAGGTCCATTAGTTTTTGCCTTTCATAGTTTGATGATCTGTTGTTAGGCTCATACATATTAAGAATGGAAAATTGGAAAATTGATCTTATTATGATTACATAATGCCCTTCTTTATCCTGGATAACTTTCTTTGATTTGAAATCTGCTCTGTCCAAAATTAATAGAACTACAGTTGATCCTTGAACAACACAGGTTTGAACTGTGCAGGTTCACTTTTACACAGGTGTTTTACAGTACGGTATTGTAAATGTATTTTCTCTTTATGGTTTTCTTAATAACACTTTTTTAGCTTACTTTATTGTAAGAATTTAAAAAATATATGTATATATAAATATGTGCGTGTATATGTGTATATAGTACACATAGCATACAGAATATGTTTTAATTGACGGTTTATGTTATTGGTAAGGCCTCCAGTCAACACTAGGCTATTAGTTGTTAAGTTTTGGGGGAGTCAAAAGTTACATGTAGATTTTTGACTGTGTGGGCAGTTGGTGCTCTGAACCTCCATATTATTCAAGGGTCAACTGTATTTCTGCTTTCTTTTGATTAGTGTTAGCATGGTGTATTTTTCTCCATTCATTTACTTTTAAGCTATGTATGTCTTTATAATTAATGTGGGTTTCTTATAAACAACATATATTTGGGTCTTGATTCTTGATTCACTCAAAAGTCTCTATTGTTTGGTTCATTTGAAGCATTAACATCCAAAGTGATAATTGATTAAATTGAATTAATAACTATTTTTACTGTTTTCTATTTCTTGCCCTATTCTCTGTTTCTATTTTTGTCTTCCACACTTTTTCTGCCTTTTGTGGTTTTTAATTGACCTTTTCATCTGATTCCATTTACTCTTCTTTCTTAGCATATCAGTTTCTTCTTCATTATTTTTTCTCTTTTCCCTTTTTTAGTGGTAGGCCTAGAGTTTGTGATATACATTTACAACCAATCCAAGTCCACTTTAAAATAACACTATGTCACTTCTTGGGTAGTGTGAGCACCTTATAATAACAAATAATTCTAATTCCTCTTTTTTGTCCCTTGTATCATTGTTGCCAAATCAAGTACATTATTGCTATTTTTATTTTAAACAAACTGTTACCTGTTGAATTGATTCAGAATAAGAAAAATAGTGACGCCTGGGTGGCTCAGTCCCTGGGATCAAGCTCTGCCTCAGGCTCCTTGCTTGGCGCGAGTCTGCTTGAGATTTCTTTCTCTCCCTCTGCCCCTCCTCCCACTCAGGTGCTCACTCTCTCTCTTTCCCTTTCTCTCTCAAATAAATGTCTTTTTTAAAAGAAGGAGAAGAAAAATAAAAGTTTTTGTTTTATTTTACCTTCACTTATTCTTTCTTTGATGCTCTTTCTTTGTGTAGATCCCAGTTTCCGATCTTTATCATTTTCCTTCTCTCTAAAGAATTTCTTTTAACATTTCTTGCAAGATATATCTACTGGCAACAAATTACCGCATTTTTAATTGTGTGAGAAAGTATTTCTCCTTCCTCTGAAGGATAATTTCAGTTATGTTTGTCAAGTTTCTCCTTGGTAAAGTTATTCTTTTGCTTTTCCCTTTCCATGTCATGAATAAATTTATATTTGTTCTTAGTAGTCAAATATATATTTCTTTTAATGAATTTATGATTTCTTCAATTATTTAAGAGGGCATTTTTCTATGATAATACAACTCTTATATTCTCAAAGCAATAGTAAAAAAAAGTTCAGTGATTTAGGTTCAGTTAACTTTATTATGTTTATTACTTGTATTAAAATAATATCCAGGGGCGCCTGGGTGGCACAGCGGTTAAGCGTCTGGCTTTGGCTCAGGGCGTGATCCTGGCGTTATGGGATCGAGCCCCACATCAGACTCCTCCGCTATGAGCCTGCTTCTTCCTCTCCCGCTCCCCCTGCTTGTGTTCCCTCTCTCGCTGGCTGTCTCTATCGTGTCGAATAAATGAATAAAATCTTTAAAAAAAAATAAAAATAAAAAATAAAATAAAATAATATCCATTCAATTCTTTCCCTTCTACAGAACACTAATCAAAGGAACATTGTGAGATATATGGAATGACTCATAGATATTTTCTGTATCACTTTCCCACCTAAATCCTCATATTGCAAGCAAAAGTGTTCTAAGTTCTTAGTCTTGAGTTAATTCATCTAATAATCTCAAAATTACAGATATTGTCAAATTAATCTTAGACACTAATATTGTCTGTTGAAACACGTGACTTCTATTCAAAATTTATTCTGTATCATAAGCTTATAAGTACTTAAATTAAATACTTATTAGTGACATGACATATAACATATTTTACTACTATTTCTACTGAGGCAACCCTTCAGAAATTGACTCAGATTTTGATAAATCATAGTTTTAAAAATTGCCTCAGTAAATTATTTTGACAAAACCTCCTGCATTTCTGACATATGGTTTTAGTAAGTAGTGCTATCTTCCCTTCAAAGCACATTTGATACTTCCCAAAAGATTTTATTCTATTGCCAAGTAAAGGTACTTACTAAACAAAGAAGCATACATTTCTACAGCCATATCAGATTGACACAAGAGACCTTACATCAGGAGGTGTATCAGGAGGTAATACATATGATGAAGAATATTCTGTTTGTCTAAAAGGCGTATTACACTGTAACCTTAGGACCTTGAGGCTTAAGGGAAGGTATTTGTAATAAACATTAGAATTACCAGCTAAACTTTTTGATTTTATCACAGCTGGTTTTAATGAGGACTCTTTGGAGTTTAGGTGCATATATTTATGGCTTACAAGCCAATTGAGTCTAAAAGGGAACTGTTGTGTTCCACAGTGTCCTTGGAAGACACTGATATTGGCTGCCATTGCTGCTTTTCGCCTTCTTGGTACCAAGCTGACCCACCATTGCTTTCCAGAATGAACAGCTTTCCAAAAAAAATCTGAAACAAAATCACTGTTCTGTTTCAAGAGACATAGGGTATATTTTGCTTTTAGAACTGCATATGGCCACCAGGAGGCAGATATCTATTACTTATTATTTATTGATATTTACAGAAATACAAAGTAGAAAATAGAAATATAGAAAAATGTAGAAACATAGGAAAATATAAAGGTATATTTTTATTTTTCACTTGAGATATGTACAAGAAAAGACTGGGTTAACTATTGCTAAATAACTTGATTTCCCTATCTGTTTGAAATGTGCCTTAACACAAAATATTTATTCAAGGACAATTATAGTAAATATTTGATTAACCAGAATATCTGTTACATACAATTTGCTTAGGATTAAGAGGAAAATTCTTTTTATTTTAAAATTATTATTTATAGCAATAAAATTTTAAAAGTCTGTTTTTCTGATTGAATATAGACTGATAAGCTTCATAACCCCAGTATATGCTGGTTGAGTTTATGAGGGCTTTGGGACCTTTTTTCTTTATTAATCAACAAGAAAATACTTTAGTATGCATGAATAATGTGTGAGTGTTCAATCATGTAAGTATGACTGTATGGTGGATATAGATACTTATTTAAAGATAGCTTTCATGACCTACATAACTAGTAGAAAAGGAATCTCTTAGTTTAGGAAGTGGGGTAGGAAGAAGTGTCTATAGATGAAAAGGGAGAATTTTCTGGACAGTGTCTCATTACTAAACTTTAAAGGATCTCATGAATAATGGGAAGACCTTGAGATATCCTAGACTAAAGTCAACTAGATTAAAAATGAGAAACCTTTCTTTAGTAAGTCAATCAATCTATACTCTCTATTTTTCCCTTCTTTGGTCTCTTTGGTGTTTACCAGACTCTGCCTAATCTCAGTTTTATCAAGGGGAACCAAGAGAATGAGCTTTTGTCTGTACTTGAATCAGAAGACTAAAAAGAAAACAGCTCTCAGAGGTGCCAGTAGGAGATAACAGAGGAAATCAGTGTCATCGAGTGACTAAGCTATGCAGTGGTCCCCCCTGTTCCAGTGCCAATCCTTCATGGCTTTGCATTTTATTTTGTTATGAGAACTCATGTCTCCTTCTACTATTTAGTGACTTTGTGAAACTGCAAAGGTAACAGTTTTAAGAAAAAATTAGAGATGGACTTGAATTGGCCCTAAGACAATCCTGAAGTAGTTTCCCTGTCTCTCTTTTCTCTTGATGGGAATTTTGCTTTTCACAATTTGACTTTCCTACAATAGACTAGAGGAAATGCTCTAAGTATTTCATTTGCTAGGATCCAAGTAAGCCAGGCTTTACCTGCCTGTGAGCTTTACATGGCTGGAGATCATTCCTATGTTTAAATCATTGTTCAGTTAGCATCCTGAAAGTACCTGCCACATAGAAGGAACTCATTCATATTTGTTCAATAAATGAATAAGTTAAACCTCTGAGCCACTGAGTGGCACTACTCATTTAGTGGTAAAGGGGGTGCCTCGGTGGCTCAGTTGGTTAAGTGTCCGACTCTTGATTTTGGCTCAGGTCATGAGATCAAGCCTCACATTAGGCTCTGTGCTCAGCGCAGAGTCTGCTTGTCCCTCTCCCACCCCAGCTTGAGTGTGCTCTCTCTCTAAATAAATAAATAAATAAATAAATAAATAAAATCTTTAAAAAAAAGAGGTAAAAGCCATTTGACTAAGTCTGAGTGATCTAAGTCTGCATATCTCATATAACAACACAACAATAACATTAATAGTTGACATCTATACTAAGTGCCCAGCACTGTTCTCAGTGCTTTATACGTATTAACTAATCTCAACCTTTAATGTTCTTCTTAATATTATTCAACATTCCTAAGAGATGTATTATTATTTCCTTTTACAGACAAGAAAGTGATACCCAGAGTAGCTGAGTAAATTGGGAGCAATCATACATTGAATTAGTAAGGAATCTGGATTTGGAGCCCATTTTATTAAATTCAGTCTCTCCTTAATGTATTTCCAAGTGTTTCCTAAAATTATCAATCATTTGGAGTTTCAGTGAATGTATAGATGAAAAATTAAGGTGTCTTTCTGATATTTGCAAATGTGTACAAAACTTATAGTGGTGGCAGTTGGTGGCACTAGGTATCTTCTAACCCCTCTCCTATAGTTTGTATATGGCTTGGTGGAAATCTGTAGTAATAGAGGTGAAAATTGCCCTTGCCACCAGTGTTATTTATGCCTTTTTTCCCTTCATTTTTTCTTATGCTTCTCCTCCTCCCCAATACCTAGGGTTTATTTCCATATTTCCAGCACACTACAGATTGATCTTAGAAGCCTCGATATAAAACTTCTTTCCTTTTTCTCTTTTTCCCATATAAAGTTAGGTAGGGCTGAGTAAAGTGCACAAAGTGTGAGGCAGAGGGCATAAGGGAGAAAGCTGGATTTGGGAGGGTGGTGATTGGAAAGCAATTGAGTATTCTTGAGGGTTGTAAGAATTATGAAGCAATAAAATGGAGGAAAGTAGTGGTATGTGAGCAGGAGGAGAGGAACATGGAAAGACAGTGTAAATGAAGAAGTTCAAATAGGAAACTGGTGGAACAAGGCGGGTGGGCAGAGAAGAATGGAGTCAAGGAGGAAGACAACTGTGTTAGGATGTTGTCAGACTGAACCATGAAGGGAGAGAACAGATGGTCATGTTTTGCTATTTTCAGCTGCAAATGCTGTCTTTGCAAAGTCAGACTCATTCAAAATATTCTTGTATGGGCTGGAAGTACAACAAGGCACTGTTCTGAGAGCAGGGAAAGAAAAAATACTGTGAAGCAATTGTAATTCCAACAAACAGCAGGCTGAATATTGCTGGATATTTAATACTTTGAGAAGTTGTTTAGTTAGGACTTATTGTAGCATGGAACTCACAGATTCAATCCACTTTTATATTTGCTCAGGTTGGCTTTAGTTAGAAAATGTCTTAATTGATTTTTTTTTCTGATTAAGCTAATGAGGGAACACCTGTTGTAGACACAAAGTTTAATTTTTCTTAGAAAAAAGAGCAGCAGAGAGAAAAAAAAATGCTGTTTCCAAAGAATTGAATTTATAAGATCAGAGACTCTGTGTGGTAATGAGAAGCCCTGAAGCAGAAGGTTGGGCAATTAAGTACCAAGGAAAAGGGTATTAACTTGTGACTTTTATTAAAGCCTGTTCATCAGGAAATTGAAATCTCTATTACTGGCTTCACAAAACTGTTGTACATATGATCTGTTGTTAATGAGGGAGGTAAAACTCAGGTGAGAAAATAGGTGGCTTGTGCAGGACGGAGGGAAGAAAACCAAATCTTTGGGATCATGCAACTAAGAAGGGCTGAATGAACACAGAGCCAGTGGTTCAAGACCAAGTAGAGATTGGACCTGTGTGGACCAGGGCATATAGTAGTTTGAAGGCCCTGTGTTTCCTTGGGTAGAGATCCTCTAGAAGATAGATGGTTTGGCATGGTGTTTATTATTTCTGGGGCTACAAACTGACCTGAGAAACCTGAGCATAGGACCTTGCAGAGGAGCAACCTGTAGTGAGCATTAACATATTAGGTGACAGTTTTGGGCTGAACTCCAGGGCCTGCTCTGTAAGAACAGGTGGAGATTCACCATTTTATCAGTCTCAGGGGATGTAGCCCTTTGCAGGAGGTGGGGACTAGAAGAGAACCTGACGAGGACTTCTAGGGTATTGGAATACTCTGATCTTTGATCTGGATGATGGTTACCTGCGTGTGTTCATTTTATGGAAATACATAAAACTGCACACTCATGAGCACTTTTTAATATTTATTATACTTCAACAAAGTTAAAAAAAAAAGTTGATGCCTTACCCTGCAATAAAACCAAAATCTATAGAAATCGAGCCAAGTTCTTAATATGTTTAAAAGTTCCCAGTGATTCTGACAAGAAGCCAAAGTTGAGAATCATTGAGAAAGAACTAAACACAAACATGCACACTCTATACCCCCTTGCCTCAAAAGTGAATCCCTTCTCTGCTTAATCCTTGGAAAACAGAATAGGGCATATAGTTTGTGCCCTACGATATAGGCCCTTTGGTACGGATGTGCCCTACGGTAGGCAGACCGTTTGAAATGTAGGCAGCCTGAATTGAGATATCAGTGTAAAACAGAACACTGGATTTTCAAGAATTGGTACCAAAAAAAGGGACTGTGTTATTAATTTTTACATTGATTGTAAATTAATGGCAATCTTTTGAGTATGTTGGGTTATTTACTGCTTTCTTATTTTGATGTGGCTGTTAGAAAATGTAAAAATGCATGTTTGGTGTGTATAGTTGTTCTATTGGACGGCTGTGCTGTAGCTGATGGAGCATAGGAAATTGTCATCAGAGAATTGAACATAAGTTTCAGTCCTGGTTTTGCAACACAAAAGCTGCATGGCCTTGGACAAGCCACTTAACTTCTCTGCACCTTAGGTCGGTCATTTATAAGGACAGAAGTATATTCATATGCAGAGTAATTGTGAGAAATAGAGGCAATTTAATCAAATGTCCAACACATATTCAGAACCTGATAGTTATCTCCCTGAGAAAAGGTCACCTTTCTATGGTGCAATATAAAAAGACCCCTTTCTCTTAAACTTATACCACATGTCAGCACAGAAGTGTAGTGCCTTTAAAAACTGAGGAGTGTGTCAGGACCTGAGTGGAAAGCATGGATGAAGGACAGCAGCAGCTGCTTTGCCAGGCAGGATCCTGTCTGTGCCTCTTGTATGTCTCTGCAGCTTCTGGCTTTTCCTCTGACCTTTGGTTTTTTCAGCCACTGGATTCTTAACCTTGGAATACATCATACTTTCATCTCCAAGCCCTTTGCCTACTTTCAAAAACTTAACTCCCACTTTCAGAATTCTTTCGATTCTGTGTTAGGCTCCTTGGCATGGATGTCCTCTGTGTCGCGGATCTTGGTGCCTGAGACGTGCTCTGCTGCCCACACTCTTCCCTATGAGTGACCTCATGGAGCTGGTTTGTTAGCCACAACCTGTGTCTCACCTCAGACTTTACACATGTACTGTGCTCTAGCAAACTGGGATTATTTAAGAAATATATGACCCCATGTTTTCCTACCTGTGTACCTCAGTTTACATCATTTTTTTCTATGTAGAATGTCTAATCTCTTCTTCTTCAATGAAATAAATATTTCAGGGAATCATTCCATTACATCCTTCTCCATGATCTCTCCTGTTGAGTGACATTTCTCCCCCAGTATACGCACGGGATGTTCTGTGTTCATCTGTTGTTGCTCATCATATTCAGACATTTATTATAAATATGTATGTTCTTGTCTTGCCATTACTATTAAATGAGTGTACTTGAATAAGCCTTAGGGTCTCCTGTGGCCCTGTCTTTGCATGGAGCCACATTAAAAAAAAAAGTCTTACCTATATACATATAGGTAGTATACATATACATATAGCTCTTAGGTTTAGTTCACAGCCTATAAAAATGCTTTTGTATCCTAATTTTCTTTGTCTGTTTTTCATTGAAACCTCTTGTCAACCCTCCCAAACTTTCTTTTATTTTTTTTATTTTATTTTTTTATAATCCAAACTTTCTTTTAGAAACCCGTTTTATTGCTTTTCTAATCTCCCCCCTAATTCTTAGCTTTTTATTATGCAAATTGACTTAAACGTCTTAGCTTACAAAAATTTTTGTCTACTTCAACCATTACTTGATTTATCTTCAGCAAAGAACAACCCTTGTATGAATTCTTCACGAAAAAATCTTTTTCCTCTTACTTTCCAATTCTGTGTTACAAAGTCCTGGGCATCATAATAAAGGGATGGAGTGGCAATGGGAAAAGGCTGGGAATACTGACAGAAGAAACTTATGCTCACTGTCAGACATTCTGGTTTCTATTAGTCAAAGATTTTGTGGGTTTTTAAATTTTATTTTATTTTACTCCTTAATGCACCTAACACAGCAACTTAAACTTACAAAATGCTCAACAAATATTTCCTAAATAAAATTGATGATTTACTGGATTTTATTTAGGACCATCCAGGAAGGCAGGTTCTGTTTAAGTTGTCACTCCCTAGCTATAGCTATTTTTACATAATTATTTTCCCTTAAAATTCATGGTTATATATCGTTTTATGACTTTTAAAGAACATGTGGGATAAAAGAAAACTTAAAAATTCAACAAGCCACTCATAATAGTCACACCATCCTACTCAAGGGAAATGTGTAAAATTAATCATGGTAGTCAAAGTGCAAACATGTGTTCTGTTAGGAGTAACCTACATCATTTCCTTGGCCATTCTTATTTCTTAGTTTCAGAGTCAAAAAGTACACAATCCTTCTTTAGTCCTGCCAGATTTCCAGTGTTAATTTGATTACTACTATTTTTTCTGTGTTTTCTAAAAGGTACAATATTCAGGAAAAAGACCTTAAGGTTTTATACATATGTATCAGTGTCCTTTCCTTCTTGAGTGCATAAAGACATGACTCTTGGTCCCTTTGTATTATTTTCTCCTATTTTTCTATGAATTCCTGCCGTTTTGAAGTTCATCATATTTTATCAGAGCTCTCACTGCTTTAGCCTATTAGAGTACATTAGATTTTATTTCTGTGAAGCATTCTTAGAAACTTCAGTGTCCACTTGTTTAAAGACCAAAAGTCTCCCTAGAGCCCTTGCTCTCTGACTAATGTGTTGCTTAGGCTAGGAAACTATGATATAATCTCCTTTTTTTTTTTTTTTTTTGTTCTATTCTCAATTCCAGCGAACTGAAGGGGATTTGTACTACAGAATACCAAGAAATACCTTTACCAGGGTCACTATTTACCTGGATGGCTTACTCTAATTTGCTCATTTATTCATACATTATCCTATTGGACATTTCATCTCTGTATATCATATCAAATCTCTCTGTGTGTGTAAATGTGCAGCATATAGTTTGAGAATCAAATTTAAAAATATTTACATTAATGGGGCACCTGGTGGCTCAGTCGGTTAAGCATCGGACTCTTGATTTGGGCTCAGGTCCTGCATGATCTCAGGATTGTGAGATGGAGCCTGTGTCAGGCTCCCTGCTGGGTGTGGAGCCTGCTTAAGATTCTCTCTCCTTCTGCCCCTCCCCATTTCCTCTTTTAAAAAATTAAATTAAATTTAAAAATAAATAAAAATAATTACACTATTTTGTAAACTAGGAAAAAAATAAGCTTTTACCTTCTGTAAGGCAATATTACACAGGCTTTACTATTTTCAACTATCAACTTTATCACTGTATTGCATTTTCCCCTAATCAATCTGTGTGTAAATTTTGTTTCTTAACTACCTTGTGAGCTTCAGCAGGGCAGACATTCATTTACAAATTTATCGAGTATTAATAGACAATGAGGAAACAGAGATGAACAAAACAGGGCTTTTTCCCTGAAAGAGTTCATATTCAGGTTGGAGAGAGACACATGTAAACAAATAGCTATGATCTAACAAGATACATTTGCAGATCAAGTGTTAGGGGATCAAGGAGTATAGAATAGCTAATTTCCTAGGGTGGGGCTTGGGAACGAGGATGCAAGTCCAAAAGGCTCTAAAGGGTAAAATGGGACACAATCTGAAAGTACCAATGAGAACTTGCTGTCAAGCACGAAGAACATCTTAGGAACAGGAAAACAGCTAACACAGAACAAAGAGTTATAGAAAAACAAAATGTGGCACTTATACCAAAAAGTGTTTGTCTGGCTAAATTTAAGAATTTTTTAAATTAGGGGAGTGAAACAATCAGACTTATATATTAAAAGATACATCTGGTTGTGAGATGGATAGAAAGAATGCCAGACAAGGCAGGCTATTGCACTGTATTAGATAAGTGATGATTTAAAGGGTTGCAATGCAGACAAAAAGAAGTGGAAAGTTTCAAGAAGTATTAGAATTGATGGACTGAAAAACAAACTGGAGGAAGAAGAGTTAAGAGAACTCTAAGAATTTTGATTTAAGGCTGCCGAGAAACCAGTGCTTCCATTATATGAGATCTATAGCATATGAAGAAAAGCAGTTTTGGGAATGGGGTCATATACTGGATTTAATGTTGGAATGTTGAATTTTAAGATGCTTTTGGGAAATCCATGTTGAGCTGTCCAATAAGTCAGGTGATCAGGAATGACCTCTGGGATTCATCATAGTAAAAGTGCTGACTGATGATGTTGGCCTAGAAGAGGTCATGTGAACACTGGGATTAGAGAAGAGTAAAGATAGAATCCCAGGGAACCACAGTATTTAGTGGGGAGGTAGAGAAGGGGGGATTTGTCAAGGAAAGTGAAGAGTTGCCAGAAAAAAAGAACAAAGGATTAAATACAAGACATACATACATACATACATACATACATACATACATACATATATACACCTGGGGGCGGGGGATGGGGTAGGAAAGTAAAGGAATCATCTCAAAAAACATTCCATGGCGAACAGGATTAAATGCCATAAGAGAAGCTTACAACACATATATAAACTATCCATTATATTTGACCAATGAAATTTATATACTCACTTAGGACTAATTCAGAGAACTAGAGTGGGACTGGATACAAAGAAGTTGAGTGGTTTTGCTTGTACATTGCTGCTTTGAGAGAAACAGGTGATATTGGGGACAGTCATCCTGGAATATAATGGCATACAGAACTCTAAAACATCACAAGCTAATCTTGCCCATCGTTGGATGTCCAGGCTCCAGGTTAGTGCCTACGGATGTGCAACCCCTATGAAGAAATGAGCACTGTAGGACCTGGGGATGTAGAAAACATTATGGGGAGAATGTGGTGGAACAGAAGGGCACATCCATATTTGATGGATGATGTGAACCTGAATTTTTTTCTTGGGATACATACGATTCCATCCTTAAGGAGGCTTTATTATGCAGCTACACCCTGCCAAACTATCAGTTAGAATTATAGAACCATTAAATTTTATTTTAGGAGAAGCTTGAGTCCTCTGGAACATCATTTTTTTTTAAGATTTTATTTATTTATTTGACAGAGAGAGAGACAGTCAGCGAGAGAGGGAACACAAGCAGGGGGAGTGGGAGAGGAAGAAGCAGGCTCCCAGCGCAGGAGCCTGATGCGGGGCTTGATACCGGAACGCCGGGATCATGCCCTGGGCCAAAGGCAGACGCTTAACGACTGAGCCACCCAGGCGCCCCATGGAACATCATCATTTTTTAATTTGCACATTGACCAGGGCTTTAGTGACAATACTAAGAGTCCAGAAACTACTAAAGATGTTGGTAATGAGAAAAATTTAACTGGAAGTCAGATTGCAAAAGGATAAGAAATGAGGAGGAGAAACATGAAAACAAGAGCAAAGATGATGACTAGTTTGAGAAATCAAGTAGTGAAGTTGAGAGTGGAACTGAGAACTTGAGTACATTTGTAGAAAAGGGTAAAGTCAGTGAAGAAAAAAGGATAGTTAACAGACTTCCTAAAAGAAAATGGTTTAAAAATGTCAGATGACTTGGGGCACCTGGGTGGCTCAGTTGGTTAAGCGTCTGCCTTCAGCTCAGGTCATGATCCCTGGGTCCTGGGATCAAGCCCCGCTTTGGGCTCCCTGCTGAGCAGGGAGCTGGCTTCTACCTCTCCCTTTGCCCCCCTCCCCTGCTTCTGCACTCTCTCTCTCTCTAATAAATACATAAAATCTTAAAAGAAAAAATGAAAAAAAATTAAAATGTCGGAGGAAAACCTACATCTTAGACAGTGGTGGGAAACTTCCTCTATCCCCAAGGATATGACAAAAAAAGAGCTGCACAGCACTCATGTCTAAAATGTAGTTGCAAACAATGAATACACATTGTTAGAAATTTTTACAGTCTTTCTGAACACAAGTAGATTGAAAGCAGATGGTTTGATGGGTTTTGATTGGGCAGAGATGGCAGAAAGACAAGAAAGTAAGAAAACCAGGAGCACTGAGGAGGCTAACAGTGGATTTCAGCCTGGGAGGAGGGTTGCTATGGAAACATCCATCTTGATATAATCAGAAAGTAGATGTGGTGCAAACTAGGAAGTTAACCAGTTATAGTCAGAAAGTTTTGTTAATTTTGACTTTATAGTGACAGATGGCCAGGATCCCAAATCCCCCACATTCTGGCCTAGATAGAGGCAACAAATATACAAAGAGAAGAAACACCAGGGACAATACAAACTTGCTTTGCACTGGCTAGCATTTTGTTCCAAATCCCTGTGTAGTGTTTTATCCTTGTGACCTAAGTTACATGAACTTAAAGATCTACATCTTCTTTTACCCCATCTGCCTAAGACCTTGTCTGAACTCAGGGTATTATTTGATGCTTACTTTCTCCTGGGTCCCCCCTTGGATTCTGCTTGGTCTTTACTGCCTTTATGTGATAAAAAATAATGAAAAGAGAGCAACACTAAAATGAAAGAAGTTGCACTCTCTGCTTTTCTGCCCCAGGATGTTATCCTTAATATAATAAAACCATGGGTGTCTGTGAGCACTCCACTTTGTTATTGACTCATTTTAAAGCTTTTTAGTGGCATAAACAGAGCTGGTGCATCTAGAAACTTGGCATTTTTTCTAAATCAGTGGTTCTCAGGTTGTGAGGGTGAGAGCAGAAAAAGATGCCAAAGTTGCACAAGGAGTGTTTTCAAGGGGGAAGTGTGTGTGTGTGTGTGTGCGCGTGAGAGAGAGAGACAGAGACTGAGAGAGACAGAAAGAGAGAGAATGTATATGTGTACAGGAAGGAGTGTTGTAAAATTTTCAGGGGATTCTGATAAACACTGGTTTTTCTTCTGATTCAAAGTCACTGCCCTGTAGATGAGCAAGTAAGAACCATAGGAGTGATAGTGGGGCTTACGATTTAAGAGTTGGCTCTGGTAGATGATGAAGTCCAGGAAGTGGGCTACCGGAGTAGAATGGAGGTGAAAATTATTGGAGTAAAGGCCCAGAAAAAGTGAGGTCAGAAAGCTGGTATGGCCACCACAGGATGGCTGAGATTTTGAATTTCTCCTTTCTCACATGAAGCACTTTCTCAAGCACCAAATACATAGTGTATGTTCAATAAATACTCTTAATAGACTGTGCACATTTCAGAAAAAAATGTATTACTTTTAATATCAATTATGTGAGCATGCAACATTACTAAATACAAAAGTCATACAAGCTCACAAATGACTTCAGAGACTGCCACTCTTTAATTAAAGAACAATTTGGGGCCTATTAAGACATCATAAATCATAGATGCTTTCCTGTTTTTCCTTCATAATTATACATTGTCTTCCTATTACTACAAGTTTACTCAGAAGCTAGGCTACCTAGCAGTTACATTTCTTTACCCATTATTGCTTCTCTAAAGAGAAAGAACAATATGATTCATCTTATAAAATGGTGCATTTTCACTGTGTCTGAGTAAAACTCAAGTGTAGGGCATTTGCAGTGAGCAGTTCTTGGGATATTGCCTAAAAACTGAAGACTGCCTGTTATACATTGGAAAAACATTTCTATGAATTATGAGAACAATATGTTGGCATAGGATGTTTACAATTGATAAAAGGTAAATTTGACATGTTCATACTAATTGCAAATGAGTAAAACTGAAATTTTCATATTTTCTAGTTAATTAAACAAAACAAGTAGCATGGAACATAAAAAAAAATCTGAACCATGCTAAATTTATAGACTACATGCCAGAAAAATATTTTGGGGGAAGTATAACACAAAAAAATAAATTCTAATTGAACTTTTTTTTTTAAAGTGCACTTTCTATGATCTGGTCACATCTGTGTCATTACTCATCTAGGTAAACTTGAGAAAGGCAATTCCCCCTTCTGAGACTCAGTTTCCGTCTATAAAATATGGAGGTTGAACCAGTTCATCTCTAAATGTTCCCTTACAGATAAAGATGCTTTATAATTGGCTTTAATTTTATGGCCATGTGCAGAAGAAAGCTCCTTGGAAACAGACAAAGATAAGTTCAAATCTTAATGTCATCATTTATTAGCTTTTTAAATTTGGAAAAGTTATACCTTATTGAGCCTTAATTTCTTAATCTGTGAAATGGGTAACACTACCTCTTTAATCAAATTCTCTGAGGAGAAACAATTAAATGGGAGAAAATGTGCTGGGAAGTGATTAGCATAATGTCAGTTGGTTAGTAGGCATTCAATGCATATTCTCAAATCTAATGCTTTAGTTTTCTACCTTTTCCTTTTCTCTTTAAAAATTCAATTTCATGTTTATTATTTACTTGCAAGTAAAAGATACTACAATACAATTTGGAAGACACTGTGAACTTTTGCTGAGCAACATTCGTAGGATGTGGACATTTTGGAAAGTAGATTTCTATCTTCTAGCTTGGGAATGCCTCTGGGTTTGAATATAGCAGACAAAGTAGCAGTAAGAGGTCAAAATAATTCAAAAGCTCCATATGACTTTGCAATTTAGCACTATTATATATTCAAAGACAAGCATGACACCACATGCATTAATAATAGTATATCACATAGGAATATAAACTCTCCACATACACTCAGCACTAGTCCTAAACTTTACAAAATCACATGTAGTCAGTTTGGAATTCCACAACTTTAAGGATGGAGAGAACTTTACCTAGATTCACAAGAAAGTTATGAGGATAGGAAATGAGGATATTGAAAAAGTGATTTTATGGGTTGGATATTTTAAATGGACTACTGGAGATTGTCTAAAAAAGCCTCAGAAACCTCTCTTCCCACTTGTGAGTCTATTAATAGGTGGATTTATTTGAATTTTAACTGGGCATTTTGGACCCTAACTGGTTAGAATGAAGTACTCTAATATCTACTACTTTCTGAGAGACTTACCCTATTAACATTTTTTCTAGTAATATATGATTGAGGACCAAATGATACCCATGCCTTACCCTTCTCATTTGGAAAGTACTGTAAGTGGAGATGACGGCCGACTGACCTTTCACCCTATATGCAGCTATGGAGGAGGGCTGAGTTCCCACTATATCCATGGAGATTATGTGTGGAAACGCTGCTTAACCTACCTCAAATGGGACTGTATCTAACACCTCGAGGATAATTTAAGTGGGCTCTTTATTGTTAAGGGTCTTCCTGTTATCTGCTATTTGTCCAGTAATCCATGAGCCATTGGCATATTACTGGTTCCTTATTTATTACTACTGATAAATGATTTTATAATACTGACCAGTGGGATTACACAGCTCACAGAAACTTTCCATATAAGAACCATGATGTCAAAACACAGCAGAGGCTATCAACAGTATTAATGAAGATTTTGTTAGCTTCTAATGATAATTATTATTGTATCAGAATGCAATTCACACTAATTATTAGTAAAAGTTTACAAACATTAAAAAGTGCATTAACAACATTTTTATCTGATAGGGCTGAAAAAAGACATGAAAAACACAATGCAAGGGCTTTACTTTTGTGATTGGTGTCCACATGATTGCAAGATAATTTTTTCCATCTGTTACAGCTCCACGCAGATAAGTTGTCCTCCAAATTTAAATAGTAGCATACAGCATTGAGAAATTTGATTCCATAAGGACAAAATGTTTCCTGTTCTTAATATTATCTGATCTTTCCCACCACCCTGATTCTCCAAAATCCTCATAATTTAAACATTTTAAAAAATACATTAATTGGGGAAAGTTCTCCAATTGAAAATAAAACAAAATTTGCATTTTGAATTCTGGTCTGTGCAAACACCAAACAGACTGAATTCAAGTAAAATTCACATTAGTGGATATTTTCAAATGCCTCTATAATAAAGCAAAGAAGTCTTGATGAATTAGTTAGACTTAATTCATCAAGTGAATCAAGGGGAAAGATTAAGTTAAAAAAAAAAGTGTGATCTATCCTGTGTACACCACCACACTGAGGAGAAGGAAAAAGGCAGCCCTTTTAAAAATGAGTGGTATAAAAATTCACAGTAACATACATTATTTTTGTTTCTCATAAGCAATCAAAGAAGGGGGCAGTGCTGAGCATCTATATTGTACAATACAAAACAGTGTAAATAACACAGCAGGAACACACAGATACATAATGTTAAAAACAGTGCTTTCTGGATGGTTCTTTTACTGGGTGAATACTTAGACCAGAGATATTTAAACTCTGGGGTTCAACCAACCCTTTGCAATTAGACACAATTAAATCCTCTGACATTGTGAGGGGCCAGATGCTACAGGAAGAATCATCATCTAGGTCAGTGCTACTCTCTACAAGCATTTTATCATATGGTCAAGTGAAAGGACCCATACAAAAATGACATCCAAACACAAGCCACCTGATTTCAACCATTGCTAATGACAGAGGTAGAGAAAAGTCTGTCTGCAGCCACAGCCTCTGCCCCCATTTTTAACATGATAATGAGCAGATTCCTACAATGCAGCACAGCTATTTTTCCCCCCTCCTTTTCACTCTTGGAAACAAATGCATTCCAGCCAGGCCTGGAGATTTGAGACATTGTCAGATGTTGCTGAAGTTATCAAAGTGGGGTGTTAGCTTTCAGATTTTGCTGCTTCCCCCTGGGCTTCCCCAGTTTGTTCTGTGGAATTTCGTTGTGCATCTTCTTCACCTTCTGTAAGAGACAAAAAAAGGATAAAAGCAAAATAAAAACTATTGCCTATATTTACTGACTCTTAATATATCATATTGGAAATTTCAGAAATACTCAAAAAGTCTGAAATTCTCACAGAGACAAGTGTATTTTATTGGTAATCAATTCCTCAATTAGTGTTTCAAGGGCTGGCTAATTCTGGTTCTATGAACCCAGGACGGCATGGCTCAAAAGCAAAATAATTTTTACAATGGTTAGTGATAATTTATGCTTTTGATAAATAGCCAGGAAAATCTCAAGGCCAGGTCATGGCACTTATAGTTTCACAGGTTGCAGAATCAAAGTGGCAGAAATCAAAAGTGGGAAGCAAGTTGACCGTTTCACTCCTATCTTATTTTAAGAAATATTTAAAAATTGCATTTTACATTATTTAGTATTTGTTGATAACCTACCTGATTTTTTAGAGGTTTAGTTAATTTAAATTAAAAGCAACAGTGGAAGATTATGTAAAGGACATTATGTTTGCTCATGGGTCCCTTGCCAGATAGTTATGATGGCTTCTGGTTTGCCCTTAAAGAACTTATACACAATGCTAATAAAACCATTCTCATAACTGCGTCCTCAGCAGCAATCCCAGCTTGTGACATTGCAAACACTGAAATTAAACAATGCTTTCTTCCCATATTAGGTCACTTTATCTATAGTTCAATACTTGCAAGCTATAGGCAATCCTTGATTCAAACATTCATATACTTGCACGTATTAGTTCATTATTACACAACCAATATGGCTTAGTGGACAAAATATTTTTCGGTATTCAATAACGTAAAGTATATCAATGTTTGCTGAGTGTTTGTTACCATAATTCAAATGCATAGAAGTGAGTAGGCTGTTTCATTCTTTAATTGGAAATGTTTTCTCCTTTCCTTTTAACAAGGATACACAAAACATTTCACCAGATACCATACTTTAGGGAAATTAAAAGCAGTTCTAAATATCATAAACTACTTTTCATTATTACAGCAATGAACAGCCTCCCAAGATGTGTAGATGGCCTGAATCTGAGATGTGTAGATTTGCATGCAACAAAAACTTGATAAATAGGAAAAGCTCTTGGTAAACCAAAAGAATGAAATCAAATTAGGGCAGATACAAAACAGGTGAATATTTAAGGATGAAACTGACTGTACAAATACAAGATGAGGAATTTGATTCCCATGAGGCTTGGGACTTTCTGGGTGTCTGGGAACACTTCTCAGGGCTTAACATTATGCTGCAATTGCAGAGCCATCGCTAAATAGATGCTTGTTAACAAGTCAAGGTAAACATGGGACAGCAATATTGTTGAGTATAAGCTAAAAAAAAGTTGAAACACTCATGAATTACAGAGGCAGTCCCTCACAATACTCAGCTGTTGATATTTCATTTGTCATTATATATTTGTCAGTATTGCAGTTACTATTTTTAGTTCTTTTTACTTAGAATAACAAAAAAGTTACTACTGTTTATATTTTGCCTGGATCTGGACTTTAGGATTTGAAGACAAACAAAAAATTTTCAGGATCCTGGAGAACAGCAATTAAAATGTAGAAATGTTTAGGAAAGAAGGCATTTGGTAGCATAAAGATACTTTAATTATTTTAAATTGTTTAATAATACCGTTAATATCAAATACAAAGTTATTTTATTATATTTATTAATATAAAATATAAATTTATTTCAATTGTTATAAGATAGGTCTTGATGCTGATAAGTCTTAATTTCAGTGAAGACAAAAAAAGTAATGGAACTGCTCTATCAATATTAGGGGTGTCTAAAATTAATGGAGATTATTTAAAATCGAATATTAATATACAAATAAAAATATAAATCTTATAAAAGAAACTAGCAAACTCTCAAAGACCACAGAAAAAATTTAGTTAACCTCATGCCACCAAATTGCAATAATTCCCTAAACCCCTTCTGAGAGCTGCTTTAATAAGTCTTCTGGTAATAAATACTGGGAAAACAACAAAACCTAAAATATACATAGGTCTGTATATTCCAAGGTGGCCATGTTAAAGTTTTATTCTCAATTTGAATTTGAAAAGAGTAATCTGTGACCTGCTGACCTTTAGCCATTGAATAAAGTACTGTCCCTAGATATTTTAGGGTAATGTTGTTAAGCTGTTTCATTAACATATACTGACTCAGTTTTCCAATAACCAGAAAGCTTTGCCATAAATATTTAATAGCAAAGAAGTACTGAGTGGTTACCATAAGTCAGAAACTGGTAAGTGCTTTTCATGTACACAACACTGTGGTTCCTTAATCGTGAACTCCTTTTTTTTACTTTTAAAGGTTATTTTTGTATAAGATTTGTTAGGGAAATATATCCAGTTTTAAATCTTGCAAAAGCTGTGGATGAAAGAACTATTGGGATTCACTTAAATACTCAGAAGTACTCTGACATTACAAACTTGTTTTACTTTTTCATTGGTACTTGGGTAAGAAGAGTGCAAAGCCCAAAAATAAGCCAAATTTTCCACAAACCCATTCTATCATGAAAAGAAAACTGAAAGACCTTTTTACCTAAGACTCTGATGTAACAAATGATTTTACTTCCATTTTCAACAGAATTTGTCCTAGAGATCTTTTCCTTTGAAATGGTTATTGAAATGTTATAAGTGTCCAATGTTACTGAAAGTAGGAGCTCCAACTTTGTTAAATATTCTATGTAGGAATATCAGAGCTTTTACAGAGATTAGAATTTTTTAAAACCTATGTGCTTTATTGATTGCATTAGTAAAATAAGACTAAGGATTCTGCATTTGAGTGGGAAACCCTAGAAAGAGAAGTCAATGAAAATGGAGTAGGGGTGATTAAGAGATTAGTCCCTGACTTTTATCTTGCCTTAGACTGTTTGTTAACTCTACTAAATTACTTTCGAAGGTGGTTTTTCATGTTTTAATCCTACTCAGTGAAATGCTACAAATAATCCCATGTTCACAGAGAGATGTGTGTCGAACAACTCACCTGTCTTGTTGATATCAAGACCTGCTAATTTCAAGGCTAATTCATTGCTGTTGCCACTTGCAGAGGAAACCAGGATATCATGTATTGCATTTCTTCTACCTGTTCTTCCTGAAGCAATGAAATCTGCATATGTAGTTTCCACATCAGTCATTGCTAACAAATATCCACATAGCAGGGACTACAAAACAAAGAAAAACTGATAGGTAAATACAATGTTGGTCAATGGTAACATTTAACAAAGACACTTGTTAAATTACTGGCCTACAATATGAATGTGAAATAATTGTTTTGCTTATGTGTCTACAAAGCAAGTAATGCTTTAATCCTTCCTTGATCAAAGGTCAGAGAATTTTTTCTGTAAAGGCCTGATAGTAAATAAATTAGGCTCTGAGGACTATATGGTCTCTATTCCAACTACTCAATTTTGTGGCTGTAATGCAAAAGTAGTCCAAGTAAATATGTTAAATAAATGTAATAAACCATATTTGGAAAAATAGTAATAGGACCAGATTTGGCCTGAATATCATAATTTGTAGACACCTGGTTTAAATCATAAAATTCTCCTTCTCTAATACCATTTTAGTCAGTCTTCAACTACAGACAGAAGAACTTGAGATCAGTAGCATACCAAGGTTGGGGGTAGAATGGAAGTGGTCCATCCTACAGATAAGCAAAATCCAAGTACATTGTCTGCAGAATCTAAGAACAATAATGAAATTGACCAAAATTCAGTTTGCTTTTTATTATCACCATGTACCAGCAATTCATTTTTTATTTAATTTAATTTATTTATTAGAGAGAGAAAGAGAGAGCGCACAAGCATGAGTTGGGGGCAGAGGGAGAGGGAGAAGCAGACTCCCCGCTGAGCAGGGAGCCCAACGTAGGGGTTGATCCCAGGACCCTGAGATCATGACCTGAACTGAAGGCAGACACTTAACTGAGTCACCCAGGTGCCCCCCAGCAATTCTAAGCAATGTCAGTGACCAAATAACTGCTCCCAGTCCAGGAGGATGGTTTCCTGTGGCTCCCTTGTTATGTCATTGCTTGAGAGGAATTTCTTGACTGATTCTTTGAAATAAAATGTTCAAGTTTAAAAAGGACTCAATGAGGGGTGCCTATGTGGCTCAGTTGGTTAAGTCAGACTCTTGATTTCAGCTCAGGTCATGATCTCAGGGTTGTGAGATCATGCCCTGCATTGGGCTCCATGCTGGGCATAAAGCTTGCTTTAGATTCTCTCTCTCCCTCTCCCTCTGCCCCCCCCAAAAGGAGCCAATAAAAGTGAGTTTTCAAAAAAAAAATATTTTCAAGGTACAATATGATGTATATATTAACAAAAGACCACCAAATACAAATCTTTGGTTTTTTTCTATGTTTAAATTTATGTCCCTCCCTAAAAGTCAAAAGAAGGATGGACAGTAAGATAAGAAACAATAAATTTCTGTTGCATTTATTTGTTTAAACAGAACTTTAAAATGAGATAATTTCCTCTTATTCCTAAATATTCCAATTGCATTTTATTTTAGTTTAAGATTAAAAACATATCAATAATCAAGAGAGAGGAATCTTTTCAAAATATAAGAAATATGGGGGAAGCAAAAATGGTGGAACCCACACATCAGAATGCAAGTTTGCATTCTGAAATAACCTGATTCCATCTACACTGCAATTTAGAATGGCAGTCAATAGCACATTCTTTTAGGCTGAGTTCCCCTAATGCATACTGATGGGAAGCTATTAATTCAATCTGGAGATAACACTTATATTTTCTTTAAGAGGAAGCTGAAACAGGAATGAGGGAGGATTAGCATAATACACTTTTGAAATAGGAAATAATATGCGTACTATATGCTTACTGGGACTATATTATGGATAACATTGGTTTCCATTCACTCAACTATATCTACCATTATTTTTAAGGGAATATGATTTAATATTTAATAAATATTCAATATTATTTTATTTAAAATTTCAAAATGCTCTTCAGAAGATCCTGGGTTTAGTCATGGAGTGACTTTTGGAAAAATCACTTGACCTCCTGGTCTTCCATTTTCTAATAAGTAAGGGGACAGCTGAAAGGCATGATGATTAATGGTACTACAAGTGAAGATGTAAAAACAATGATTACTTAAAACGATCTCATTTCTAAAACTCTAAATTTGGAGATCCCTTTCATGGCCCTAACCACCTATTCTTTTTTCCCCTCTTCCTCTTAATGAATCTGTTCTTTACACTGGTTATATTTTTAATTCCTTTAACCATTTTTTAGCTTCCTCCAGGTTCAGTCCAGATCAATTGCTGACCAATTTCATATAACTTCTTTTTGGCATCAAGAAATCCCTTTGACCTGCTGTCACCTTGATCTTCCTAAGCCTCACCTATGAAAACAGCATGGTGCACTTTCTCTGATCTCATTAACTGGACAGCCGAGTGTTACCAGAAAAAGTCACAAAATTGTGCCAATTGGCTCGACTAGAATTTTTGACTCTATTATTAGTATACACTCTGAGATGTTCAGAAATTCTTTTGTTCACCTCTAGTTGACTCTTTTTAATGCTTTCTCTGTGGGAAGGATTGCAAATGCTTTCCAGGCCACACAACGAGATAACACCTGCCTTAAGAGATGACTTTGCATCTTCCTTCTCTGAGAAGATATAGGACATCTGCTGCAAATTCTCTTAAATTTCTTCCTCTCTCAAACACATTTCTCTGTAAAACACTATTCTTTCTTTCCTAGATGAACTAGCTTCTTTCTTTCTAAAGCATGCTATTGATTCTATTTCTTGTTGCCTCCTGTAGGACCTCGCTCCATCATTTGTTTTCCTCAATAAGTTGAGTCTTCTTTCTCCTCTGCATTTCTCCCATAAGCCTGTAAGCATGGTCAAGTCCTCTTACTAAAAAAACAAAAAAACAAAACGAGAAAACAACAAAAAAACCAATCATTTAATCAAATATTCTTTCCTCAACCTTCATACATCTTTGCATAACCATGTCTTTCCCTTATTAAATTTCTCAGAAAGGTTCAGCTACTTTCATTCTCACTTTCCTTGAACAAACCTTTAAAATGTCTGTATTTCATTGGCTTTCATGTAGTATGTTTTATGGAGATTACTTTCTTATAGATCACTAAAATGATTTGTATTAACAGTAGGTAAATGCTTAATTATTATGTTTCTTGTGAGTGCCCATCCTGGTTTGATCTCTCTACAATACATGACATTGACAGTTACATTCTCCTTGAAACTCGCCCCTAGCACATACTGCAAGATTATTACAGGTAGTATTATAGGTATTATTATAGCTATCTGTATTTGAATCTAGACTTTACATTTAGTTGTTATGCTATATCTAATATTTCTGCACTCACCGTTTCATCTATAAATTGTGATAAATATACTTAGTTCTCAAGGTAGCTATGAGAATTTACTTGGATTATGTATCCAAGGAGCCTAATACAATGTTAAGCACATGGTGGGTGCTGATAAAAAAACAAAAACAAAACAAAACAAAAAAACACCACAGCTGTCACCTTACTATCCTGGTTCCATCCTATTTGACTTTTGTATTCTTCATAGATTTCTCTTCTAAGGGGACATTTTGTAGGAATTTAGGGTCAGTCCTGAGAAGAAAGTCCTTCTTCTTTGCTTGCTAACTTGAAAGACCCATCTAATCCGTGGCTTCTAATTCCTCACAATGGATAATGCAAAAGGATGCATCCCCTGTTTAGACTGTTTTCCCAGGCTCCTCACACACAAGGACAACTGCCTGGTAAATAGATATTTTCATCTGGTTTTGCATAAGCATTTCAAATTCAATAAAACAAAATAAGACGACAACAAAACATAGAGTAAACTGGCCTTACTAATACACTATGTTGGAGCATACTTTTGCTTATTTCTCTCACTTGACAGCCATGTCTAATCACTTGCCAGGTCATGTTGATTTTTATTTGATGTCACTCATATTTATTTACTCCCTGTAAAACACAGGAAAAGCTCTTTCCAGGCTTATTTCTGAGTTTTTCCACAATCTGAAAAGAACCCACTTTTGTTGCTTTAACTTCAACCACTAGCTCTCATACTTGGTATGTTGCAGAATAATGCATAATATTTTTCCAGAGCTTCTCTGCTGCTCTATTGCTCAGGTCTGTGATTCCACCTGGAATGCCTTCCTCTAACAAACTTGCTTGTTGAAATGGAGTTAGCCCTCAGAATTCAGCCAATGCCATTTTCTCTTTGTCTTCTTTTCCCTATCTTTGCAGCTGACACTCCCACTTGGGCCTTCATTTGTGCCTGTTATAGGGCACTTGAATTCTAACTAGCATTACAGTTACCTCTCCTTCTAGACCGATCATAAGCTCTGACAAGACAGGAACTACATTTTAATGTTTTAAAACGTTACATACAATTCCTGTAGAGTCCTTTGCATATAGTCAGTGCTAAATAAAAGTATGCTGAATTAAACTAAACGATGAAGAAAAAATATATTACATCCTTCATCAGTAGCCACAGAGAACTTTCCTCTTCCCTGTTTATACTAAATTACCAAATCCTAAAAATTCAGAAATTTTACAGGTGAAGAATCTGAGGACTAGACAATTCTATGATCTGCCTATCTTCACACAGTTAATTAGTGTCTGGAATAAAGGTCTACAAGTCTCACTTCATTTTTCTACTTTCCCAGGTTGCCTGTCTGCGAGTAAGTTACAAGTTTGAATAAAGTTTTGACTTTGGAGTAATTCAGTGTTATTAGTTATAAAGATATTTTCATTAGCTATTCTACCACCATTAACCAACACAGTATCTAATTTCTATGTTACTTTGATGATTTAGAATTGGACATGCATATCAACCTAATAAATACTATCTCATATAAGTTTAAGGAAAGGTGGAGTTACAGGAATAAGTGTTTCTCAAAATCACTCTTAACGGTCTCTCACTCCCAGTCTGTTTGTGGCTTTTTAAAACACAGGCTTTTTTTTTTTTTTTTTAAAGCACAACTGCTATCATTTCTCATCTGATAGCACTGCTGTGGAATAGGCAAAAATATCCTTATTTTCAGATGAAGAAAATAAATCTCAGAGATACTAAGTGACTACTAAACAATACACAGAACTATGACTTAACCCAGGTCTACGGATTTTGCATAGAAAGCATTGTATTTTTCAATAGAAGTTCTTCTTTTTTGCCATTATCATTTTTCTATGTAGACTGTCATAATGATACATGTGACTGTGGGGGTTTAGTATCTAATCCACTTCGCTTTTAATAGTTTTAAGGAGATTTGAAATATCAAGAATGAGGCAGATAAAAGTGGTGACATTTTCCATGAAAAGATATGAATTAAAAGAATGTGTGCTGTGTTATGATTTGTATATCTGGGAATGTTAAAAGATCCTGGCAGTAATTCTACTTATAAAGAGGGAGCCAACAACTAAATTTGAATTTTCACTTAGTGTTCTCTTAAGTAACAAGCACACAGAATAAGAAGGTTTTGACAGATATAAACGTATACTGTGTTCACCTTTAAAATGAGTATATATGGCTTTCAATTGGCCTGAAAGACACTAATGGCGTTTGTGAGAAGATCTTATTCCTATAAACTACTATCCTTAAGTATTTATAAAACATAGTTACTAGATTGATATGCTAAGTATTGGGCATTCAATTATGGTCCATGATAATTATTATTATAATAACAGTTATCATAAAAGTAGTATTTCATTTTTATTACATTTTCTTTCTCTGGACAATAGACTTATTTTTCAGTAAAAAGAAAAACAGCTGACAAATACCACACATGTAAATACGTGAATGAAGGAAGAACACAATTACATTTTTAAACAAAATATATAGATGCTATGAACTCTTTTTTTTTCTCTCTCTCTTTCCATGATTATAGTTCTTTTAGTGAATGCCCATTAGGTGCTGAAAGAGTTATTTCTATATGCATGGCAGTATGTTATTTTTTCTTTCAGTTAAATATTTAGACACAGCTCTTCAGTTTAGTGATATGACGACAAGAGACCAGAGATATCTTTTACACCAAATACACCACTGTATAATGACTTTGTAATTTTGCTTAGATATTCTGGGGACACTATTGCCAAATGATTATGTCTAATAGATACTCACCAAACAATGGTAAAAGTTAAAAAAAAAATCTAACGTCAGCAGCTGGTAGAGGTTTAGTAGAGTAGCAATTAGCACACATTCTGGCCTTATAAAAATAATCAGAATAAAACCTGCAAAATTTACCAAAAAGTGGGCTCTACTAAAATTTCCTGTTTATGTTGCTATAATTAGGATTTTGTAGGTAAAGCAAAATGGTAGTATTGGATATAAACAAGATAAAATGATAATAGTTTTTGGTATCCAGTTATAGAAAACAGCCAAATTATATTTATATTCAGTCTGATTAGAGAGAAAGAAATACATTTTATTATTTAAATTATGTACCACTAAAGTTAGATTAAATTTTAAAGCATAAATCTCCAAATATTGATATCTAAAAAGTCAATCCAAATTTATGACTAAGGAACAAGCTTGCCCTTTCTTTTCCTCCTTCTTAAAAAAAAATCTCACTTTCTCACTCTTTAACAAAAGAAACAGTATATTGGTATTCTAAAAATTCTTCATTTGTATAATGATTTTCTAAACTCAGATTCATTTTGGTCTTTCCCCTGTTTATGCTCTTTACCTTTTTAAATATCATATATACATATTATTTCAGAGCATAAACCAAAAGATTTTACCCTTGTAGATTTCACAGATTTAGATAGATTGTAAGAGGCTAGGAAAAGAATGTACTTACGTCTCCTATATTAAATAAATTGAAGCATTCCTCATAGATGTGTATCTTAAAAGAAGTTGGGCCTATGAAGCTGCTAAAATGATTTTTATAGTGACATTGACTCATGAGCCAAATGGTGACTGGATAACATGCTAATTTTACTCCTGTAAATGGGGACACATGAAATGAGACTCACAGACTTGGAAGAAAGAATGGAGAGAATGCCATCAACAGGCACTGAAGTCTTCTCTCTAGTATGAATGGTATGATTTTTTTTAAGTTTAAAAGAGAAGGAAAATTCTTCCTGTCCGATATTGCCAATATAATTATATAACTTCTCAGTTGTTACTTTATGAAATCATGTAAAGTGTGTTAAAAGTTTCTGAGTAGTTTACTATGTGCTTAGGCCTTGGTTTACATTAGTGTTTCTGGAGCATTTTGGTCTCAGATATCCACTACATTCTCAAAAAAAGAAAACACTAGTGAGCTTTTGTTTATGTAGTTATACCTGCTAATATTTATCATGTGAGAAATTAAAACTGAAAAATTTTAAAATATTAATCCACTTAAAAATATAAATAAGCCCATTACATGTTTCCATAAATAATATATTTTTAATGAAATGAGAGATATTTTCCAAAGCAAAGAAAAAAAAAATAGTGTCAAGAATGGCAGTGTTTTACATTTTGCAATTCTCTGGCTTAATCTTGTAAATGTCTAGCTTTATAAAAGACATCTGGTTTCTCATATCTGCTTCTACATTCAATCTGTCTCAATATGTTGTTTTAGTTGAAGTATATGAGGAAAATCTGGACTCACACAGATTTTTTAGTTGGAAATGTGAGGAGAGTTTTAATAGCCTTTACAGATGATTGTGGATTTTTTTTTTTTTTGCAATGTGAAATCTACAACCATATCAATATGCTTTCTATTCTCTGTTTTATTAAAATCTACTGTCTACTACCTTGCACTTTAAATGGATCTTCTGCTTATGCATATATTCATATATATTTTAATATCAAGCATTGGTCATTTGGAAGATATTCGTTCACTGGGTATGCAAAAATTCCAAATGGTACTGCATTATATAGTATCACATTTGTTAGTAACACTACCTATCTCATCAGAAAAGTCTTTAAGGATTGGGAAACTGATAAGTTCACAGGGGCAGATAAGAAGTTTTCCAAAATTGTGATTATTGTTTGAAAGCTCAGATTTAATCATTGCCAACAGATACAGCTGGATTTTGCTTCCCTTGAAGCGACAAACTCATTTTGTTCACTTTCAAGAAAATCTCTGCCAAATATCCAAGTTTGAAAAACCACAGTTTGCCTGTCAGTTGTTCTTTCAAGTAAAAATGGTGACTTATGAAAAAGTGGCTAGTTCAGTTCTCAACCCCAGTAGTCACCCAAGTACTTGACTTGAGACAACCATCCACTTTGGTACCTGGCAGAAGTGCTTCATGTGACTTCCTAGTTCATAACGAAGATGTTAAGCAGATCTGTACTCAAGGGACAAGATTTGACATAATAACATTTTTTTACCGCTTCATCAAGTATATCTGTAGGTAAATCTAGCATTTTAAAAATATTAACTTTGAGCGTGTGATGGTGAAGAATACCAGGGTTAGAGTAGAGTTTGGTGTTGCTGACTGGATTAATGCTGAGGTGCCAGCAGTTTTTCCCACCATGCTTCTGCACCGTTCATGCAAATGTTAGCCAAGTAAAAAAGGCAAATATCATCAGTTTTATTATGAAAATTATTTTGAATTTGTGAACCCGATGAAAGTATCTCAGAGACTGACTGAAAGGGGTTGGGGGACCTGCAGGAGTCCAGGGACCAAATTTTGAGAATTGTTGATATTATAGTAACAGGAAACTGTCTGATCAACACAATAGATTACAGAAGGAAACTCTTTGGTAAAGAATTTAACTAAGCAAATTTTTGATTCCTAAAATATTCTGGAGATAACAGCTGCTCTGTTTCCAGGCCAAGTACTATCCATCTTTTACTCTTTACTTTTCCTGTTATAATTCCTTCTTGTTTATGTAATTCAGGCTTACGAATCTAGTAGCTTATTTCCAAAAAACAACCCCCTTAATCTCACAAATCACAGGGCTTCACACTAAGTGTGGAGCTGAGAACAAAGTTCTAGAACTCGAAGCTACATCAATTCCCTTTTTCCTTGAATTGAGCTAGTCACACTTTGGAGTGAATGACAGCAAAGAAGAAATAAAAACCACAGCCCTACTAATAGCCACAGTTTTAAAAATTCTACAGAAGTTTCCTCTGTTAAGGCATAATTATAATTCCTGCACCTGGTGATGGTGTCATCATGCTTCATGTTCTAGAGTATTATTTAGTATAACAAGAACAGGTACTACATTTCTGAAGGGTTGGATAGTGTCTCATCAAAAGCATACTGCCAAGAAACAATCTTATATACTGAGTTATATCACACAGAGAGACGGTAATTTTTATTAACCAGGTGAAGTCAAATCCTTTTTTATTCTGAATCCAAGGCTCTGACATTTCTATCACAAAAACATTGCTAGAATGAATTCAGTCGAATATGAAGAAAAAACAATGTCTTTTGCTGGTTTTCACAATAAGATTTTGACTAATGCTATTAGACATGGTATCCCATCGGCCTTGGTCGAAGGAAGTTCTTTACTTTCTCCCTGATTTTCAGTGTATATTAAATATTCTCAGGTTCAAAGTTTCAATATTTGATACTAATGATTATTCTTCTCAATATTTTCTCTACTCATCAATTCATCTCTGATCCCAGTGATGTGATCATTGTTATCCTTATGTCTTCATTCAAGGTTTTATATATAGATATCTACCTAGATATATAATATCTCTATCTATCTATCTATCTATCTATCTATCTATCTACCTATCTATCTATCTGGATAGACATAGATATATATTTCCTTTTTTGACAGGGGCACATTTTCACATTGGTTTTGTAAACTCAAATCTAGTCATCTGTATCATTACTTAAATCCTCTGAAACTTCCTTTAGCTCAGATTCAAATCTTTTTTTTTCCTTTCCACAATGCTTAAAAAATCAAAACTTTGTAATGAGACATCTAAGCCTAAAATTGTTATAAAGCCAGAAGTACAGGCTATATTCCCTTAGAAAATAATTTCACTGTTTAAGGCAACAGGTGACCTCAAAGCTACTTATAAATCCCTTTGTTCATTTCTAGCTGACCTCTTCACCATCTCTAACAACAGCAATTTCTTTATTTTTCTGTGCTTCCTCAGTCTTATTTATATTTCAAATTCTTTCAAATCTTTATTCTCCAAGAAAATCTTGCCTAATGACTTTATGAAGAAGATCAAGGTCATCCTACATAATTTCTTCAATTCCTCTTTCTTTATCCTCACATCGAAATTGTCCATCTCTAAGAGTTCTTTTGCCCAACATTAATACCTGACTGGTGCTTTTGATTCTATCTTCTCTTCCATTATCGGAGTTCCTTCAGTTCTGCCCTCTGCTTCTTTTCCCTATTTTTTCAATGCCTATAAAATTGCTTACATCTTCCCTGTTATAAAATATATTTCACCTTTTAACTCTGTATGTTCTTAAAGACATCTGTTTTACTTTCATCTACTCCCAAACTTAGAGGAAAAGAGGTAGATACTAATTTTTCCTGCTTCCTCTATTTTTATTTTCTTTGCATTTTGACTTACGCATTTATTAAAATTGCTTTCACAAAGAAAAACCATTACAGATCAACAACAAAATTCAAGGTTTTTCACAATAATCACATATATAAAATTGTATACAGCATTTTACATCACTATTTCTCTCTTCTTGAAATGTTTTTCTCCTTTAGCTACCAAAGTTAGTGTTCTTGATTTGCCCATAATCTTTTTCTTGTATTTATTCTTGCTTTTTCCTCCGCTTACCTCTTAAATAATATTTATTCTTTTTGTTGTTCTTTTTCCTCCGCTTACCTCTTAAATAATATTTATTCTTTTTGTTGTTCTTTTTGTTGTTTTCCTCCGCTTACCTCTTAAATAATATTTATTCTTTATGTTCTGTTTGATAATCTCTTTTACCCCCATAGTCTTAACTGCATCTGTATATAGATGACTATCAAATCTATAATTTGGCGGGGCCTGATATTTTTCTCAAGTATAGACTGAGAAATTTTTTAAGATTTTATTTATTTATTTATTTATTGTGCATGCAGGCATGAGCAGGGATAGGGACAAGGGGAGAGAATCTGAAGCAGACTCCCCGCTGAGCAGTGGGCCCAAGGTAGGGCTGGATCTCACCACTGGGAGATCATGACCCAAACCAAACTCAAGAGTCAGACGCTTAACCCACTGAGCCACCCAGGTGCCCCTAGCTTGAGATTTTTTATTGCCTACTGAATATTCCAACATGATTGTCCTAAAAAACTCAAATTCAGTTAAGTTCAAAACAGATTCTCTTTGCTGTATCTCCACCTCCACCCCCAAACTATTCATTATTCTCATTATTTTAGTGTATATTACCACTATTTTCTCAGGCACGTATGTTAGAAATCTTAGAATTGTCTCCGATACTCCATCCCAAAAATTAGTCACCTCTTAGCTTTATATCTAATCATTTCTCAAACCTCGTTCTTTTAATTCTATCTATTCAATGTCTATTTTATATTCTTCATTTCCATTCTTTTTTCTGGTCACTGGTTTCATCATCTCTTTCTTGACTGCTGAAATTATATGCTAACTACTTACTTAAGTAAATGTATTCTTCTCCAACCTACCCTTTACACTATCACCAGACTAAATTTATAAAACATAAAATACTCAAAAATCTTCGGTGGCTCCTGGGAACCCACCAAACATGGTTCAGGTTTTTTGGCATGGCCTTCTAGAATTTGAAACCATCTTACTTTACTAATATCTTTCCCTAAACTATCTCTCTCATGCATACTAAGGTTCACTCATAGTTAACATTTGCAATATATCTTCTATTGGCTTTCTAATGCTGTTTTCTCAACCTAGAATACCCTTCTCTCCCAATGACAACAAAATCCTACTCATCTCTCTAGCTGAATTTATAAACTACACCCTCTTCCCATCTCCAGGTATAATGAATAACTTTTTTAGAGTGTTCATTTAATTTGGCACTGTGCAAGAATTAATTATTTTCCTGTTGCTCTTCTCTTCTATTTTCCTTGAGATTTGGGTCTTTAATTTTTTAGTATCTTACAGAGGTTGGCATGGGATTTTCTATGTTGTTCATAAATCTATAAAAAGCATTTTGTAGATTTGTTTTTAATTATCTTACTCCTTATTGGTTAAGTAAATTTGTCAAGGTTATACCATTGTTAATAGTAAAGGTTGTCTGAGAAAGTGTGTTTCCTTATTTTTATTCAGTTATTTTCCTGTGTTGAAGACTTTTCATCAATTTAGGGAGGTGAACTATAATCATTTCCTCTAATATACTTTTTCTTCTATATATTCTTAATAACAGGATTTTTTTTTTTAAATAACAGCAACAAAAAGCACTCTAAAATTCTGAGTAATCTATTTTCACTGTACTGAGGCCTACCTCTTTTTAGGGGTGTTCTTAAATAAAATATATATAATTAAGTAGCAAATTAATGCATGGAATGATTTGTTCTGTCCTTCTCTTGTTAGAGCTTTTTACATCACTTATTTAATATTTCAAGGGGTTTATAAATCATTTATCTGCTAATCTTTGCAACATCCCTGCTGAGACAGTCAATTAGCTGAAGAAGTACTGCTGGTTGGCAAGTGATAAGTAATATTACTTGCACTTTACAGATGAAGAAACTAAAGCAGAGAAAGGTTAATCGACTTGACCATGTCTTACACAGTCTGTGGTAGTACTGATGTTAGAATGGGAGCCTGGGGTTATTCACATCAAAATTATACAAGCATTAAAAGCCTGGGACTGGGGCTGTTCTTTGTTATATAATACTTTCTAAATCCTTTGTCTTATCTTCTTTTCTGGGTCTGTAT
>NW_024427107.1:27345114-27380046 GCF_017311325.1 Ursus maritimus | reverse complement strand
CTTTTTCCTCCGCTTACCTCTTAAATAATATTTATTCTTTTTGTTGTTCTTTTTGTTGTTTTCCTCCGCTTACCTCTTAAATAATATTTATTCTTTATGTTCTGTTTGATAATCTCTTTTACCCCCATAGTCTTAACTGCATCTGTATATAGATGACTATCAAATCTATAATTTGGCGGGGCCTGATATTTTTCTCAAGTATAGACTGAGAAATTTTTTAAGATTTTATTTATTTATTTATTTATTGTGCATGCAGGCATGAGCAGGGATAGGGACAAGGGGAGAGAATCTGAAGCAGACTCCCCGCTGAGCAGTGGGCCCAAGGTAGGGCTGGATCTCACCACTGGGAGATCATGACCCAAACCAAACTCAAGAGTCAGACGCTTAACCCACTGAGCCACCCAGGTGCCCCTAGCTTGAGATTTTTTATTGCCTACTGAATATTCCAACATGATTGTCCTAAAAAACTCAAATTCAGTTAAGTTCAAAACAGATTCTCTTTGCTGTATCTCCACCTCCACCCCCAAACTATTCATTATTCTCATTATTTTAGTGTATATTACCACTATTTTCTCAGGCACGTATGTTAGAAATCTTAGAATTGTCTCCGATACTCCATCCCAAAAATTAGTCACCTCTTAGCTTTATATCTAATCATTTCTCAAACCTCGTTCTTTTAATTCTATCTATTCAATGTCTATTTTATATTCTTCATTTCCATTCTTTTTTCTGGTCACTGGTTTCATCATCTCTTTCTTGACTGCTGAAATTATATGCTAACTACTTACTTAAGTAAATGTATTCTTCTCCAACCTACCCTTTACACTATCACCAGACTAAATTTATAAAACATAAAATACTCAAAAATCTTCGGTGGCTCCTGGGAACCCACCAAACATGGTTCAGGTTTTTTGGCATGGCCTTCTAGAATTTGAAACCATCTTACTTTACTAATATCTTTCCCTAAACTATCTCTCTCATGCATACTAAGGTTCACTCATAGTTAACATTTGCAATATATCTTCTATTGGCTTTCTAATGCTGTTTTCTCAACCTAGAATACCCTTCTCTCCCAATGACAACAAAATCCTACTCATCTCTCTAGCTGAATTTATAAACTACACCCTCTTCCCATCTCCAGGTATAATGAATAACTTTTTTAGAGTGTTCATTTAATTTGGCACTGTGCAAGAATTAATTATTTTCCTGTTGCTCTTCTCTTCTATTTTCCTTGAGATTTGGGTCTTTAATTTTTTAGTATCTTACAGAGGTTGGCATGGGATTTTCTATGTTGTTCATAAATCTATAAAAAGCATTTTGTAGATTTGTTTTTAATTATCTTACTCCTTATTGGTTAAGTAAATTTGTCAAGGTTATACCATTGTTAATAGTAAAGGTTGTCTGAGAAAGTGTGTTTCCTTATTTTTATTCAGTTATTTTCCTGTGTTGAAGACTTTTCATCAATTTAGGGAGGTGAACTATAATCATTTCCTCTAATATACTTTTTCTTCTATATATTCTTAATAACAGGATTTTTTTTTTTAAATAACAGCAACAAAAAGCACTCTAAAATTCTGAGTAATCTATTTTCACTGTACTGAGGCCTACCTCTTTTTAGGGGTGTTCTTAAATAAAATATATATAATTAAGTAGCAAATTAATGCATGGAATGATTTGTTCTGTCCTTCTCTTGTTAGAGCTTTTTACATCACTTATTTAATATTTCAAGGGGTTTATAAATCATTTATCTGCTAATCTTTGCAACATCCCTGCTGAGACAGTCAATTAGCTGAAGAAGTACTGCTGGTTGGCAAGTGATAAGTAATATTACTTGCACTTTACAGATGAAGAAACTAAAGCAGAGAAAGGTTAATCGACTTGACCATGTCTTACACAGTCTGTGGTAGTACTGATGTTAGAATGGGAGCCTGGGGTTATTCACATCAAAATTATACAAGCATTAAAAGCCTGGGACTGGGGCTGTTCTTTGTTATATAATACTTTCTAAATCCTTTGTCTTATCTTCTTTTCTGGGTCTGTATGATTCTAAGGAGGATAGATACTTTCAAAATCTATACCTTCTCATTGAACTAAGACTACTTTTTTCTATATCAAGTAAATATTTAGTTTTTGAAAGGATGTTAGAACACAGACACATTTCAGAATAATTCACTATTAACTTTTCCATCTTTAAAATAACAATAAATGGTCAAATCAAGCTCAGTAGTTATGTCTGGTCTGCTCCAAGTTGTAACAATGACCATAAGGATAATGAAACAGTTATTGTTTACTAACGCGTTATCAATAACCAAATATTGACTGTATGCCGGATTCCACACTAAACAGTATGAGAATTATATAATTTAAATTTCTCAACAATGCTATCAAATAGGTATTCTCATTATCTCACTTTTAAAGATGAAATAAATAACAAGAATTTGGAAACATTAAGTCATGAAACTAGTAGGTGGTTTAACCACTTACAAAACCAGCTGCCATTTTCCAACATTTGTTTTGGAGCATACTAAACCAATCTTCTTTTGATTGTTTGTCAGCAGTATTTCTTTTTCAGTATGTAAGAAATTCACAGACTGTTTTAAGACATTATAGGATGATATTTTATTGACATCCCTACAGTACCTGGCTTTTTAGTATTATCATCTGATATACAACGTAACTGACACCACCATCTCTTCCTTAATTTCTAGAAACACTTTGCATTCCAACACCCACAGATCTGGTGTACTCATCCAGGTGATGGTCCCCATCTTTAGACGCCTCAGTGAGGGCTGTTCAGCCCGTGAGAGTAAAAGCACACTCACCAGGGACTAGGAATTTGAGAAGGATTTACTAAACTGACACTTCAAAAAAAAATGGTTTCAAAATATGAAAAAAAAAATCTGCAAAACTGAGATAAAAACTTGTTTAATTAATTTTTTCAAACACTATTATCTGTACAACTCATCAACTGCTACGTTGCTCAACTCTCATAGTTATCTATAAATTACATGGCCTATGTGATATGGATACATTTTAATACATCTGATAAGATGTCATGTAAAGCTTCCAAAAGTGCAGTTGCCTAGGACTGAGGAAGGTTTAAAAATGATCCTGCTCACAGTGAACTAGAAGTGACTTTAGTAGGAGGCTGAGGCAGAGATGCTGGGCCTAGAGAGTGAAAGAGCAGGCATGCATTGGAGAGAGCTGTCTGATATAGAAGGGCCAGGAATTTGTGACTTATCAAGTGGGAAACATGAAGGTAGAGCACCCTTCAGTGAGAATCCTGGGATTGCTTCTAGATCTGTAACTTGGATGAATAATAAGATGGCATTTTTGGGTGAAAGCTAAAGGAAAAGCAGCAGCAGAAAAAAGTCTAAGAATGGCCCTTTAACATTTCACAGTGTCACATTTAAAGTAAATCTGGCATTCTTTTCTTTTCTCAATGAATGAGACTGCATTAATTGAAAACACACATTCACACACATACTAATATCTGCTCTTCTGCAATCAAGTATTTTCTGCATAATGTCTATCTATTCCAATTGAAATAGTGCGTAAGCACTCCAATATGCCTCTTTTCAGCCAAAAAGAAAAACAGTTGCTATGATTATGTTTTCACATATTTTAATATATGTATCATCATTGCCAATTATCTGCTTTGCAGATACAAGTTTTCTATATAATATTTAATATTCCCCTTTATTGAAAATATCATTGTTCAGGGGCACCTCGGTGGCTCAGTCGGTTAAGTGTCTGCCTATGGCTCAGGTCCTGATCCTGGGGTCCTGGGATTGAGCCCCCTGTCAGGCTCCCTGCTCAGCGGGAATCTGCTCCTCCCTTTCCCTCTGTCCCTGCCCCCAACTTGTTGCTCTCTCTCTCTGTCTCAAATAAATAAAATCTTTGAAAAAAAAATGAAAATGTCATTGTTCAGTATGTTTTTCATGTTTATGATATGTCTGAATGTTAGAATTACTGATTAATCTCTTTATTAATGGAATGATCTTCAGCACAATGTTTAATACTCTTTCTCAGCCATCATTATATTTTGAGATTTCCCATACATCACTTCCTATGGGATTTTTCAGATTTTTCAGGCTTTTTGAAGTCCAGTAGGATAGGCTCCAGAAAGAAAAAGGAATGCTGAAGAACAGCAACATAAATTAAATAACTACTTTAAGAAATTAAAAATGTACTCATCTAGCCATTGAGAAGTATATATGAATATTTACATCATATATACTAGCTATATAAATAATAATGTTAAAATGAGATCATCACAAAGCAAACTATATTAAAATATGAATTTTAAAATGTGGTAAAATCACTATTAATAAGCAGCTTTTTATGGTGAGAAGACAAGCTGTTACTCTGAAAAACATCATGGCATTTTATAGGTTGTCAAAATCACTTTGCTATCAATAGCGAGCATCTCTGTTATTAACTCTATTATCAGTATTGGAAATTATCATTATGACACAATTTCATTATTAGGAATATTTAAGAAACATTTAAAGTGGTAAACACTGATTTTAATAAATATAAAAACAACTTATATTGATGAAGTTACAATAAACTAAACTTTTACTAAACTTTTAAGTTACAATAAAATAAACTTTTAATAAATCAAAAGAACTCAAAATAGAGATATTTCATTGACCAAAGTATAAACTACTTGAGGGTGGAGAGTTTCTATTTTTCTTGTTTGTCCTCCAAATTTCAGAAAAGGGTTATAAGTACAGTGCAGGATACTAAGTAAATATTTAACAAATAGCATTTTTTGAATTCATTACGTTTGTGGTACAAATTAGGATTTCTTTTGTACTGACATAACTAGATTTTTATTTCAGCACTATGAATTATTAATGTCTTTACTTAATTTCCATAATGTCTATGTCAACCAAACTTATTCGAGTGACAATTAGAAGACCGACTACATGCCTATCCTATCTTCTAGGCTTCTGTTTTTGCATATCACTTCATTAATTCACACCAACTTTTGGTATTTTTATAGCATAGCTAAAGAGTATAAAAAAACATAGAAGCATTTGCCAAAGAACTCTAAATAAAACAGGTCTGAGAAGACAAATGCCATATGATTTTACTCAAATGTGGAATCTGAAAAACAAAACGAATAAATAAGCAAACAAAAAGCAGAATCAGACCTATAAATAGAACAAACTGATAGTTGCGGGGGTGGGTGGGCAAAATGGGTGAAGGGGACTGGGAGATACAGGCTTCCAGTTAGAATGAGAAAGTCACAGGAATAAAAGGCACAGCAGAGGGAACATAGTCAATGATACTGTAATAGCTTTGTATGGTGACAAATGGTGGCTACACTTGTGGTGAGCAGATCATAATGTGTACAGATATTGAATCACAATGTTGTACACCTGAAACTAATGTAACACTGTATATCAACTGTACTCAAATTAAAAAAAAAAACTGATCTCAGATATGAAATTAGAGCCATGCTTGCTTATACTTCCATCTAAGTGCTTTAGCTGAAGCAAGGCCTTCAATCCTGCTACAAGTATAAATCACCTAGGATGGCTTTTAAACTTACCAATGGCTGGCCCCACTATCGTATCTGATTTTTATCTAGATGACAATAATCATTTTTTGATTGAAAACTTTATTTCATTGTTTGCAAAGGCAGCACAACAGTTGACAGGAAATGTGTTTGTATGTGTGTTTGTGCACACACACACAATCCCTAGTGCTTTTAAAATTATGGGACAGGGTTAATCATAAATATTCAGCTAAATTCCACTTATCAGCTTATTAAAGTGCAAGGAAGCAGGGAAAATAATTCAAAGACAAGTCTTTTGTTTTTTGTTAAAAAACAAAAAGTCTTGTAGAAATCTTTAGGAAATTAATACAAAATGGTGGAACACAAAAAATCTTGTTGTTTTGTTTACTCCCTAGTCTACGGCAATGCAAACAACAGAAGTTAATCTGGAGTTTAAATTAAGTTAGGCTATATTGTATTAAGTATAGACAATAGCCAAATGTTAACTTGCCATTAATTTTTTCCAAACAAATCACATCTTTGTTCTCTTCCTTCTCTCTCTATCTCCCTTTAAGTTATATCAACTGTACTGTTTACCATGTTGCCCCTAACACTTACCTCCTCTACTAGAATACGTTTCCGTACTCATTACTATTCAATAACTCAACAGTAAAAAATCGTAAATGCAGACCGAGGCATTTCAAGGAGGAAAGAAAAATGTCCTTCTATATTTTTAACAGAAAAAAAGCAGTTCAAAATAAGTTATAAAACACAATTTTTGAAATTTAGTTATAGCTAAATTTTGCAGTTAGTTATCATCCCTCTTGAAGAAACAAGATGGGTAAAGCATAGAAGGAACGTGTTGTTGAGGGCAATGAAAATAAGCAGGTATTATAAGCTACTACATGCCATCCATGTTCAATGGATTTAGAAGACAGAGGTTTGAATGCCATCATTATTACTTGTTTTACCATTTGATGCTGGGAAAAATATTGAATTTCTTAGGCTTCAGTTTTCATGCCTTCAAAATGTGGGTTCCCAAACTAGGAAAATACTTCAAAGCTTTTCTAGGCCTAAAAGTCACTGACTTTAGTGTCCATGTGCCCTCTACAAAGGCCAAGTTTTCACAAAAGACAGCATATTTCTAAAAGCTTTTAGAGAAAGAAAAAGCTATATTTAGAGAGTCTGTACAGTGTCCATGGGTGTTCTCCAGTCTTACTACTGTTTTTAGCCGGATGTAGAACAGTAGGACAACAAGTTTGCTTTAACTAATAACTGCCCAGATTTCTTGGACTTAAAAGATAAGTTTTTCATTATTCCAAATATTGACTTAGGAAATTGTTGAAAACAAGAATTGTTTTAATTTATTTACTGCATTGGCCCACTATTACATGGCCTGACCCAAAACGTGACTTACAAGGTTGCATTTTGGTTTGGACATGCAGTCTTTATCCTTCTGTTTCATTATAGACTTCTTAGAGAATAAACATGTGCAACAGTTTGAGTCCCTGAGTAAGAGTGTTCCTTACAGTTTTTCGTTTTGTTGTTTTGTTTATGAATTTCAGGCTGATTTACTCCAATTTGAATGCAGGTAGGAATTTATAAATTTCTCAAGATCCTATTTTCATTCTTATGAATCTTGTTGATTTTATTTTAATACAAAGAAGACTATCAGATTCACAGACATTTGATAGAGTAAAAAACAAAAGAAAACACACACAGCATTAGGAAAAAACCCAAAAACCTCAAATGGAAAATGATATAACTGGCAGAAGTTTATGATGTTAGTAAGAGATATGAGCACAAACAGACTCAGAAGCAGACTACCATTGTAAACTTTTAAATATGCTAGTCTCCAGGAGGGGGGTTACCTGAATTCAGTAGTTCTACTTTTTGTTATAGATGTTTAAAACACATCTTGCACATGTGTACCGACATTAAAAATAAATGTTCATGTAAGTGCTGTTCATAATATGTCCAAAACAACCCAAATTTCATCAACAGAGTAATAAATGTATTTTCTTATATTTACAATGAAATATTATATAGTAGTAAAAATTAATGAACACTAACACAACATGGATGAACCTTAGAAACATAACATTCAGTGAAAAAAGCAAGCACAGAAAATATGAAATCAATTTTATAAAAGTCAATAATAAGCAAAATCACATATATAGTTAAAAAACCTACATAAAAATTAAGTGAATGTTGAACATAAAACCAAGTCAGTTATTTATTTGATGAAAGCAGGAAGATGGGATCAGGGTACAGCACAATGATTCAGCAGTCTAGTTCTTAGTTTTAGTGGTGTGTTTGTAGTTTACTTTATTATTATATCTCATAACTTAATATATTTGAATATATTCTTTTTGTGTATTAAGTATTATACAATAGTATTTTTAAAGTTAAAATCTCCAGGGTGCTTGGGTGGCTCAGTCAGTAAAGGGTCTGACTTTGGCTCAGGTCATGATCGCAGGCTCCTGGGATCAAGCCCCATGATGGGCTCCCTGCTTACTGGGGAGTCAGCTTCTTCTGCCCTTCCCCCCCAAGCTCGTGCTCTCTCTCTCACTCTCTGTCTGAAATAAAATCTTAAAAAAAAAAAAAGTTAAAATCCCCTACATACCAAAGATAACCCCTAGTCATTAATTATAGAGAAGAGAGTCAGCTTTGACACACATATATTTTTACTCATTAATCTTTTAAAGTTGAAATCATTCAACTGTGAAAGTTTTCCCTCTTCATATGAGAACTTTATTTTCCATAAAGAGACCTCCTACTTTGGGATAATTTGTTGTCCCAGTCCTGTGGCTGCCTAGGAATTTTAAAAATAACTGATAACTACAATCTCCTGACCCAAGAGAATACAGAAAGGATGGAGTGGCAGAGGTAATCTTATACATTACTGATAAATACATACAAAGACAAAAATGTTACAAAGCTATTTTCCCATCTAGCAACTTAGTTTTTATTAGTAAGTACATAAAAGAACAAAATAATAAAATACGAGCAGATTTCCTCTTATTTTGCTATTCCAGGATGCTATTTTAGACTGTTACTTCATCTTCATATCTGAGAAAGAGAGACAGAGACAGACACAGTGTGTGCGTGTGTGTATTTGGTTTTGTGGAAGCTGCATTATTCAAAAATTTACATTTCTTTCTTTAATTAAATGGTTTTTGTTGTCCCTTGGGAATGCAAAAGAGAGCAACAGCAGATTACAGAGAAATAGCTGATGCAGTATTATGGCTATACCTGTGGAAAAGTATAAATAACTTTAGAATTCAATGATTCTGAAACTGTCCTTACCTTGTCATTATAAAAATGCTCCAAAACTCATGTTTTGCAAATAATGTGGCACAAAAGTTTATCAGGCGATTTTCTATCCTTATGTGAGTCATGTAATAGTATGTCTAATGTAGGTACTACACCTAAATGTAATGGGATGATATGTAAATGATTAAAACTAGATAGATTCTCTACAAAGTTGTAGTAGTCAAAACAGTATGGTACTGGCACAAAAATAGACATATATCAGTGGAACAGAACAGAGAGCCCAGAAGTAAACCCACACTTTTTGGTCAGTTAATCTTTGACAAGAATATGCAATGGGAAAAACACTGTCTCTTCAAGAAATGGTGCTGGGAATTGGACAGCTAGCTACATGTAAAAAAATGAAACTGGACCACTTTCTTGTACCATATACAAAAATAAACTCAAAATGGATTACAGACCTAAATGTGAGACCTGAAACCATAAGAATTCTAGAAGAGAACACAGGCAGTAATTTCTCCAACAGCTGCAGCAACACTTTTCTAGATATGTCTCCTAAGGCAATGGAACAAAAGCAAAAATAAACTATTGGAACTACATCAAAATAAAAAGCTGCACAGCAAAGGAAACCATCACCAAAACAAATAGGCAACGTACTGAATGGGAGAAGATATTTGCAAATGATATATCAGCAAAGGGTTAATATCCAAAATATATATATACAAAGAACTTATACAACTCAATACCAAAAAACAACAATCCAATCAAAAAATGGGCAGAGGACTAAATAGATATTTTTCCAAAGAAGACACACAGATGGCCAACAGACACGTGAAAAGATATTCAACATCATAATCATCAGGGAAGTGTAAATCAAAACCACAATAAGCTATCACCTTACACTTGTCAGAATAGCTAAAATAAAAGACAAGAAATCACAGGTGTTGGTGAGGATGTGGAGAAAAAGGAATCCTTGTGCACTGTTGGTGGAAATATAAATTGGTACAGCCACTGTGGATATCAGTATGGAGGATCCTCAAAAAATTAAAAATAGAAACACCACATTATCTAATAATTCCACTACTGGGTATTTACCTAAAGAAAACAAAAACACTAATTTGAAAAGATGTGCACCCTATGTTTATTGCATCGTTTTTTTCAATAACCAATTATGGAAGCAACCTAAGTATCCATCAATAGACGAATGAATAAGAAAGATGCAGCATGCACACACTAAGGAATATTACACAATTATCAAAAAGGATGAGATCATGCCATTTGAGACACAATGGATGGACCTAGAGGGTAGTATGTTAAGTGAAATAAATCAGACTGAGAAAGACAAATACCATATGATTTCACTCAGAAGTGGAATCTAAAAAAACAAAACAAATAAACAAGCAAACAAAAAGCAGAATCAGAACTATAAATACATAGAACAAATGATGATTGCCAGAGGGAAGGGTGGTGAGGGGGTGGGCAAAATGGATGAAGGGGAGTGGGAGATACAGACTTCCAGTTATGAGATGAATAAGTCACAGGAATTAAAAGCTCAGCATAGGGAATATAGTCAATGATATTGTAACAGTATTGTATGGCGATGGATGGTAGCTACACTTGTGGTGAGCATAGGGTAACATACAGAGATGTCGAATCACCATGTTGTACACCATGTTGTGAAACTAATGTAACATTGTCTGTCAACTATACTAAAAAAGAATTTTAAACCAGATAAACTCCAGCTATATCACCAGTGTGAGATCTAGCTAGGCTTTCATCTCATGGATACTTTTGCCATAGATCTCACAAACATGCGGTCTGTGTTGGTCTTATAATTATCCTTAGAATTACAGGGATGGATCCATTCTTTGAACAAACTTTATTGCTTATATTCCATGTGACAGTTACAGTGCTGGGTCCTGAGAATACAGAAGTCAACACACAAGGAAATACAAGGATAAACCACATTTTCTAACATGTTAACTTTTTACATTCATTCATCCATAAGCCATTCCCCTGGGGTCTTACATTGAGTACTGAGCAGGGATCAAGTGGTGTACTAAATACTGAGTATAGGCCCTGATTTTGATGTCACTATTGCCTTTTGTCTTGCCATATAATGAGACATCTTTATTATCCTTTTGTCTTAAGTTTTTATCTCCAACTGTGCTAATGAAAAATAAAATTGTTAGTGGGATTTTGACATGCATACGTAAATAAGGTCCTCTTTCCCATGCCCCATTTTCCTCCCTTTTAACTCCCTATGTGCACTCACTTTTTGCCAAGACCAAAAATGATGTGCCCCAACAAGAACCAAGCTGATTTCTTCACAACACTGATTGGAGCTGCTCTTCACTTCAAAGACTACTTTATGTCATCATGGCCATTAATTATAATAAGCAACTAGAAGATCATGAAGACAACGTAGAAAATGATTTGTCTTAGGAGAAAGTAACAAAAAGATTAATCTGCCGCTCCACATGTCTAACCTCCTAGGATTAAGCCAGTCACCAAGATCACTATGTGTACTAGGCAACAACAAGCTAAAAATGGAAAAAAACATCATACTGTTATTGTATTCATTTCCCTCCAAGGTACTCTCTGATAAACACCACAACCGCCAAGGGAATTGCAAACAGCTTCCTTGTACGTTATATATCTTTTTCCAAGTAGTTATATCCAGCCATTGGCACACTTTATTTAAGGTGGTTCAATGTGTGAGATTAAGTGTTCCTACCTGATTGGAAACCTTCTTATCCTTAATTCATTGGCTATACTTGATTTTCGTGGATCACACCTTCAGACTTCTACCAGAAACTGTTCCTTTGGGAAAACCAGGCCTTCCAGAAACTCAAGAAACTGAAATGGAGACAGCAAGAGAAAGGGACATTATCTACACTTAAAGATCTCAATTTTAAAATTTTAAGTACATGTCCACATCTAGATCTCCTAAACAGTATAATAACTTAAGGGAAATTCACAGTTTATAAGTTTGAATACTCACAAATGAACATATTATGACAAGAGTACAGGTTTAATTTGGGGCCTTCAAGCCAAGCAGGAAAAAAAAAAAAAAAAAAGCCATTATCCTTTGTCCATTACAACACAAAAGGCAAAAAAAGGCAAGTTTTCTTTTCTTTAAAATTTACTTCCTTCCTTTAGTCTTCATCTAGATCTTTAGTAAATTATTAATTTGACTAAACTTAATTATTCATAAAATAAACATAGAAACTTAAAAGAAATATATTTCAAAGAGACTTTTAATATGTAATATCCACCGCACACATGCCCCATGAGCTTGTCTTTTCAAGCACTGATGTACACAAAAGTGTCCGTGTCTCAGGGGAAGCATACACACACACATCTCTTTTTGTGATGGCGTGGTAGGGAGAGAATAAATCTATTGACTGCTGGTCAGTGATTTAGAAAAATAGAAATTAACGTAAAAGGAAAGACTGCAAGTAAAGAAATAAAGTCCTGAAACTGTGCTTCCAAAATAGTAATAGCAGTTTTCTGAGTAGTTGAGGAAGCAGTCTCCTCAAATTATAGTCACACCTGTTACTGACCATCTGCCCATAAATTCCACAGCATCATTAATGGAAAACAAATGGCACTATATTACCTTCCCTTTATCCATTGGCCATTCTCATATGAATTATTTTTCTCTTCAAAGTCATGTTCTTTCCTATATGTTTACATTAGGATCTAGGAAGAGTGCCATGCCGTGGTACTTTTACAGTGATGGCTCTGCAAGGAGCACTGGATTATTAAGAGGATATACATTGTTGAAAATGTTTTAGGTTGAGTTCCCTTAGAATCAGAACCTGAGAAGAGAATTTGAATGCAAATTGTTTATCTGGGAGGTAGTCCCAGGAAACTCAGAGGTGGAATGGAAACTGAGAGTAGAGGGATGGAAGGAGGCCAATAGTGGTGCATTACTGAACAGATTACTCTGGGGGGACTATTGTCAGTCCTTCCGGGAAGTTCCGTGAGACTACAGAGCATGACTCGGAGTTACCCCAATAATGGGTGAGAAACATGAAGTACTCATCTTCCAACCCTCCTCTGTCATGGTTGAAAACCACACCCAGATATATTAGCTCTTGGACACTTCTGGCCTGCCCTAAAGTAGATAATTACAGGTAACAGCATGATTCTATCAGTCTATACTGCAATGATGAGTGCTGAGAGAGTTATGACAGAAGCACTGTCATCATCTGATACAATGGGGACAGTGGGTATTAATGACTAGCTTGCAAGTCCAAGTGGAAAACCTTAAGTCCTTGGGTTAATGGTTTTACTTTGAGGAATTTAAGCACTGATGTATCAGTAACAATTTCCTTTATTAAATCTTTATTAAATCTAAGATCCTAACGATGTGGTAAACAAAGGCAGAGAAAAATTATTAAATTTCCTTACTACCTATAGCCCATTGACAAGTCCTTGAAACAGGCGGAGTGACATTTCTCTAGGGACTCAACTGCCTGGATGTTGACACTTTGATAAGGGCAAAAGGCAATTCTAGCCCAATCCCCTCCCCCCCTGCCAAAGATCCTATAAGCCTACTCTAACACATAAAAATTCTTTTGGAAACTTCCTTTATCTCTACCCTCCAAGATACATGTTGGCAATCATCCCCCAAGCATATGGCCTATCGATATACATCTGAAGGTCTCATGACTGAGGTTTTATTAGACAGTAATAAATGACCTTTTCCCAACAATAGCTAGTCCCCTCAAGGTCCTTGAAACCTTGCTTCCAAAATTCCTTAGAGACCTACGCTAGCCCTAACCCCCTCCCAACTTGAAAGTATATAATGGTCCACTCCTCACGATCCAGTGCATCTCTTTCTGCCCATGGGTCCTGTCCCTGTGCTTTAATAAAATCATGTTTTTGCACCAAAGACATCTCAAGATTGTTGGCCATTGTCTTCAAGCCCTAACGTTCTTTCCTACATCACTAAGTGTCCAATCTTTTTGGGAAACTGGGTATCTTTGATAGATTTTCAAAAAGTGAAATGACTTAAGATTTCAAGTTGACCATTCCATTCATTCAACAAATATTTACTGAACTCCTAAAGTATGCCATGGGTTTACTAGGCACCAGTGTTACCATTATAAAAGCATTACCTTACCATCTGGAATTCAATGTATTGGGACACTCAGATAAGTAAATCCATAATTACAATACAAATTATTACAGAGTGTTATGGGAAGACACAGCAGGACCTTAATTCGTGCTGTGGACAGTGGTATGTGAGGAGTATCAGCAGGGTTTTCTGTAGAAGGCAGTACTTGAGATGGATATGTAACATGAATGAGTGAATTTTTGAAGCAAAGAAAAGAGAAATTCATAGTAGCAAGAAAAAGAATAGCTAAGGATTAGACCAGAAAATAGTTCCATATACAATCAGTATAAAGAGTGCTCACTGGAGTACAAGAAAGAAGATAAGGGAGAGTCTTAGAAGCCAGACCAGGAGTGGTCTAGGTATATTACTAAATGCCCTGGTCTGAATGTCTGAGTCCTCCCCAAATTCATATGTTAAAATCCTAATTCCCAGATATCATGGTATTCATAGGTGGGACCTTAGGGAGGTAATTTAGTCATGAGGGTGGAGCCCTCTTGAAAGGAATTTGTGATTTTGTAAAAGAGACTCCACCAGGCTCCCTAGCACCTTCTGCCACTTAGGGATACAAAGACAAATCTGTGACCCAGGAAAGGGACATCACCCAACTAACTGATTGAACCTCCAGCCTCCACAACTGTGAGGAAAATATTTGTTGTTCACGAGCCACCCAGTCTGTAGTATTTTGTGATAGCAGTGCAAACAGACTGAGACAGTTAGAATGTGAGATTTTATCCTAAGGAAGATGGGAATTCATTGAAGGATTTTTTTTTTTTTTTCGATTTTATTTCTACGTAATCTCTACACCCAACATGGGGCTTTATTTCAAGTAGAGGTGGAGGCTAAGCTCCCAAATTGGGTGCTGACTGTGTGAGGACAGTTCAGTGTTAACTAGCCCTGTCTAAGTCTCTTTGCTGATGGATAGGTGTGGAGGCTCAGCTCACTGATGGAGACACTGAAATAACCCTGGTAGAAGAATCACAGTGCTGCCTGCTTTTGGAGGGCAGGAGTGGGATTGTGCGGAAGATCAGTTCTTTACGTGGTCTCACTGAAACCAGGGGGTATAGGTAGCAGGTGCAATTTTTCCATTGGATTTTGGCTTGAGCACAGTATGTATTGCCAAAATGGTTTTCTGTTGTCAGCAACCCTTTTCTTCATACTTTGGCTGGGGAGACCAGGTTTTCCTTAAAGCTTTTTTTGTCTCTTGTTCTGCTGGTGATGTAAGATTAGAGGCTCCTGCAGTGCACTCTGCATGATATATGGGAAGCAGCAGGAAACAGGAAGCCATCACCATATCATTCCTCAAGTCCCATGGTCCTTAGTAAGGACCTTCTCATTTCCATCTTTCAGTGTCTCCTATGCTTGTTTGTTATGTTATAGTCAGGGTTTTAGTTTTAAGTGTGAGGTCCTGGGAGAAATGAGCTACTCCATCTTATTGGAAGCAGATGTCTGGCAGTCTATTGATGTTGGAAGTACTAATTTTCACACTTTCAGGGGTGCCTGGGTGGCTCAGCTGGTTAAGTGTCCCACTCTTGATTTTGACTCAGGTCATGATTTCAGAGTCGTGGGATTGAGCCCTGCGTTGGGCTCCATGCTCAGCAGGCAGTCTGCCTGAGATTCTCTCTCCCTCTTTCTCTCTCTCTCAAAATAAATAAATAAATCTAAAAAAAAAAAAGGTACTGATTCTTACACTTCTATTTTTTTTTTAAAGATTTTATTTATTTATTTGACAGAGAGAGAGGCAGCGAGAGAGGGAACACAAGCAGGGGGAGTGAGAGAGGGAGAAGCAGGCTTCCCACTGAGCAGGGAGCCCAATGCGGGCTCGATCCCAGAACGCTGGGATCATGACCTGAGCCGAAGGCAGACGCTGAACGACTGAGCCACCCAGGCACCCCACTGATTTTTACACTTTTAAAAGTCAAGTGTTTTGTTGGATTTGAAATTTAAAAATAAGCAAGGAATGAGGCAAGAATGATCTATATGATAATAGATCAGAGTTGGAAATTTCAGTATACATTCATGATTAGCTTAATATTGACACACATGGTTTATATATAGAAATGTTTATAGATATATGTATATACATGGTCAGGGTAACACATGTATCTCTTGGCTCAATAAGCTAAGAAGACCTAGAAACAATCACACCTCAACAGCAATGAGCATACCTCCCACCCAGATCGCAGTGTCTAATACCATTCTGCAATAAAAGGATCTAGGAAAAATGGCGGATTCTAGGGCTGGGACAGTAAATATACAAGATGAGCCTAGACTATCTTTCAGAAAAAAGGAAATATTAAAAAATACAGACCTATATGGATCAGGGCATATCAAAGTAACAGAAGAGTTCAGATTGGTCACAACTGAAAGTTGAGATTGGTCACAACTAGAACAATTTGAGCAACAAAGTAAATAAAGTAGTATTACATTATAACCCAAAGTATACAATACAAATCCATGAGTTCTTACTGATAAGAATACATAATTAAATAGGGAAAAACAGACAAATCTCCAATGCAGAATTCCAAATAGCTTATATAGATACCCTACCTTAAGCATAACTCCCCATTCCTTAGTTGTGAGCTAAGAATAATGACTTTCTTCCAAAGTGTTCAGTATGAAATTGGGAAAAAGAGTAACTTTACAAGAGAAAAACCTAAAAAACCCTTCCTCAGTCAGGCGATCAAGGTCACCCTCAGCCCTCATAAATCATGTTGACTGTACGCTTGATGTGATCTGACAAAGTGGCCCTTCTACTCTGTGGTCTTTCCCCCCAAACACATAATCCCAATCTTATCATGAGAAATGCATCAAACAAATTCCATTAGCAGTATTGTACAAAAACCTGATTTATACTACTCAAAACTGTCAAGGTCATCAAAACCAGGAAAGTCTGAGAAATTATCAAAATCAAAAGGAGCCTAAGGAGACATGGCAACTAAATGTAATGTATTATCCTGGATAGAATCCTGGAACAGAAAAAGGACATTAGGTAAAAACTAAAGAAAACTGACTGACGTACGGACTTCAGTAAATGATAATGTATCAATATTTGTTAATTAATTGTGACAAATGTAACATACTAATATAAGTTGTTAGTAATAGAGGAGAATGGGTGTAGTGTGTATAGAAACACTCTATACTATCTTCTCAATTTTCCTGTAAAATTAGAACTGTTCTAAAAAATAGTCTATGAAAAAAAGTTTTTCTTGTTGTATAATTATGTGCCTGTATTTCTTAATGAATATGTAAATTTTCTTTACTTTCATTGATATTGATGTTAGAGAAAAAAACTAACTCTGGAAGGATTTGTAATTCCAATTCAGTAAGCAATAATTCTTGGTATCATCTTTTGGAAGAAGCACTGCGTAAATCAAAGCAAATTGTCTTTAAATGCTGAATTCTTTTCAGTGCTTAATCATTTATATGAATAATGTGTACCATGGGCATGATTCCACTTCAGAGGGTAGAGATTATCATAAACATTGATTGTAGGCAATGTCTAAAGTACAGTGAAATATTCATGGAAGATACCGTAACAACACTGGTTAATGTATTTTATGTTTTCAAAATGATGTATTATTATTTCAGTCTATAAAGTTTCCACTGTTACACATTTCCTACCCACCTTTTCCCATAAAACATAAGAAAATGATACTATCATTTGATTGTATGTTCATCAATTTAAATTGAAGTTTGTTGGCACTTGTATTTGCCGGTGATACTGGCATGTGTGTTACTTTTGCAAATCCATTCCATGGCAAAATATGACCTTTACAAGGGAAACCTTTGACACAGTAGGTACCTAAAAGTCTTATGACATATAGCTTTGTATCTAGATTACCAAACATTTTACTTAGAGGCACAACAGAATGTGGAAAAGGCCTGAACAAATGTTCCATAAATTTAGGGTACATAATGTCATTTAATGTGATTGTACCTCAGCATTTTATCTCCAATATGGCTAATCCCACATTATTTTTACTGGTGCCAAATACAAAAGTCATCAGGAAATTTTATGCTTAACTTCTAAAAATAGTTAAACTAAGATATTTCACAAGTTCTCCTTTGCATTTTTTTGAGATTTGTTTATTTATTTTAGAGACAAGAGAGTGAGCACAAGCAGGGGGAGTGGCAGAGGGAGAGGGAGAGAGAAAATCCTCAACCAGACTCCCTGCTGAGCCCAGAGCCCAATGCAGGACTCGATCCCAGGACCCCAAGATCATGACCTGAGCCGAAATTAAGAGTTGGATCCTCAACCAACTGAGCCACACAGGTGCCCTTCTCCTTTGCGTTTTTCAAAACAGAGCAGTTCTTTTCAGTCTGACCCTGGACAAAAAAGTGAGTTGGGCATGTTTTTCCCCTTGGATCCTTTCCTCATCTCTTCCACTGTGTCATGTGTTCTACCTTCTCAAGAAGTAGCATTTAATTATTCATCCATGCACTCATCTATTCATTCAATCATTTATGAAATGTATCTTTATTGAACACCTACATAAGGCAAAAAAATAAAATAAAATAAAAGGAAAAAAACTAATCTGGGTTGCATTGAAAAGTAATCAACTTAGTTAAAATCTTTGCTGATAACAAGAGTTACTCAATTTACTGGAAATTGCATTTAGTTATGGAGACTCAGAGACTCAGGGAAAAGCAAGTCCTAAAAAAGTAATAAAAATATATCGAGACATTGCTTTGTATCTGACTCTGTAAAAGAAACTCTAAAATGATTAGGGATGAAAAAAATGATTAGAGATATTTTGAAGATTGTCTGTTATAATTGGAATCTCTATTTTACAGATGAAAATAAAAGGGCTCAGAGATTAGGTTACTCACCTAAAATAAAATGTCCCAGAAACAGCAGAACTGGAATTACAACTTTAAACTTTATAATGCCAGAGCCTGTGCTCCTAAGTATAATATGTGTATGTGTGTGTGAGAGAGAGAGAGAAAGAGAGAGAGAGGGAGAGAGATACTGAGAAAGAGATTTAATAGGGAACTTCTGAGAAATGACAAGAGTACTGCCAGGTATCCATCAACCAATAATTTAGGAACTCTTAACTATGCAAATAATTGTTACTCATAAGGCTGAATTAAGGATCTCTCACTTTTGAACTAAGAAATTAAAAGGCTTCCAGAAGTTGAGTACAAATTTTACACTTACATAAGATACTTATTACAGAGAGTCAAAGTATAATTCAGTAACTCAAGAGCTCTGAAAATACTGGAAGCATTCATATCAGTGCACTTTCATAACGTGGATAATAGAGGATTTAAGAAATTGGCAGATGTACCTACAGACTCATTTGTTATCATTTCTGTGAATATAAGTGAATAAAAATGAGAAACGTGGAAATGAATGGCTAGCAATTTTAAGTAGTCTTAATATCCATACTAGGAAAGAGTAGCACACACACACAAAAAATGGATCTTGAAATGATATTTTTAAAGCACCTACAAGTGCATTAGGTCTCCTTATATTAAATAACTTGGAACTATGAACTGTAAAATAAATCTAGTCTCTGATGATAGAATTGTTGACTTTATTTGAAGCTATATAAGGCAGCATGATGTGATAACCAGAAAGCCTCAAGAAAAAGGGAGAAAACTCCTTCACTACTCCTCTCAAAAAGCAAAATTGTAAGAAGGACCATGTTAAAACATATTTTGAAACAAACAGAAAATTCCCTTCCTGTTACAGAGCTTTTAAATTTTTATTTTGGTTTAATTTATAATAAATATTCATATGTTTACGTAGTTGTCACAAGGTAGACACAATTTTGAAATCAGCTTTCTTCATTCTTTCATCATTAAACATCCTAGTTTGCTGCATTGTCTTATAATTATAATAACTGTAATTTTCTACAAAGGAGATATAATTAACTAAAACATTCCCCTATTGTTGAGTATTAAAGATGTTTTAAATTTTTTTTATTAGAAATGACATGAGAGTGAACACCTTTATTTATATAATAATTTTCTAAATACAAATTATTTATTAGAGTAAGTTTCCAGAATTAGAATTAATGTGTAAAACCTATGATATTTTTATCTTGCTAGACATTATCAAATTACTTTTCAAAAGATCAGATCAAATTATATTGCCAAGAACTTTGCCAACATAAGATATAAAATTTTTGATTTTGCTAAATCAATAAACCAAAATCTCATGTTCCATTTCTTTGAATTTTTTGATTAACTACTGAGGTTGAACATCACATATGTATTAAAATACTAATTGTATTTTGGGCACCTGGGTTGCTCAGTGGGTTAAGTGTCTGCCTTTGGCTCAGGTCAGGATCCCAGGGTCCTTGGACTGAGCCCCACACGCGGGGAGCCTGATTCTCCCTCTCCCTCTGCCTGCTGCTCCCCCTGCTAGTGCTCTCTCGCTCTCTGTCAAATAAATATATTTTAAAAATCTTTAAAAAATACTAACTATATTTTTTCTTGACTGTCATCTCTAACATTATTGTTTCTTCATAACTTATAACCAGGTAGCTGGAGAAAAATATCACATGGCAGGGCAAATTGGTATTCGAATAAACTAAAGATTACTAATTTCAAATGGGTTTTTCAAGACTTGAAATATGGCTCTGACTTAACAGTAAGTTCTTTCTAGTTCTTAAAGGATTGTTTTTGTTTTTACAAATCTCCACTCTCCTCAAATTTAGGCTCTCAGCAGATGTGTTACCTCGTATCTCATTAAGTAAATAGAAGTCAGTAAATAACTTACTGTCAAATTCATTAATTCATTAGCATTTGCACTGATCTTTGTATTCCTTTTTGTTTCAAGAGTTAAAGTTAAAAAGCTATTCACATTACACATGGTAGGTATTCCATTTTCTCTCATCTGCTCAAGTACTTCACAGCACTGCATTTTCTACAACTCAGATACTCCTTATGAATTATTCCCACCAAAATTCAACTTATTCTAGACTAGTAACTTCTACTTAAAATGTTAAAAAGTATACATGCAACATCGTCCCTTGATCCTTGCCTACCTTCTTTATCCAATTCATGGTTCAGCTTTTCAAAATTATCTTCATTCATTGTTTCCATTTTCTCTACCCCATTTACTCTATAATTTAGCTCCATCTGGCTTTTCTCACCCTAACCTCTTTGCCCACTGCCTTGAAATTTTACTTATGAAGGTCACCAGCTGTCTTTAAGTCAGCATTGCCAATGGATAGTTTTATCCTCATATTTCTAGGTTCTTTCCTTCTTTAAAAAAGAAAACAAAAACAAAAAACTTAGGTTTTATGCTTCTATGCTTTTACACCCTCATAATCTTCTATCTCAGTATATTTTAGTGGCTCCCCTTCTTTAATCTGATTTCTAAATATTCTGTTAGTCTTACTTATCTTCAGTGGGATATACAACTATATGAAGGATTATTTCAACATTTAGTTCTCATAATAATACTAATGGCAGCAATCAGTACTTCTATAATACTTTCATGGCCAGAAACTATTCTAATATACTATATTATATATATAATATAATATATATAACACCTATATATAATCTATGAGTTTATGAATTTATATATAACCTATGAGTTATATATATATACCTCATATATATATATGAGTTTATCCTCATAAACTTATGAGATAAACCTTATTATTATTTCCATATTACAAATAAGGAAACAAGCCTGAGAGATTAAGTATAATTTACCCAGCGTCACACAGTCCTGGTGATGTCCTGGGCTGAGTTAATGCTGGGTAAGTTAGAGTTTAGAGTAGACAAAGTTAGATGATGTCCCATGGATTAAGCAAATGCCTCACAGGTGGGGGAAGAGTAAACATGTAAACAAATATAGTGACAGAAGTTTAACTGGATAATGGGATAGAGAGGAACCGAGGAGGCACGTCTCTGGCCAAAACAGTAGTGGCAACATTTGAATTGAGACATTACTGATCAGAGGGAAAATGGTCTCAGTAAAAGGATCAGCAAGTGCAAAGCTGTGAGGCAAATGTGCCTGGAACCAGGTGAAGGCTGGGGAAAGATGCAGGAAGTGGCCAGAGCATACGGTGCCCATAAGCCTTACTCACTCTTTTATATTTTAGTCTCTTCACAGTAGATAGTCTTTAGAGGTGAGAAGCAGGCCAATGATTTCATCTGATTTGTATTTTTTAAAAGATTACCTTGACTGTTGAGTCTCCTACAAAAAACAGAATAGCTGTGCCTCTATGAAGTGTGGATAATAAATTTTAAAAAGCCCCTAAGATCTCATAAATGGTTCATTAATTATCATCATTAGTCCCAACTAGATTGCATTAATATAAGCTTGGTGACCCTACAGTCCTGGGGCATGTTAGATTAGGGAAACCCAACCATTTTCGAACAGCGTGATTTGAAAAATTCTCAAACTTGTTGGGGTTCAGGAATATTATTTTATTGATGGGGGCTGGACGAGAGGTTTAGAAAAGAGCACATGATAGTTGGCTTCTTCTGTCTATTCTCCCTTTCTGTGGGAGAAGTGATGGGAGGGAGGTACTACTCTGCATTGATACATTACTTAAATTTCAGAACTAGTTCAATCTCATAAGTATTTGCCAAAATCTACTCTGTGTTAGGCACCTAGCTGAGACTGAATAATAAGAGCAGCTATTACTAATAAGAGCTAATGCCTAACATGTGCCATCTCATGTTATATTAATTTATGCACTAACTCTATGCAGTAGGTACATTTATTAGCCCATTTTCCAGATGAGAAATCTGATGCTTTTAAGGGGCTCCAAGGTTAAATAGCTAGTCATGGGTGTAGGCACCATTTGGATTCAGAAGATCACCAATTCTCTTAACCATGATGCTGTATTGTCTGCAAGGACCCTACTAGAGAAGTGCGAAATTACACATATATGGGTAAAAGTGACCCTAACACTGCCTGGCAAACTAGCTGCTTGACAAGTCTTGTGTTTATGTAAGATGCTCTTGGAGAGAAGACTGTGAGAGAGGATAATAAAAACATGCTCTCTGTACTAAGGGGCAACAAACATGAGAAAGAATTAGCCTAGGGCACTGGGGTAGGCTAACGGTATGATGTTGAGGACCAAGAGGCAGTGTTTCTTTTTTTCCCTCATAATTGTTAAATTACGTCTACTTCACAATATAGAAAGAATTCACAGTGTAATGGACAGTTTGTAGACACATCTTACTTTGAATCCTGGCAGATGTAGGGTATATGGTACAATACTGGCACCTAAATATAATTTGAAAAAATACTTTCATTTTTCTTTTTTTTTTTTTTTAAGATTTATTTTATTTATTTTAGAGAGAGAGAGGGAGAGAGTGTGTGAGAGCAAGCAGGGGGAGACATTGGGAGACTGAGAATCCTCAAGCAGACTCCTGGCCGAGCAGGGAGCCCGAGGCAGGGCTTGATCCTGGGACCCAAGATCTAGGCCTGAATGGAAATAAAGAGTTGGCTGCTTAACTGACTGAACCACCCAGGCGCTCCAAAAAAAAACTCTCATTTTTTTCTTTAGCCTTAAAGCAAAATAGTTTTCTGATATGTATAATTTAGGAAGTCTTCAGAGAAAATATTTAAAGCATAATATCTCAGAGGAATGCGATTTTCAAAAGATCTGTAGAAGCAAGTGCAAACCCACCGATCATTTAGTGATATATCATCCCTCATGTTGTTTCTTTATGCATCTTTCTGGAAGAAGGCTCATAAGAGTTCATTAATTCTCAGAGATAAAGATCCGCACTGATGGCAGAAAAGGGCTCTGGTCTGGAATTAGAACAGTTTAGGTTTTCCTACTTAACAGAATTAGGTAACATTCTTAATCTTTCTGAGCCTGATTTCTATCTGCAAACAGGGATAATACTATTTCAGAGGGATGCGTTTAAATTAAAAGATGCACAGAACCTTCCAGATTATAAGCACATGCCTAATAAATATTAAGTGATGTGCAAATATTCTGTTTCCTTGAAATATATGAAACCTGTTTTCATGCTCTTCACACTATTTCTTCACGGACGGTCTAAATATCAAGGTAATGTTTAGTTAAAAATGATTTCTGTTCTGCCACTGTCCATTTCTATTTCCAACATATTCTCCTTGATTAATCAAGTCTCTCCATATCAGTAATACTTATCACGTAAACTGTTACTGTTCATATGTTTAAGATATTTCAATGTGACGTAAGTTATTACTCAAAGGGATGGCTAAGCTGTCTTTGCCTAGATTTCAATGAGATATAAATACATCTTATTCAGAACTAACTTTCAAAGAAGAGGAGAGCAATGAGTCAAGATGTGGAGAGAAAACACATTTCTTTCTTTCTTTCTTTTCTTTTCTTTCTTTTTTTTTTTTACAAAATGTTATTTTCTTTTGCTTTGGTGAAGGAAAAAAATTTATAGTTAATTTATTATATAGTTACATTTATAATATAGTTATATATAATATAGTCAATGTATAGCTTATAGTCTAACATTTTATGGTTGGCTTAAAAGGAAGTGTCAAATTTACAATAATAAATCAGTTTTCTTTAACCAGTAATGAAGATTTACAAATATTCTTTTCCGAGAGTACCAAAAGGAAGCACAGTTTTTCCTCCGCAGACTCCGTTAGCTGTAAACACTAGTAACTCTCAAATGCAAACAGAATCAGTATTCCACATGTGGCAATCAGGAAACGACTTGTGTACCAGCTATTTTAACAAAAGGCTTGCAAACACACTTAATGAGTAGTGAAAGTCAAAATGATGCCAAACGTGTATGAAAGCAGAGCATACAGAATTATAAGTTGTTTGGGGGGATTAATTATAATGCTCCTTCAGAAAGATTTGTATGAGTTATTGTTTAAACACAGAGAACACAGGAGTGCCTGGGTGGTTCAGTCAGTAAAGAGTCTGGCTCTTGATTTCGGCTCAGGTCATGATCTCAGGGTCATGGGACCAAGCCCTAGGTCAGGCTCAGCATTGAACATGCAGCCTGCTTAAGATTCTCTCTCTCCCTCTGACTCTCCTCCCTCCCTCTCTAATAAATAAATAAACAAACGAACAAATAAATAAATAACTGGAGAACATAGTCAGATCTAGGTTATCAAGCTGATACTATAATACTACCAAAAATCTTCATGTGATAATATTTGTTGTAGGAATAAATAAAATTTTATAGGGAGAACTAATTAAATGAATTATAAATTTCATTTTATATTTTGGCATAAATATATCAAGTTGGGTTTTCTTGACTAGATGAATAATAACTATAGATAAAAGGAAATTGTGTTTGTTGTTGCTGTTCTTTTTCCAAAGCCTAGAACACTTTCTTTCCTTCCTTTCCTTCTTTCCTTAAATTCAATTATTTAACATACAATGTATTACTAGTTTCAGAGGTAGAGGTCAGTGATTCATCAGTCTTATATACTATCCAGCGCTCATTACATCATGTGCCCTCCTTAATGTCCATCACCCAGTTACCCCATACCCCCACCCTGCCCTCCCCTCCAGCAACCCTCAGTTTGTTTCCTATGATTAAGAGTCTCAAAAAAAAGGGGCGCCTGGGTGGCACAGCGGTTAAGCGTCTGCCTTCAGCTCAGGGCGTGATCCCGGCGTTGTGGGATCGGGCCCCACATCAGGCTCCTCCGTTATGAGCCTGCTTCTTCCTCTCCCACTCCACCTGCTTGTGTTCCCTCTCTCGCTGGCTGTCTCTATCTCTGTCGAATAAATAAGTAAAATCTTAAAAAAAAAAAAAAAAAGAGTCTCAAAAAAAAAAGTCTCTTATGGTTTGTCTCCCTCTCTGATTTTGTCTTGTTTTATTTTTCTCTCTCTTCCTCTATAATCCTCTGTTTTGTTTCTTAAATTCCATGTATGAGTGAGATCATACGATAATTCTTTCTCTGACTGACTTATTTGGCTTAGCATAATACCCTCTAGTTCCATCCACATCGTTGCAAATGGCAAGATTTCATTTTTCTGATGGCTGAGTAGTATCCCATTGTGTATATATATATACCACATCTTCTTTTTTTTTAAAGATCTTATTTATTTATTTGAGAGGCAGAGAGAGCGAGCAAGCATGTGCACAAGCAGGGGGAGTGGGAGAGGGAGAAGCAGGCTCCCTGCTGAGCAGAGAGCCTGATGCCGGCTGGATCCCAAGACCCTAGGATCATGACCTAAGCTGAAGGCAGACGCTTAACTGACTCAGCTACCCAGGTGCCCTTATACTACATCTTCTTTATCCATTCACCTGTCAATGGACATCTGGGCTTTTTCCATAGTTTGGCTATTGTGGACATTGCTGCTATAAACATTGGGGTACAGGTGTCCCTTCAGATCACTACATTTGTATCTTTGGGGTAAATACCTAGTAGTGCAATTGCTGGGTTGTAGGGTAGCTCTATTTTCACGGAGTATAAAACACTTTAAAAAGAAGGGTGGGGAGATGGGGATGTATTTATGGACTTGGGAGAATAGCTCCATGGACTTTACCCCTGTAATATAAACATTTATTCTATATCTGAAAGAGAATTTGGATCAGTTATTTCAACACATCCACAAAACAGTCTTGTTCAAACACGAAGAGATGAAGAGATACCAGTTTATATTTTTTTCAAATTGCAAGAAGAAACCTTTCAGTTTTCATCAGTACCCCAGTTTTCCCATTACTAGGGTCCACAGTTCTTAAACAAAGCAGTACAGTGCTTAAGTTAGTGCTTTCTCCTGCTATGAATAGCTTTCCAGTCTTCTCACCAGTGCTCATCCCTTCTCTTAATATCTTGGTCAAAATTCAGCCATCAGCCCAGGAAAATTTGTTCCCAATTTGACTGCTGGTACCTATCATGTTATTTCAATCACTTTAGCATTTTATACTACCTACTTCAAAGGATAGGTTATATATATATGTAAATATATATGTAAATATATATATGTAAATATATGTAAATATATATGTAATATATATGCCCATAAAGTACTTAATGCTCAGCTTCAATCACAATATGAATATTCAGTAGCTGCTGGCTAGCATTATTATTATAGCATTTACATTAAAACTAATCTGTACTAGTTGCTTTTTGATTCCCCAAATGGGGTAAAGGAAATAAATGGACATGTACTGATTATCTACAATGAGAGGCAGTGCAGGGTATAGAATTAGCGGTTCTCAAGTTGAAATTGACCTGGATTTCCATTCTATCTCTGTCACTTATTTGGACTTCTCTATGCCTTAGTTAAATGGAGATAATAGATATTTCAGGGACATTATAAGGATTAAAAATAATTGTAGGGCTCAGTGGGTACAGCATATGACTCTCGATCTCCGGGTTCTGAGTTTGAGCCCCACGTTGGGTGTAGAGTTTACTTAAAAATAAAATCTTAAAATAATAATAATAATAATAATAATAAAAGTATTTGGATCCAGAAAAAGTATTCATTACCTCATTTAATGTAAATTATTAGATAATATTTGATAGAGTTTTGAGAATCTGGTAACAGCTCTGTATCCCTTCCCTAAAAATAAACAAATAATTCTTCACATCATTTTGCATGTAATTCCAGGGCTTTGTTAATATAAAAACTAATCAAAACCTTTAGTTGGCACAAACAACTCAAAAATTGTTACAGGGGAAAGAACTATAGTTGTTCTTAAAACACAGACCATCATCCTGGAGAAAGACAAGCAACATTTTAATGTCAAAATTTGGGTCAAAACTCTGAGCTTGCAGAATGGTATCTCCACCAGGTCATGATTTGACCGGGATTGAAATTCCTGCCCTGACAGTCCCCATCACAGGCTTGAAAACCTGGCAGATAGTCAAGTGCAACCTGTAGCTCAACAGCCTCAGTTGCTTATCTATAAAATGGGTATGTTAATACTATTCTGACAATAGCATTATGAAGATTAAGAAAGCACAAGTAAACTCTCGTAGAACATGATGGCCAAGAAATAAATGTTTCAGCTCTTTCATTTCTCTTTTTTCCTTCTTGCTTTACTCATTTCCTTCCTTGCCCTGAGTTCTCATTTTGTTTCATGTTCCACAATGGTGAAGTCACTGTAATGCTTTTACCCCAATAATGTCATATAATTTTTAGCATAATAAACAAAGAAAGCCTAGGAAATGATTGAGGTAAATGGTACCATTATTATTTCATTTTATTAACCTCATTTGTCTAGAAATGTATCTATTTGGTTCTCCTTTACTACTAGTTGTTCATCATTTGTGGGCACAAACTAGGTGTGTATCAAATATATTAAATCTCTGGAAAATTATCTCTGGTGCCATTTGGGGTTCCATTTACATACTATATAGCTTTCCTAAAACTAGACTATCATTTCTAATCCTCTTCTGTTTTAATACCCTAAAACATGGCTTCTAATTAATGTTTATATTGGCATTACATTCATTCCTCTTTGCTATTTCTCTGATTATAACAGGTACTACCTGACAAGTTAATGACATGGGGTTTCTGAATACGAGGAAGGTCAAAGAGGAAAATCAGATGAGTAAGGTAAGATATTCACATATAGAACTAGTGGAGCTTTGGCAAGAACAAAACCAGAGAAATTATGGATAATTAATCAGGACTCAGGAAAATTTTGTCATGTGTTGCCATTAATGGCCAACTAGAGTCAACAGTCTCACAAACAAAAAAGAAAATCTGTTGTTCCTGTCAGCTTTGTCTGCTTGTTATCAGAGCAATTATCTCCTAGTTTGTGAAACAAAAACAATCTAACGTTCGAATTTAAATGTTATCGGTGTAAGATATGGAGATATATGAAACCTATTATACTTTATTCATAAATTTAGTATTACAGCATCATATATTCCACAGTAAAAAATGATTTAGGAGAAATGTAGAATTCATGCAAAGTACAATAATTTTTAAACTTAAGAAAAATTTTAAAAAGATTGCTGACTATGACTTGGCATACCTTCCTTTGTAGAATATGTTAGAGCCGGCCTTTTTTTTTTTTTTTTTTTTTTGATTAAAAGCTACTGTACAATAGAGAAAGCCTCTATTCATATTCATAGTCAGGCAAATCAAGGAGTTGACTTTCTTAGATTTTAACTCCTTTTTTCTTCACTTCTTAACGAAGAAAGGAACCTGTGACAAGAAAAAATAAAATCCTACTTTTGTTAAAAAAATAGTAAATGATGGAATGTTAGAAAATTTATTTTTCATGAATAATGATCAATAACTACTAAATACTGACCCATGTAAATTAAACAGTCTTCTTTTGCTATCTGATTCTAAATACGAAATGCGTCCATGTTCAGGAATCATTTCAAAGCATATGTGTTTTGTTTTTGTTTTTGGTGACTGTATAACCATAATGAGTCGTAAGATTAATCTGTTTTAATTTACATAACTGCTAAATAGAAAATAAAATTTAGAGGTATTTTCACTCTTCATTTTAACTTTGCAAGGAGACAAAGAAAAGTGTGCTTTCTATCATATTATAGTTTTTGCTCAACTACTGCTGCCAAAATCCTTGACAGGAAGTATTATCTATCTGTGTCCTTTCAGAACAACCTCCTTACATACCAGTCCCATTAAAAAAGAAAAAAAATCAAAAGCCTTAGGAGACCTTTCAAGGAAGTCACTGCTATTGATCCATCTCGCAAATATGACCCAATTTAGCAATAAAATGATGTAGAACTTTATAGCTTCTTTTCAGTGCATTAACTTTGGCTATCTTTTCCTAGATGACAGATATGGCTACTGTACAAATACACATGGATACACATACACATTATCATTTGACCTACTTTCCATCTGTAATTCCACACTGAATTTTCCTTGCCATTCTCCAACACCAAGGCCAGTTTATCAAACTCCTTTTCCCTCCTAGCTAGCTAGCGTTCAGGAAACGGGGAGCACTTTTTGTGTACTCTTTAAGTTAATCTACATCTTATTTATGAACTACGAATAACTTTTTTTTTTTTTATTTACTGGCATCTTGGTCCTTTCTACAATTACTTCTTTCTAACTATATATGGCTTGCAGTACTAGCCTTATGATTGGAGAGATACAAGAAAGATGCAATGCCTAAAAATGTCTTCCCATCTACTAAGGGATGCTTGACAGTCAATTTGCACCCCTTTATCCCCAAACTTCATCCCTTCAGCTTAAATCTTTCTTTCCCATTGAAATTCAGATACCCATTGTATCTTAAGATCTTAGTCATTTTTTCCTTAGCCAGAATGATCCAAAAGCAAATTTTGATGATGTGTAGGAGGAAAGAGAACTCCAGGGCATAAGGTTTCTGAGGAGGGTATTAGGTAACAGAGGGGATAGAATGATAGACTCAGGGGAAAGACTCAGAAAGTGGAGCTTGATGAAACTTAAGCAAACATTGTAGTTTTGCCTCAGGTCTATTCTAATTAGTTAGATAAGGAAGTTTTGATCCTGCTAAGAGTTTGCTTGAAAAGCATAATTTAGGGGCGCCTGGGTGGCTCAGTGGTTAAGCATCTGCCTTTGGCTCAGGGCCTGATCCCAGGGTCCTGGGATTGAGCCCCACATCGGGCTCCCTGCTCCACTGGGAGCCTGCTTCTCCCACTCCCCCTGCTTGTGTTCCCTCTCTCGCTGGCTGTCTCTCTCTCTGTCAAATAAATAATAAAATCTTAAAAAAAAAAAGAAAGAAAAACATAACTTATAAAATACTGTGTGCCCCTGTATATTATAAAATGTATAATATAATTCAAATTGCAAGAAACAGGCACATTCCCACATGGCCTTGGCCATGCACCATTTTGTAGCCTGCCCACTTTGAGCATCAAAAAGTGCCTTGTAGAAATCTGGTTGATCTTATTTTAAACTTCTTATTTCCCAAATTGAAACAATTTTTATTTAAAAATTAGGCTTTTAAAAAAGACCACAAAAGACTGTAAAATTATTCATTGACAAAACCGAATGTTTATTACTGTAATATATTGTGCACATTTATTGACTGTTTCTCCTAAGTATATATTTAGGTATCCCATAATCTAAAATTTTAATAGGTATAACTATAATATGATTCTGGTGTCAACCATAAAATCCTCTCTTACAAAGCTGGTGAAATCCTTTGCTACAAAGAATATGTCTCTATGTTATATCATTGTTTCTGTATTAGTGGTATCCATATTCCCCAGCAGGTTACTTTTCATCCTAGTAAACTTCTCCTAAGTTACTTACTTGGATCATGGATGGAATACAAATTGCAGAGAATTCTCCATTTCTGTTTATAATTTTACAAATTTCAGCTGAAGGTACAAAGTCTTCATTGATGATTTCTGTAGCTTTCTCTCCTCCTAAACTTATTTTCTTCTATGTCAATATTAAGTTTCTGGATTTAAATATGTGATGCTTTTCTAATGTGTTCTCTGTTATAAGCTTTCTATTCCCTTAGAATTATTAGTAGAAGTGGTATTTTCATGGGAAGAAAAGAGTATCATCTTGACTACTTTGCTTTCAGTACTGTGGGACTACATCCTCAGTTGCATAATAGAAAACCTGGCCTGGCATCAACTGGTGGGATCAAAAACCACTGTTTCACTTCCTTGCAATTAAAATATTTACATCAATTTCTCTTTGTTTTGAAAATGGCATATAGGACCCAGTGTGGGTGTGGCCCATGAATCTGCTTCTGTGACTCATATCTTACACTTGTTGCTTCCAACTTCTTTATAAATACACCTTTACCAATGACTGGAAGCCAGGTTTGGTTACTGCTATTAGTTCTCAACAGTTTAATATTATAAGGCATCTCTTCAAACTATTACTTTGCTATATCTGTAAAGCAGCTCTCCTGCATCCTCCCCCAACTCTTGTATTCTGCTGCCTATTTAAACTTAGTATCTGTAAATAGTCCATTGCGTTTGTTTTATTGATGGACTGGCTATTTTCCAAGATTTTGTTGTTGACCTTGTCTGACTGTTTAAGGATGACCTTTCGGTAATGTTATAAAACTTCTTAAGAAAAGTAAACAGATGTGCTCATCTAGACCTCTTCCAACGGCTGCAAAAAAAGCCAGTTGTTTTCAAATAGAATGGCTTGGTATCAAGGGCTGTGGCATATTTCATCTGCACCTGCATGTTTTAAGCTTCCAGAACTAAAAATTATCTCTACAACATATAATCACACACAAAGAAAAAGCAAAAAGGAAACCGGTAGTGAAATTTTTCTGCTAGATACGTGAACAGTGTTGATGGATAGGCCTGCTACTTTTAATATTCTCATAAAGACGGTAGCCAAATAACCAATTCAATAAAACAACCACTTCTTCCATGACAAGAAGAAATGGACATGGACATCAGGAGTATTAGACCTGACAAGAAGGAGGTCTCCTTTCATAGAGGAGGAAGATGAGGTCTAGAATGGTTAAGTGAGTTGTTGAAAGCAGGGACAGGACTAGGATCAGAGTTGGAATTTTTCTGCCTCTCCATTCAGGAGACCTGAGCTTATTCTTTGACTGAATTTGCTGAGTGTTTATGCATTTACATCAAGAGAGCCCACGCGTACCAGATTTGTTTTCATTGTTATTAGCAGCAGCAAGTCAGTAATTTTACAGGTATTATAGTATAAAATTAGCCCAGTCAAACTAGTCAAAAATTAGTCAATCTAATATTCCCAAAGAGACAGTGCTTTGTAGGTTCTTTTTTTTAAAACTGGAAATGAGAATTAGAGAATGTTTGTTTGCATATGTGTTTATGTTCAAATTTAAAAGATAAGAATATAATTTTTGAGTTTTTAATTGTCTATTATATACGATGACATAAAAATAGAACATTTGTAGTTTAATCAAATATACTTGCAGTGTTCACTTATTGTTCTAAGCACCTTTATGTATCTCATCTTAATGATAATTAATGGGACAATACAGAAATATAATGTATTTTCAAGCTAACCCTGATAAAAAAATCTTTTTTAAGTATCCTAAATTACGTGAAGACTATAAGTATTATTGCTCTATCCACTCTACAGAAAGTAGTTGATGTTTAGCCTTGAAATAATGCTGCACCAATATCAGGAAACAATTTTAGATTAAAAAAACTCATTCTCCCCATGATGTGTTATCTTTTCACAAAAATTTAGTTCAAACAATTTGCCTTTTTAAGATTTCAATCACTTTTCATCATTGTTTCCATTCATTTTCTTGTTAAGTTTGCCTAATCCTGTTGCTAAGCAACCTTGCATTCTTATTGGGGCATGATGATGTACTAACAATTATTTTAAATATACCCATTTGTATATAGTTTCTTTAAGAATATCCTGATACTTTTGTCTAAGAGGCTTTGTGTAAGAGGCTGTGTAAGAGGGTTCTTCATTGCAATTCATAGTTCTATAGGAATATAAGTGATAGATAGTGTTTTCCAGAAGACTTGGAAGAATGCCAACAGTACATTGGAAAAGCAGTAGATCTTACTTCCTCCCAGTATGGTTTTTTCTAGAAAAGGGTAAAATCAGAGAGATGACAAGTTAAGGGATTCACCAAAGGATTTCAAAGAAACATAAAGAAGATGTTCCTTTTATTGACTAGCTTAAATTATTGTTTTTCTTCTAACAACAAATTCTGAAGAGAAATTGTAAATCCATGTTATTTTGAAAAATAAGTTCCATATAAGCCTGAGATGGGTAATTGAATTTGATCAGGCTTTCAGATCAAACCAAATTGTTAATTAAATTCTCTGCACCTGTTTGCTTTTGCCCCAGACCTCCCTCTTCAGTTCAGAAGTATCCAGATGGGACTGGCATCAGTAGTCTTACTATTTCCTGTACTGACACGTGGGGAGATTTAAGCAGACTACTAGTACATCTCTAGCACATTGTGAGACTTAATATATAGCACTCCCAATGTGTATCTGAAAAAAACAAAAAAGGTTGTTCCTTTAAACAATCGTTCTCAGTGATAACAGAATCAAAGAAACAAAGATATTTTGTTACTGAAGAATCATGAAGAATGTCCTAAGTACAAGAGAAGAGCCCCACTAATGCGAACCCAATAATGCATAGCTGACAGTTCTGCTAAGAGACACTCTCCCATGGTGACACCACCTTCACAAGTTTGGAAGTTACCCCAAACATATAACCTTCCTTGTCTCTAGCATTTAAAGATATATCTAATACTGTATTAATTCTATTTCTATTTTGGGGGTGATCCCTTCTTAGGGGTATGATCTAATACACAAAGTTTAAAGTGTTGATTATTTGCCATAATTTAAGTTTATAATTATATGGCTACTCTAGATGTCAGTGTCCTTACGTATAAAGTGGGGCTTGCAATGCTTTCCTTTCCTTTCAAAGGATTAAATCTGATATGCTAGTATGGTATCTACCATACAGAGAACATTCAGTGTGAGCTCCCTTTCCTATTATTATCTTCACTGTGTGTGGCCCACTTCTGGTTTTCTAAGATTTACTAGAACAGTTCTTACCTTCCAGGAATACATGGTCTCTGATCATATTCCCTTACAACCTTCAGTTTTACCAAACTAAAGGTTCTTAGTTCTTTTGTAATTCCCACATTCTTATTCCCAGCTCAGCTTTCTTTTTCTGAATTTTTCAGAATTCAGTTTATTTTAGCAGGCATCAGTTGAGGTACTATAAGGTGGGAGGCATTACAGCAGGTCCTGAGATTACAAATGTAAACAGGATCCCTGTCCTCATGAAGTTTATTATAGTCTAGTGTCAACAGCAGTAAAGAGACAAAAAAATTGCAATTAGTCCTGATAAATTTTGTGATATTGGCAAGACTGTGCCCCTGTGAGAACACGTAAGTGAAACATCTAAATCAGATTAGGGAGAAGGGAAGATTAGGAGAGCTTCCTGTTCTTACAGGCTTTTCTCTAGCGTTGGCAAACAGATCTGTATCTGCGTTCCAGGTTTAGGTTGACCAACCAGACTTAACATTCCTCTCAGCTTGACTGAACTTTAGACGGTTTCTTCCTGACTACAGGCCCCTAACGTCTCCTTACTTAAAGCATTTGCTTTAGAAAACTTGCAACTGGGGGTGCCTGGGTGGTTCAGTCAGTTAGGCATCTGCCTTCAGCTCAGGTCATGATCCCAGGGCTCTGGGATGGAGACCCGGATCG
>NW_024427107.1:27131046-27345109 GCF_017311325.1 Ursus maritimus | reverse complement strand
TTCCTTGTTCAGCAGGGAGCCTGGTTCTCTCTCTCCCTCTGCCTGTCACTCCCCCTGCTTCTGCTCTCGTGCTCCCTCTCTCTCTGTCAAATCAATAAATAAAACTTTAAAAAACAAGAAAACTTGCAACTGTAAATTCTTTCTCTGTCCCTTTGAGATGTAAATCTCTTCCAACCTCTTAAAAAAAATTTCACAACCAATGACCTGTGTTTGAAACATAATCAAGAAAGATAGCACCCGATTCTCTGTGGGATGGTAAGAGTCTACTTCAATAAGTGGCAGTTAGAAAACACAGATGGCGTAATTGCCACTGACCAATTGCCGCCCTTGGTGTCCTGCGGTACTATTGCACTAGCTCGCCCCAGCACTGAAAAACTCTCCTGCCTTTTGTTTCAGCAGAGTTGAGTCCAAGCTCTCCCCTATTGCAGTAGTCTTGATTACATTGTCCCTTGCCTGTTTAATTCTACCCTTTGATAGGATTTGTCTAGGTGTTGTACAAGGAGGAAAAACTGATTTTTACCCAGTTTCTACTTACTGATATCTAGCATTAGTCAATCTTTGTAATTGCTGATTAAAATAAGCCCATCATGTCAATCAATGTCTAGAGGGCTCTAAACTCTCACCAGTAATAAATGAAGCCCCAGAGTTCACTACCTTCTAACAGTAACTAGAATTATTTTCCCCAAAATATACTTCTTTACACCGATGCATAAAATGTGCCTTTGCTTCAAAGAGACTGTGAGTAAGCTAAAATATTCACTCTTCCTAGTAACTGTATACTCATTCTTTTGGTATTTCAGTGATTTCAAAGGATCAGAATCATAAGCAAACTTGGGAGCAATTCATCATTCATCTCCAGTAAATTACTCAGCAAGGACTTGATCTGCTGTACTCTCTATGAAACTCACTATAGGATCAACCGAGGCACTGACCTCTCATACATTGAGAATTTCAGATAATTGATGGTTCTAGCCAAAGTTCTGAATTTTAAAATGGATGGAAATTTCTAAATTAATCATAATAAATTATAAATTATCCTCAGCAAAGATTGCATAATAAAATTTTCTAACAATTGCTGTAGGAATTAAGCTTGAATTTAAATTTAATTTTAAAGTAAATAAAAATATTTACTGCATTTTGATATCTTTTTATCATTATAAAATTTATAAAACCTAAATTTTTTTCCTAATGTGCACATTTGCTATACCAGCTTTTTCTCTCTCCAGAGTAAGTGTCACTAATTTAAGGGCATATCATACAACATACGGTACCTTAGAATTAAAGAAATAAAGGAGAATGATTCTGATTACCTCCCCAAGCTACGTGAAAATTCATTACTCCAAACTTTCTTGGATGTTTTTTTTCTTAAAAAGATTTATTTATTTATTTATTTATTTATTTATTTATTTATTTGAGAGAGAGTGAGAGGGAGATGGGGGCAGAGGAAGAGGGAGAGATAGTCCCAAGTGGACTCTGTCCTAAGTACAGAGCCCAAAACGGGGCTCAATCTCATGACTCTGAGATCACGACCTGAGCTGAAACCAAAAGTCAGGTGCTTAACTATGTGAGCCAGCCAGGTGCCCCTCTTGGACAGTTTTTTTAAAAGATGCTAGTCATCTAACTCACACAAACACCCATATACATATATCTTTCTTCTTGGGGAAAAGGCTTGGTGTAAATAAGTGGTAATTAAGTTAGTGTGTTAATTTTCTGTAGTTATAATTTACAATACAGTAGAAATGTAGTTTTAATATAAAGATGTGTATCTTTTTCAAATATATGGGATTTTTACTACTTTAATGAGTGGAGTATGATATCTTATAATCATACTTTGGCCTTTATAATATGTTGTAGATACAGACTCTATGGTGGGAAACATACCCCACGAATTATAATAGTTTCATTAGTGGAAAACGCAGTATTATTTTAATATATAATAGCATGAAACTGGGACAGATTTTCAGCAAAAGAAAGGAGTTGCATATATTTGCCCTTTATTGCCAGGCCTATTTCTCCCCGGTAATTGCCCAGTCTTTATGTACACCTTACAGTGCACAGCTCTTAAGGAAACCTAGCATTCTTTGCTCTGTAATCTTTTCTTCCCACAAAATACTTGGCAAATGTAGCTATTAGCTCAATGTGAAATGGTTGTATATATCAAAATTTCTTCACAAGCTCACTTAACCAAGGTACCAAATAATTTATCCAGAATCCAAAACAAATCAGTTGAAGAGCTAAGTGTGCAAAAAAATCCTGTTAACACCCTAGATTCCAATGAGGTGCAATTTTTAATTTTATACCACTCAGCAAGGTCAGGTTGTATCTTTTTTTTTTTAATTTTTTTTTTAAGGATTTTATTTATTTATTTGACAGAGAGAGACAGCCAGCGAGAGAGGGAACACAAGCAGGGGGAGTGGGAGACGAAGAAGCAGGCTCCCAGCCGAGGAGCCTGATGTGGGGCTCGATCCCAGAACGCAGGGATCACGCCCTAAGCGGGAGGCAGACGCTTAATGACTGCACCACCCAGGCGCCCCTTTCTTAATTTTTAATTTATTTATTTGAGATAGAGAGAAAGAGATACCATGAGCTGGAGGGAGAGGGAGAGAGAAGTTCAAACAGACTCCACGCTAAGCACAGAGCCCAACACAGGGCTCGATCCACAACTGGAAGGTCATGACCTGAGCCAAGACCAAAAGTTGGCCATTTAATAACCACTGAGCCACCCAGGTGCCTCCAGATTGGGTCTTTACGTTGAGTTTCTTTAACTAACAAATGCTTAAGAATACACTTTAAATGCTGTTAACACCATAAGACCATGATAGGAAATGCATTATTAGGAACATAGCCAAAGGAAAAAAAAAATCACTCACATATGCCCTGACTGCTTTCTGCTAAAGGGAGAATCTCAGTTCCATACCAAGGTTATTAACATGTTTCATATTTCTGATAGAAAGTTCTTATCTTTAGAGAAAGAGCATTAAACATTATATTTATGCAGTTTAATCCTTCCTGAGATATACCTTTAGAAGTAATACTTTGTTACTTTGTTATAATTGTTTGAGAAACTTCAGCTATTTCATAGCTATTGATCTCAATATTCAGGTAAGATACTTTAGAAAACATTTTATTAATAATTTTATGAAGATACTTAACAACAACCTATATTAGAATTTTAGAAAAGAAAATAGGCCAATAAAGGTGCTTTTCCTGGTTTAAACTGTAAAAATGAAAATTCTGAAGTTAAGTAAATTGGACAAAGTATGCTGCTGTTTAGTAAATTAAAGAAACTAAATTTAGATGTCCCCTATTCCTTTATCACATTTTATAAATCAATTCAGATTAATATGGAAAACTTCATCAGGAGGCTTACTAATATTTGAAGGTAGAACTTTATTTTTTTATTGTCAGGCTGATTTTTAAAAGAGTGACTAGGGCAAGATTACATAAATCAAACTGTTGCAAACAACATCCTGGCTAGTCCACGTCAGTCACTTTCCTAAATTTCAAGGTTATTAATTACTCAACTTATCTTATGACTTTAATTTTAGAAAGCCTCAAATTAGCAGCAGGTTTTATCTGAGTCAAAGCAGTAAGGGTTTTACAGAATGATTTGTTAGATTAATTTTTCCTAAATTGAAAGGTAGATGATTAAGATACATATTACTCGACTATAGAGTAGTCACATATTTTTCAGTGAATACCATCTTCCGTTCTCTGCTCCCGATGACCATTTGTGTGCAAAATTTCACAATACTGGTTCAACTCCTTTTTTTTTTTTTTTTTTCTGATTCAAAAAGTCAGTATGAGTGGTGATTAGCTGCATGACTACCTGGACAGGAAACCCCTCAAACATTTTTTTTAACTCACTAACGATCTTTTATATCAAGCAGCAGCTCACTAAGTAAGTGTTGAATGAATGAGTGGACAGATCCCATTCATACACTATCATAAGAACTAAATACTTCTTTAAAAATCTGAGGCGTAATTTTGTGGAAAATGTAAATAGAAGGCAGCACTTCCATTTATTTATAACATGACCTCTGTTCTCAGGAGATGGTTAAAAAGTTAGTTTTACCAGTGGCTTCAGAAAACGTAATAAATTGGCTAGAAGAACCGAGATATTTATGGTATATATTTAATTCGTTTAGAAACTGAGTGGACAGGTACTAGTTCTAAAGATAATCCGGAGCCGGTTTCAGAGATGAGGCCTAAATTGCACAGGTTTCAAACTCAGCCCCACGACTTGTTAATTTTGGCTCACTTAATAATGCTTCCTGATGCCGCCACACAGGTCCTTACTTTGAGATAATAGATGATTTAACTATGTATATGTGTTGTTTTTGTTTTATTGTTACATAGAAAGCTAGTCTCAACATTTTGTATGTGGTATGAGAAATATGATACTTGGAGTATATTGCTATTTATGATAAACCCAGATTTACATAAGTTTATCTCAACTGAAAAAAATGCTAATTAATATTATCCTCTTTAATGTATTTACTGACAATCTCTTCCTCCTTACCTATATGGCCATACATCTAGGGTACTTATTTGTGCAAGATGCCAAAGTTATCACCACTGGAGTATGCCATCAGAGAGACAGATTTTCCAAGTGAAGTCAAGTAACCTTCATGGTTTTTAACATGATCAAAAAATTAGCAGTTTTAGTACATTAGTTGCTATACAAAGCCATGGATTTCATTAGCCATTCAGGAAACCTTCAAAACACCACATGGCCAGTAGGCTGGGCCAGCTTTTGCAAACTACAGCAAACCAGTCTTCATAAAATAATCTAAGGGGCATTCTTGATATAAACTCAAACAGAATGGGATTAAATATATAAATCCTTGCAGGAAGCTTGGATGTGGAAAAGATTTGTCACTTAGGATGGCAAATCAGCTTAACAAGTGAGGCAATGAGACTGATGGAATAAACCCTCTCCAAGGAAGAAGCTATAACAATTTCCACTGATGGTGACAATATTTCCATAGGCCTCTGTTTCCAGGAGGTTACAAAAAGTATCACAGAAGAACACTGAAAACACATAACTGAGTCTTTATAAAGAATTAGAAAAATACATCAAATCCCTCTTGACAAGAAGAACTAAGCTTAATTAAGAATAACCATTATTATCATTATAGAATTATATTATTATTAATATTATTAAAAAATAAATTATTATATGCAGGGAAGATTGGCATCACATCAGCATTACATCACTAAAACGTAATCAGTACACAAAATGTGCTAAGCTTAAACTAAGGATTCTCACTTTTGATCTTAAGTTTATGGCAGTTTATCACAATTTTTCAGTAAAACTCACTCTCAAACTTACTGTATCTTATCAGAACTATTTCCAAAGGGATCTTGTTTGTCATCTCCATTAAAAAAAAAAAAAAAAAAAAAAGCCCAAGCCATGCCTTTTCTATGAAATCTTCGGAGGTTGCTATGACAATGATATTTCTAGCTTAGCTCACAATTCATATTCTTTAATTCTTACCCAAAGTAACCTGGTTCTGCTTGCTAGGCATCATCTTCTAAGATTCTGAAAGATTGTCTCAAAAGTTTTCTCCAGAGATTGGGATTGGGAAACAACAGAATAATTAAATGCTGAACTTAAAAAAAAAAAAAAAAATCGTTCCTACATATAAACTACCAAAACTGAAACAGGAAGAAATAAAAAATTTGAACAGACTGATAACCAGCAAAGAAATTGAATCAGTAATCAAAAACCTCCCAAAAACAAGAGTCTGGGACCAGATGGCTTCTCAGGGGAATTCTACCAAACATTTAAAGAAGAATTAATACCCATTCTTCTGAAACTGTTCCTAAAGATAGAATGGGAGGGAAACTTCCAAACGCAATCTGTGAGGACAGCATTACTTTGTCCCCAAACCAGACAAAGACCCCACTAAAAAGAAGAATTACAGACCAATAACCCTAATGAACATGGATGCAAAAATTCTTACCAACGTATTAGCTAGCAGGATCCAACTGTACATTAAAACGATTATTCACCATGACCAAGTGTGATTTATTCTTGGGTTGCAGGAGTGACTCAATATCAAATCAATCAACGTGATGCACCACATTAATAAAAGAAAGGATAAGAACCACGATTCTCTCAATACATGCAGAAAAAGCATTTGACAAAATACAGCATCCTTTCTTGATTAAAAAAAAAAACAAAACAAAACCCTTCACAATATAGGGATAGAGGGGACACACCTCAACATCATAAAAGCCATATATGAAAGACCCACAGCAAATATCATCCTCAAAAGCTCAGCTGAGGGCTTTTCCCCTAAGATCAGGAACAAAACAGGGATATCCATTCTCACCACTATTGTTCAACATGGTACTGGAAGTCCTGGAAGTCCTAGCCTCAGCAATCAGACAACAAAAAGAAATAAAAGGCATCCAAATCAGCAAAGAAGTTAAACTGCCACTCTTCACAGATGACAAACAGACATTCCTCCAAAGACATACAAATGGCTAACAGATGCATGAAAAAGTGCTCAATATCATTCGACATTGGGGAAATATAAATCAAAACCACAATGAGATACCACCTCATACCAGTAAGAATAGCCAAAATTAATGACCCAGGAAACAACAGATGTTGGCAATGATGCAGAGAAAGGGGAACCCTCTTATACTGTTGGTGGGAATGCAAACTGGTACAGCCACTCTGGAAAACAGTATGGAGGTTCCTCAAAAAGTTAAAAATAGGGGCGCCTGGGTGGCTCAGTCGTTAAGCGTCTGCCTTTCGCTCAGGGCGTGATCCCGGCGTTCTGGGATCGAGCCCCACGTCAGGCTCATCCTCTGGGAGCCTGCTTCTTCCTCTCCCACTCCGCCTGCTTGTATTCCCCCTCTCACTGGCTGTCTCTCTGTCAAATAATAAATAAAATCTTTAAAAAAAAAAGTTAAAAATAGTGCTTCCCTACAACCCAGCAATTGCACTACTAGGTATTTATCCAAAGGATACAAACATAGTGATTCAATCGGGCACATGCAACCCAACATTTATAGCAGCAATGTCCACAACAGCCAAACTATGGAAAAAAGCCCAGATATCTATCAACAGATGAGTGGATAAAGAAGATGTGGTGTATACACACACACACACACACACACACACACACACAGGACTATTATTCAACATCAAAAAGAATGAAATCTTGCCTTTTGCAATGACGTGGATGGAACTAGAGGGTATTATATTAAGTGAAATAAGTCCAAGAAAGACAAATACCGTATGACTTCATTCATATGTGGAATTTAAGAAACAAAACAGATCAATATATGGGCAAGGGAGGAAAAATAAAATAAGATAAAAACAGAGAGGGAGGCAAACCATAAGAGGATCTTAACTATAGGAAACAAACTGAGGGTTGCTAGAGGGGATGTGGGTGGGGAATGGGGTAATTGGGTGATGGGGACTAAGAAGGGCATTTGATGTAATGAGCAGCGGGTGTTATATGCAACTAATGAATCAATAAATTCTACCCCTGAAACTTATAATATACTATATGTGAACTAACTTGAATTTAAATGAAAAATTAAAAAAAATCATTTCATTTTGAGCACCCTAATATAACTATATTCATTTTGCATAATCCTTTCTTTTTTAACAAGGATGCACATTTTTACATGGTCACAATTATAGCAAACATATAGTCTTCCTTTATCCCTTCCACTATTTTCAATAGTGAAAGCATTTTCCTTAGTACATAGTTTGGGGGATTATTTTAATATTAAAGAATATATGACATTTAGTGGATATAATCCACATTTAATTTAATAAGTTCTCTATTACTAGCTATTTAATTCGTGATCATTCCCCCCTTTTTACAGATAAATTCACAAGTAATATTATTATGAATATGCATTTTTCTTCTAAGGAATTATTTCTTTAGTACAATTTTTTTAAAGATTTTATTTATTTATGTGACAGAGAGACAGCCAGTGAGAGAGGGAACACAGCAGGGAAGTGGGAGAGGAAGAAGCAGGCTCCCAGCGGAGGAGCCCGATGTGGGACTCGATCCTGAAACGCCGGGATCACGCCCTGAGCCGAAGGCAGACACTTAACGACTGCGCTACCCAGGCGCCCCTCTTTAGTACAATTTAATAAGAGTGAGACAAGGGTTATGATTTGTTTGGCTTGTATTCACAGTATTTATAAAAAGGTGAAATTGAATATGTTTAGGTGAGGCATATATGGTATCCTGTTTCCACTACCCTCCCTCAGGCCACACTGTACATTTACATAACTTGTGTGACCCTTGAAAGCATTTAAATTTTTGACTCCTGGAGTAGGTGGTCAAAGGTATAAGTATTTTTACGACTTTCAATAACTAGTATCATTTAACTCCTCAAAACCAATTATACCTATATTTTTGTTTTATTGTATTTTATTTTTTTAAGTAAAACTGTATGCTGTATGTGGGGCTTGAATCCACAACCCTGAGATCAAGAGTTGCATGCTCTACTGACTGAGCCAGCCAAGTGCCCCCAATTATACCTATATTTCAATATCACCAACTTTCATTCATTTGATGCTTTCTACATGCTAGGTGCTGTATAGGCATTGGGGACACAGTGATGAAATAAGACAATGAGCAGGGAGGTACAATAAGGTGTAATATAATAGAAGTTGGATAGGATGCGAGGGGAGCTCATGAGAAGGGTAGAAACCAGCCTTCCCCAAATAAAGTCATTACATGGGAAAGGGATAACAGGCAGATGAAATATGGAGGAAGGAAAATTCCAGGTAGAGAGAGTACTATATACAATGGCCTAAAAAATATAAAGCAAAGCATATCTTAAGTATTATGAGAATGTAGAAGGTGAGGTTAATGTTGAAAGATTATGAATATATATATTCATACATACATACCAGTTTTATAATAACATAGCCATCTTTAGGTGACATTTAATATTTTTTGTCTAATGTATTATTACGTTATAATGATGTTTTTAATAGGCACTGCATCTGAGAACATCAATTCCTGGCATAATCAGTAGAATGAAAAGTGGCACAAAGATTAGGAAACTCACTAGCACTTGGAAGAAGACAGGCTTGGGGACGCCTGGGTGGTTCAGTCGGTTAAGCGTCTGCCTGTAGCTCAGGTCATGATCCCAGAATTGAGTTCCATATTGGGCTCCTTGCTCAGTGGGGAGCCTGCTTCTCCTTCCCCCTCTGCCTGATGCTCCCCCTGCTTGTGCTCTCTCTCTCTCTCTCTCTGATAAACCGAATAAAATCTTAAAAAAAAAAAAAGAAGAAGACAGGCTTGTGTGGTTTGACAGCAGCATGGGCCTACGTGTAGAAGAGTTGCTGGAACTGTAGCAATAGGTGGGAACAGTTGAAGTACCTGAAGTGCTAGGCTAAGGAGTGTATTTTGGATTTTTCTACGGTCAATGAAATGACAGAGAAATGTTAGAGGAAACAAAATCATAATGAAAGTTAATACTCGTTCTCTTAATTAGAGTTAAATTCAGTATGTTCTGGTTTTAGCACTGGAAAACAATCTCCAGGTAACTGAAGGAGGAAAACCACATCCATTAAGAGATTTTCTCATTTTGATTATCACTGGCACCCCCATGCTAGCCTCTAGGCCTAATTTATAACACTTTTCTGAAGGTATAGACAAAATAAAAACATCTTGTTTTGTTTCATATTAGTGCAAATGACATAGAAGAAACACCAAAAGAATTTATGAAATGATAAGAGAGCAAAACTGGGAAACAGGGAGTGTGAAAAATATATAGAGTCTGGTTTACGAAGAACTAGTTTATTCTTTATAGATCATTGTTAGCCTAGTCCATGGAACTTTATGCTGGATTCCAAGCATCTGGTAACCTATGAAATAATATGTAAGACATTGTGTGCATTTGTATAGTCTAGGTATAAGGGATGGAAGAAAACCTTTACGAGTAGAAAAGAAATTCTTGCTGTTGTGTATTATGCAAGCCAAAAGCAGATGGGGCAACTTGGCAGAAACAGTACTATAAGGGATATAAACAACTTGGTCCAAGTACACAGCTCTCAGATTTGTGTTGAAAGAGTTGTGTTACATTATTCAAAAGTAAATTTTAGAATGTCTGGAACAAGAGTTCTTTCCCCTGTGTTCAAGACACAGAGGGTTTCTGAGAATCTCTTTGAAATCACACTGAAAATTCTGTGCCCATGTATATGTATATATACATTTTCTGAGAAGTCATCAAAAGGTTCATAAGCCCTTCGATGGCACGTTCTCATTCCACTTCTGTGCTGGGTCTCCCATTTCTGAAGGTAGAAATTCCAGCTTCTGAGACCTTGGGCATAAGTCAGCAGGTGGTGAGGGACCCCTCTCCAATATTCTGTATCTTTGAAGTGTCCTTAAGCGAAGCAAGCAGCCGTCTAATTATGTACATCATTCCTCACAATTGTTATTACTGTATTTTAGAAGATTAACAGATAGGGAAAAAATAGTAAGTGAGTAGGTAAGAGACTATTAAAAGGGCCAAGGTGAAAAGTAACAGAATTTAAACTATGATAGTAGGAGTGGGGATATAAAAGTAAGGATGGGAAGGAGGGACAACTGGGTATTTGGTACTGTTAAAAAAAAACAACACACACAAAAAGGAGTTACCTGGGCTAAGCCCTATGTCAGTAAACCAAGACTTAATAATCGACCTAACCTAACTGCAGTTTCAACCTCTCCTAGGAATATAATTAACCAGTCAGTCTGAAATTGCCTGGTCAGCACTAGTGAGGTAATCCACCCTACCTGAAATAATCCTTTCTCTTGTTTATGATTTCTCTGTTCTACCCCTTTATCCCTTTAACAATCTTTCCTTTCCATCAGCTCTTGGAGTTCCCTTCTATTTGCTAGTTGGGATGCTGCCTGATTCATGGCTTGTTGAATAAAGCCAATTAGATCTTCAAATTTGCTCAGTTGTATTTTGTTTAACAGCATATACCACAGCATTTTTTTAAACCTACGTTGTCACTCAGTGTTTGGAAAACAAATTGTTTTTTTAAAATTGTCACTAATTGGGAAAAGAAGGAAACAAGAGAATCAGTGCCTGGTGTATAATAGGCATATAATACATTTTGGAAAAAAGCAGACTACAAATTTTAATATTAGCTATATATTAATTTGCAGAACAGATAGGAGTTAGACTTTTATATTACTAATGCTTACAATATTTGAACTTCTGGTTATCTCAAGTTCATTAGACCCCTGATTATTGTTGCACTGGAGCCCTAGAAGTTTGAATTTTGAGATATGGATGAAAAATGAGGTCATGGCATAGAGAGAAATGACGAAACTATAAAAATGATAAGGAGTTTGGTGAGCCACAGTTGACCTCTCAGGAAGGTGTTAAGTGGGCACTGTTTCTGGAGGATACAGCAGTGGCTTGAAACAGAGAGATAGCCAACATTACTTCCTAACATTAAGTTCAAATTTGGGGAGGACAAAGAGGTAGAATAATAATCAGAACGTGACATAAATGTAAGAAGCAGATTGGCTTTCTTTCACTAGAGAAAGAGAAAGCTAAATTTCTGTTGGAAATGGTAGGGGAATCATTTGAAAAATCCAAATTTCAATTGAACGGAAGAGGTGAGAAAATAAGAATAAAGAAAACTTAGTTTATTCATGAGGAACATGGAAATTAGAGTTAGTGAAAACCAGTGTTAAAACATGTCTTTGCCACTCATCATTTGAATAATTCTGGACTAACCAGAAAAAAATATGAGCTATATTTCACATTAAGTCAATGTTGAGGAAAGTGATATATTTATGTAAAGTATACTACAGTTGGTAATTTGCAATACTTTAATAAAAGTTCACATTAAAATATATAGAGAAAATTACAGAATTATCTGCCCATTTAAAAGAAAGCGGTATTATCCTTTCTTAAAAGTCCTGAAAGTTAAAGACAAAAAGTACGAAATGTAAATTACTCACTGAAGTTTCTGAAGTAATTAGAAAGTTTGAATCAAAAAGAGATTATGTTTGGGGTGCCTGGCTGGCTCAGTAGGTAGAGCATGTGACTCTTGATCTTGGGGTCATGGGTTCAACCCCATGTTGGGCATAGAGCTTACTTAAAAAGAGAGTGATTATGTTTAACAAGGATGTGTTACTGTTTAACACAATAGTTAAAGAAACAGAAAAGTTCAGTGGGAATACTTTCCCATTAAACCTTCCCCTCTGGCAGCTGTTGTACAAAGGGAGCCAGCACCTGCCCCTCATTTCCCTTGAATAGTGATTAACTTCTTCCAGGAGGGTTAAACTTCACGGTTAACAGCATGAGGTTGAACCCTTTGTGCCTGAATCCTAGACCTGTCCACTTGCTAACTGTACAACTTTTGACAAATTACTTAACCTCCTCTAAGTCTCTTTATTTTTATTTGGATAAATGTGGGCAATACTTATGAGGGTTAAATGCCACTGAAAAAATAAATTAGTATGTATTTAAGTTCTCAATAAATGGTGACTAAGAATGGTGACTATTGTCATCAGTAGGAATTTGGAAAGTTAGATGGAGATAGTAGATGGATTCACAGGGGAAATGCAAGAATGTTGAGGTTAGGCTGAATTAGGTTAGACTGACCTGTTTCAAGAAAGGTAACAACTAAAAGGCGTCCTCCTTCCCCTTCGGCTGCCAGAAAAAAGAGGTGAGGTTGATAGAAAAGAGAGAATAGGTTGAAAACTTCTAAATGCTTTATTTCTTTTCTTTGAATTTAATATAATTTTAATTCTTTTAGGAAGGGCACAATCTCTCCAGTTTGCCACAGGCGTCTTCCTTCTCTTACCTGTGACCTGGCCCAATTGGCTTGGCCCTATGGGCATCTAAGTAGAGGAAGCATGTTTGAAGTGTTTTACACACAAAAACAGAAGAAGCTATTTAATACTACCACCCAAAAGAGATATAGATATACATTTACGTGTTTCTGTGGGTCTATTTGTTCAACGTCTCTCTTAGCAAGAGCTTTGAAGATAGACTTCTCATCCTCTCTGACACTTGTTTGGGGCAGGGACAGCAGCAGAGATAGCAGAGAAATCTCAGATTGAAAGACAACCTACCAATACCCACAGGACCTACATTACTATTTCTTAATTTTCTCCTACCATTAGAGCTCTCAAAGAAGTGATTTATACCCTTTCATTGCCTTTTTCATTCATTCCTTCTATGTATCTCTCACAATCAGGTTTACATTTTTTACTTCATTTTCTTCGTGATGTTATAATTGCAAAAATGAAGTGAACTTGGCTCATTCTTCTCTCTTCTTGACCCTAATGAACTATGAAACTAGTAAATATTTTTTTCTCTTTCTCTTATCCAGCAGTCCACCCTATAGGATATGAAATTCTACAACGCATAAGACAAAATTGTTCTCCTACAATATATTGAATTGTGTATATATAAATCTTCACATTCATTATAGCTGTATAATATTCTTTTGTTATTCATTATCTATTTATTATATTCATTTACATATATAAAATGAATGTGAATATTAATTTTATCCCTAAAAATTTAAACCCTCCAGGCAACAAATATTTCTGTCTTTGTGAGCTATCTAGGTCTCTATCCACTACTCTGCTTTTTTTCTCTTTGTCTTTTCTTACAACTGTCTAAAAACATAATAATCATTCTTAGTTCAAGCAAGGATCTGGCCTGGAAGCCACAGCTTATTTACTGCTGGTTTAAAATAATTGGTTCAAGAAATACAGGACAAACTAAGTAGTCAGTTATTGATGTTGAATATTGCACATTTTAACGCAGGTGAGAGACAACAAGTACTACAGTGAGAATATACTTACCAGTTCCCAAGAAATATAAGAACCAAGGTAAATTGAGTCCAGTTATTTATGAATAAACCAGGCAAGTTCTTATCTCTTGGTTCATGCCTCTGAGTTTTTCTTGTTCTATACAACTGTCATTTCTTGACAGTGATTCCTTGCTTACACTGAAGTGGAGTTCTCATTTTCACCTTAGCTCTAGCCTTCTGAGAAAGGAATTGGTGTACTTATTTTCTCAATCTCTTATCATGTACAGCCTTTCTTCTCTGATATAGCAAAAATGTTACTGTTGAGAAAACTATTTGCTTTGCCTGTTAGTTGATCTCACCAACCTTTTCCTCTGCATTTTCTATGCTGTGTTTAATCAACTTAAATTACTTACAGTTGATTTCCAGGCCTACTAATAGACCACCTCTGCCTTTCAATACTCACTCACCTTATTTCCCTTATTTCCTTTTTTTTTGTCTATCATTTTTGGTTCAGATTTCCTGTATTTAAGTGTCTTGTTAATATTATGCATAATATAGTCATAGATAATAGGAGAAACAGATGTAACACTTTTCTGCCAAGGCAAACACAAAGCACAGTTGTTTCTTCTCAATTGTGTGCACAATCTGTCTGCTGGGATGGGTCATTACCATCTTCAAACATGTAAGACTAAGTTACATACCAGCTGAACATCTCCAGATTCTGCCTATCTCCCAGGCTACAAACTTTAGAACAAGCTTTGACCCTTAAGCATCTGTTATTGTCTGAGTATCTGTGTATCTACCAAATTTGTATGCTGAAATCATAATGTCTGATGTGATAGCATTAGTAGATGGGGCCTTTGGAAGTTTCTGAAGTCATGAGGGTGGAACATTACGAATGGGATTAGTGCCTTATAAGAGAGGAGCCAGAGAGATCCTTTGCCCCTTCTACCATATGAGGACATAGAGAGAAGGTACCGGCTCATGAACTCCAAAGAGGACCCTCACTGGCAGGTGACCATGCTGGCACCTTAATCCTGGACTTCCCAGCCTCCAGAACTGTGAGCAATAAATATGTTGTTTAGAAACTACCCAGTTGGTAGTATTTTGATGAAGCAGGAAAACCAGACTAAGACAGAATCTTTCTCCCCCTAGGGGAATAGTTTCAAAACCAATTGCATAGTAAAATTAATGTATTACCTCAGCACACACCAAGTGATGCCTGATGAGGTAAAGTCCAGAAACAGGTTTTCCGAAGAGTTCTATCATGATCTACTACCACATACCTGAGAGATACGCTTTCATTAGTATTAGAGGCTTCACATGGCTGTGGTTTTCTTCATGGCAGTGTAGACACCAGCATCTTACCACCTCTCTCTAAATGAGCTTGGATGCCTCTCTTCTTGTCCTTGTTTGGGGTTTACTCTAGTTTTGAAACTTGGACTTAGCTGATCTTCAGACTGGTTATTGTCATAATTATCTATTCTCTTTCAGGAACATTCCTTATTACTCTCATATCCTAGGGCAATTTTAGAAGTGTAAAGCAACAAGGAGTATCTTAACAAGATGAGGGGGTAAAAAAAAGATTGTTGTTCATTTATTCAACATTTATGAGTAGTTGCCATGTGCCAGGCATTCAGGCATTGTGCTTTTGATGCTAGAAACAGTGAACAGACACTGTTTTCAAGTGGTTCATAGTAAAGTTGGCATGACTTTCAACTAGACAGACAATATAATGAGTAGGTTAAGTGCCAGGATAAGGGTTAGGGTTAGAAGGGGGACACAGAGAAAGAACAAGTTTATCATGAAATACTTTTGGAAAACAGGACATCTGGTTCATTTTTTAAAGAAAACATACGAGTGTGAAAAACAACAAAAATGTTCAGAAATGAACATTTAAGGCAGAGGCAATAGCATGCATAATGAGCAATGGTACTTCTAAAGAACAGCCAATGGTTAAGTAAAACTGAAGTGTAAGAGCCATTTGAGTAAGTAGCACAAGAGATGTCAAAATTTTCAGTGAATAATCTATTGTAAGAATATATTTCCTTTCAGGGCGCCTGGCTGGCTCAGTCGGTACAGCATCTGACTCTCAGGGTTGTGAATTTGAGCCCTACATTGGGTGTAGAGATCACTTAAATAAATAAAACTTAAAAAAAAAAAGAATATATCACCTTTCTTTCTTTCATTCTAGAAATATTTACTGAGTGGCTCTTCTATGCAAGTGATTATTATAGGTTCTACAATGAAAAACCAAGACCCTACCATCATGGACTTTGCATTCTAGCTGTGAAGGAGACAATAAATAAACCAGTACTAAAATATATTGTCTGTCAGATGGAGACAAATGTATGGAGAAAAATATATCAGGGATGGGATAAGAGCATGTATGTGTTAATGTGTGCAAGAGGAAATGTTGCACTTACATGTTCATGTGCAAAAGTTATTTTTTATACGATGATCAAGCCCTCACTAAGGAGGTGGCATTCGAGCAGAGACTTGAGGGTAGTTTAATCCTATTACTATACCCTACATATAAAATTCTAGTTGTAGGCATATGAATTTTCTAGAACATTTTCAGCAGATAAAATTGTAAATGCAAGGGTCTTTGTATGGGAGAATGCTGTGTTTTGAAAGCACAGCAAGGAGGTTGGTGTTCCTGCTGTGGAAACCTTAAAAAGAATAGTAAAGTGGAGAGCCAGTGGCGGTGGAGGGGGTACAGATTAGATAGGGCTTTTTAGAGAGTCTCTTTAAGTACTTGTACCCTGGTAGCTCTTCCCTCTTAGAGAGAGAAAAGGAAATGTCTAGCCCCAGGAAGTAAAGAACATGTATTTGTTATTTTTAACTAAATACTTAGGCTTAAAAGCCTAAAATCTTCATGGAGAGAGAGATTTTACTAAATTTTTAAAGCTTTTTTTCTTTAAACTACATCAGAGTAATAGATGAATAAATCCCAAGAACTGCCAATGTAGGGAAAGTACCATTAGGATTTTTGTGTTTTGTTTTGCTTTGTCTTATTTTTTAATAACAGAGAAGAGAAATTACCATTACTACTTTGAATTTGGGAAGAACTTGAGTAAAGAGAGGCTAAATGGCTTATTAAACTGTAAACCTTGGTTTAAGAATGGGAAGAGTAGGAGTGCTGTACTGGCTGCCCTAGGCCAATCACCCACTCAGAGGAGGGCCATTTACTTTCAGTTGGCTCCCCAGGGCAGGAGCAATTATCTTCCCAACAACTTGGACAGCTCCCTAAACAAGACAGAGGCTGTTTTCAGAGGTCTCTCATTCCTCTTCCTGAATCTCCAAACCCTTTTTAACTTGAGCAGTGGTTCATCAAATGTATACCAGCAAAAGTATTTCCTAGGAACTTTATAGAAATGCAAATTTCCAGGTGGGGCCCCAAAATCATTGTTTTGACAAGCCTTCTGATCTCCTGATTCAATTAAATCCTGAGTCCCACCCTCTCCTGGTCTGAGAGAGACAGAGCCAGAAAGAAAAGGTGGGGGGGGGGGGAAGGGAGGAGGAGGTGGGAATGCCCAGGAAATTGTGTTGGAAGGTGAATCCAAATAGTTTTTTATATTGGGCTTTTACCGTGGTAATTTACAAATGATTGTAAACAACCACAAATTGAAACACGTAGTTACTTTAAGGTCTCTTTAGCAGAAATCAATCTTGTATTGTGGCAGTTCTCCTATACTCTGGTCTATTACTTGGTAGGTCATTTCCTCACAGGGATGACTAACAGCAGTTCTACAGAAAATGCTCTTTATATTTAAACAGCACTTTCTGTTCCAAGATGTCAAAATGCTTGACAAGTAGTGAAATGTAGCTCACTAATTTTCTCAGCGCCATGAGAGTAAATAGTCAACATCTACCATCATTGTTGTTTACTGGTGATTTCTTGGCAAGGAAAGTTAAAATGCCTTGGCTGTGTGTTGGAAGTCAATGGCTGGAGAAAATATCATTCATTTTGGATACCATAGTACTGGAGTTGATGGATTATTCAGTGAGTTCTATTACTACATCCCAAGGATAAATAGGTAACTGCTCATCAAGGAGAAAGCCCAAAGAACATTCTTGTACTTTCTTTAATTAAACCTGGTTTTTGAAAAATCATCTGGCCCAATCTACATTTAATGATCGTTTGAATGGTACTCAAATCCCTGTTACTTTTGGTTGCTTAGAATTGATGTACTTGAAGAATAAGAAGCAAAGGCTCATTACCTTGGGGAATGCTTGAGAACCACAACTGTTTCAGTCATCCTTGACTCCCCAGTGACCAGTACAGTATCTGGAATAGTATATGTGATCAGTAACTATTTTTTGAATGAATGATGCATAAATAAGTCAAGATATTTTTAGAGTCGGAGACCACCTGTCAGGAGAAAAAGTAGTTTAAAAACTACTAAGTTCTCAAAACCTGGTGCGAGATGAATGCTGATAAAAACTTGACCATGCCCTGTCACTGCATATGATTCTGTGACACCAATATCTACTAACTGATGTGGAAAACAAAGGCAGAAGAAAAATTAAGTTTCCTTACTACCTACAGCCCATTGACAAGTCCTTGAAACAGGCAGAGTGACATTCCTCTAGGAACTCAACTGCCTCAATATTAATACTTTGTTAAGGGCCAAAGGCAATCTTGGCCCAAACCCCAGGATCCTGTAAGTCTACTTTAACATATAAAAATTCCTTTGGATCATATAATTTTCTTTCTCTGATTGACTTATTTCACTTAGCATAATACACTCTAGTTCCATCCACGTCGTTGTAAATGGCAAGATTTCATTTTTTGATGGCTGCATAATATTCCATTGTGTGTGTGTGTGTGTGTGTGTGTGTGTGTGTATACACCTACCACATCTTCTTTATCCATTCATCTGTTGATGGATATCTGGGCTCTTTACATAGTTTGGCTATTGTGGACATTGCTGCTACAAACACTGGGGTGCAGGTGCCCCTTCAGATTACTACATTTGTATCTTTGGGGTAAATACCCAGTACTGCAATTGCTGGGTCATAGGGTAGCTCTATTTTCAACTTTTTGAGGAACTTCCATACTGTTTTCCAGAATGGCTGCTCCAGCTTGCATTCCCACCAACAGTGTAGGAGGGTTCCCCTTTCTCCACATCCTCACCAATATCTGCCGTTTTCTGACTTAATTTTAGCCATTCTGACTGGTGTGAGGTGGTATTTCTTTGTGGTTTTGATTTGTATTTCCCTGATGCCAAGTAATGTTGAGCACTTCTCCATGTGTCTGTTGGCCATTTGGATGTTTTTGCAGAATTATCTGTTCATGTCCTCTGCCCATTTCTTGATTGGATTATTTGTTTTTTGTGTGTTGAGTTTGACAAGTTATTTATAGATTTTGGATACTAGCCCTTTATCTGATATGTCATTTGCCAATATCTTCTCCCATTCTGTCAGTTGTCTTTTGGTTTTGTTGACTGTTGATCTCACTGATATGTGGAATTTGAGAGACAAGGCAGAGGATCATAGGGGAAGAGAGGGAAAAAATGAAACAAGATGACACCAGAGAGGGAAACAAACCATAACAGACTCTTAATCTCAGGAAAAAAACTGAGGGTTGCTGGAGTGGAGTGGGGTAGGAGAGATGGGGTGGCTGGGTGATAGACATTGGGGAGGGTATGTGTTGTGGTGAGTGCTGTGTATTGTGTAAGACTGATGAATCACAGACATATACCCCTGAAACAAATAATATATATTAATAATTAAAAATTAAATTAAATTAAATTTTAAAAAATTCCTTTGGAAACTTCCTTTATCTCTACCCCTCAAGATACATGTTGGCAATCATCCCCCAAGTATATGACCTACTGATATACATCGGAAGGAACTCACGACTGAGTTTCTACTAAACAGTAATAAATGACGTTTCCTAACAATAGCTATCTCCTTCAGGATCCTGAAAACCTTGTTTCCAAAATACCTGAAGACTTACCCTATCCCCAACCACCCCCATCTTGAAAATATATAATGGGTCATTCTTCATGACCCCAGGGCAGCTCTCTCTGCCAAGGGGTTCTGTCCCCTTGTTTTAATAAAACCATCTTTTGCATCAAAGAGGTCTCAAGAAGTCTTTCTTGGCCATTGGCTTTGAACCCTAATGTCTTGCCCTACATCACTAACCAATCAAAATAAATTTCAGAATTCAAATTTGGGTGTTTTCAAGATGAAGATTCCTCTCACCTACCATTTCTTATGATAAAATTTGGAAGCCTAGAATCAATAGACAACATACTGGTTTGTGACTTAAAATTGGAAAGTTTTATCCCATTTTGGAGGCATGAAATAAACTGATGCACAAACATTATAATTTTCATTAATGAAAAAACCTAATTTTCAAAATGCTAAAGGTTAGTTTCTCAAAATATTAAAATGGCCACAGGTCATAAGCCAAGGCACCCTATTTTTTTAAAAAATAAGGGACTATAGGGGCACCTGGCTGGCTCTGTTGGGGGAGCATGCAACTCTTGATCTCCAGATTGTGGTTCAGGCCCCACATTGCATGTGAAGATTGCTTAAAAATAAAATAGAAAAAAGAAAAAAAGAAGAGACTGGAAAGTTGCATAATTACTATTAAAGATTTGCCAACTTTGTTTGAAAAAAAATTACTTGTTTTAAATAAAACAAAGCTCAACTAGACTGACTATATATCATTAATTTTAAACTTCCTGTGTTAGATTTAAACTTCCAAAATGCCAACCATGCATATTAAAGCTGAGATTTGTTTTTTTGCTTAAGATTTCTGTACCCCCTTCCTGTTTGAATTTTACCCTTTTTTAACAATATTGCTGAAAATTAGTGTGGTTTATAACCACTGTTTAGCACTCTCCCAGCAGTACTTAGGACAGTGGCTAGTACATAACAAACAAATAATATAGTTTCTAAACTACCTTGATTAAAATCCACGCTTATCCTGGTTTTAAGCACTTGAAGACAGAAATAGTTACTAATTGCACAAGAACATATGAATAATCCAGAGTAAATGTTAACTATAAATACAAATTATCTATTAAGATACAGAACACATCTGAGATTTGGGATTACTTCCTGATAAGCCCGAATTCAGAGCTAGGGTAAACACTTGAGGCGTGTTACCATTTTCTGAGTACGTACTGAAGCAAGAAGTTGACAAGAGAGTATGTAAGATTTTCCAGGCTCAAATAGAGCTTGACTCATCTGCATGGAAACAGCCTATAAAAGACAGAAGGGTCCATTGTCTACTGGATTAAGCACCCCCTGTGGCAAGGCATGCAAGAGAGAGGAAACAGAGATCTAGGTTTCAAAGATCCTTACTCCACTTATCTGCTCTCACAGGATCAAATTATAGGCAAGTAAGAATGTGAGAACCATTGCTAGGTACCTTTAAACATACAGTAACAGTAAAATGGGTTCAGTGAACAGTCCATTAAATCTGACCAATCAGAATAATTCCTCCTTTCTTGATGGAACAATTCTGGTGGAAATGAACAAAGGTGGGCATGGGATGGGAAGAGGGTGCTTTCCTTTTGTTACAGATTCTAAACTTTCTTTAAAAATTTTCCTACGATTTAAGCCTAACTTAAAATCTTACTAAAATTTATGGGCTTTTTTAAAAATTAAAATTAAATAAGCTGAGTGCTGAGGGCGAAAAAACCCTGGTAATAATTTTAAGATAGATTTATTGCTGTGAAAATTACCAGAATTGTTTTTGTTCTAAGTCTGAGACTGCCATAACATTTCGATTATGATTATTAGTAAATAGAAATTCACTGGCTGTCTCCATCTGATACTATTATCAGAGACTTCACTTGAGAAAATTTAAAATTATTTATTGTGTTGAAAATGCTACAAAACCCTAAATTGAACTTCATTATGTAGCACAGAGTTTTCAACAAACTGGCAGAATTTTGACATCTCTCCTGCCTTCAGCTCTTCCTTCTTTACCTCCTCCCCTACTCCCCTCCCTTTCTTTCCACAAGCTAGTAAATGGGCATATAACAAATAGTAGGGATCAAAACCCTTATATTCATTATAGGGGTTGGGAATGTGGACTCTTGCAACAACAGGTTTTAGATACTTTAAACTGGTTTTAAATACTTTATCTGTACCATAATACTAGCTGTGTGACCATGAATAACTTAACCGTTTTGTCTATCTGTTTGCCTATCTGTAAAATAGGTAATAATAGTGTTTACCTCTTAGCGTTGTTGTGAGGGGGAATCTATTTGGTTTTAGAACAGCATTTAGCACAGAGTAAGCAAAGTAAGTATTATTTTTCACTTCTCTGAATATGTAAAATATTTAGTATTTGGATCCATAGTCTCAAAATTTAATATTCACTGATGTGAATGGCTGATTAGTTAAATGGAAGGGGGAAAATGCTATAGTAACTATTCCTTTAGTTTCTCATTTTATTTTTTTTTTTAACTGAAAACCAGAATCACCATTTCCTGGTATTATCTGTTATTGATATTCAGTTCAAAACCATAATGTTGTTTCTGAGAAGACACTGAGTATTTGAAATGAAGGGAAATAAAAAATAGTAGAAAATAAACTTTATGATTTTATTAATCCCAAGCAAAAGATGAAATTAATGGCAATATATGTGAAAACTACAGAAAAGTCGTACAAAAAGAACCTCAAGTACTTACAGAATAGTTGAAATTCAAATGACAGCAAATGACTAATTCTTAAATCAAGAACCCTTCACTAAAATTAAAAACATAAATGCTTTCTTTTTCTTGCTTTCTTGTAGGAGGTGAAAGAGTACTTGGTAGGTGTCAGACTATTTTAAAAAGCAGATTATAGTGGTGATATTTCAGAAGCATAAAAATACTGAGGCAGATCTTATAAATGACTTGTTTAAAATAATTTTATACTTAATAGAAACCTAGTAGAAATGCAATAAAAGTGTCCAATGTAGTTACAGAAGAGAATTTGCTGTGAATTTTAGTTATTAACTTTTAAAATGATAGATTATATGGCTAAGTGCTCCAATTAGGTGGCAAATTATACAAATAATGTTCTGGTTTGAAGGAAAAATTACTATTTGACTTTCACCTAGATAAGTGTGTGTGTAAATAAAATGATATAACCTCATGAATATTAGCATTGTGTCAATGAAACTAGATTTGTATATTATTTAACCCAAATAAGCCGTTATCATCATCAATGTTTATTAAGCAATGCAATCCTTTAAGTAGAAGGCATGGTTCTCCAGAAAAGAAGTTGATAATGGCAAAACATAAACTGGAATATGGTGAAAAAAACAATATAGTTGTTTTTTTGTTTTTTTAAATTAAATCTAGAAGCTTATTTAACATGACCACCTCTTTGAGTTGATGAAAGTAATCCATGTAGATTTTCCTGGTTCAGGTTCCAGTGAGGTCTACAGGCAAATTTATAAGTAGGAACAGATCTAAGCCTATTTCCATTTTTCTGCTTACGCTTATACACATTCAGTTCTTGTAGCATCTAGGAAAGCACTAGATTGACTGGGGCATGAAGCTAGTCTGAATTCTGGCCCTGCTACTTAATAACTCTATGTACTGCTTAAGTGGCAAACTGCATAACTTCATGAACTTCAGCTTTTCCCCTCTGCAAAATGAAGATAATCGTTGCTGTACCAACTTTGGAGAGTTAGGATAATTCAATGAGAAAATGGATATAAAAAATGTTTTGAAAGTATATAGTACTTTAAAAAAAATTATTTCAGGATGAGGGAAAACTTCCCTTCCTCTAAGGTGGATTTCCAGAAATCTATATAAAAATTGAACATTTCAGCAAAACTCAGCAATGTTTAAATGTTACAAAACACATCCAAACCAGCACATTTCTTCTTAAACACTTAAGTAATACATACACATTGTAATGAGTTTGGAAATACCAAATGAGATTGGTATTGAGAGGAAGCAAAGGTCACCCTTTCTATTTCTTAAGTTAATTATTGATAATTGATTTAACATTTTCCTCTATGTATGTGATATTCAAACCAATATGCTTTATTTATTAACATTCTTCTCTTCTCACTTAACATTTCTCAAAAAGGAAATTTTAGTTAATTAGTTTCTATATTGTTTCCTACTTTAAGGATCTTAAAATAATTAACAGCGAAGGTTATGTGTGAGCTATTATGTAGATGAATGACATAAAGTTCAGCATAGATAACCTAAATACATTAAAAATTCGTGTTTTCAAGTATATCCCTGTTTTTGTGTATTTGAATATTTCAAATGTTTCATATTTTCTAATATTTACATTTCATTAGACCATGTAAATTTTTATTTAGTATTTTTCAGTGAAAAATGTTAAATAAAGACTGCTCCACTTAGAAGCTGACATAAAAGCCCTAGAAAGCTTCTTTCTCAAGTGAGGTGGTAGATATAAAAGTACTATAGAAATACAGATTACAGGGCACCTAAGGTGGCTCAGTTGGTTAAGCATCTGCCTGCAGCTCATGTCATGATCCCAGGGTCCTGGGAATGAGCTCCAAGTCAGGCTCCCCACTCAGCAGGAGCCTGCTTCTCTGCCCCTTCCCCAGCTCATGCTGTCTCTGTCGCTCACTCTCTTTCTCTCTCAAATAAATAAAATCTTTAAAAAAAAGGAAATATGGATTACACTTGAGATTAAATAAAAATCTTAATAAATACTATAGAACTGTTGCTTACTTAATATTCTGTTAATAACTGGTAAAAGGCATAAGGAGAATGATTAAACATTAATAGTCACCTATCGTTTATTAAGATCACATTTGTGTGATTAAATGAATTTGGAAAATTGGAATATCAGGTATATTTTACTGTTGAAGGTTGCCTGCCAAGTGGCAAGTCATTCCATAGGCTACGCTCTAAAATAAATCATTTTACTGATATCCAAGAGACATCCCAGTATGTGATTAATAGGGCAGAAACTTTAAGCCAGGGATATTTTTGTCTTGGTAATGCATTTATTTGAGACAGCAGTTATAAGAAACCAGAAAAATAACACCAATAACCTTCAAATTAATTTTGACCCTAAAGTTACAGAAATTTCAACAGAAGTTAGCATATTTACATATTGAATTAAAATTCCTAAACTAGTGGGGTGCCTGGGTGACTCAGTTGGTTAAGCATCTGATTCTTGGTTTCAGCTCAGGTCATGATCTTGGTCCGGACATGGGATTGGGGCATGGAATCAAGCCCTGTGCTCAGTAGTGTCTGCTTGACGATTCTCTCTCTCCCACTCCCTCTGTCCCTAACCAACCACCACCCCCACATGTATACACTCTCTCTCAAATAAATAAATAAATCTTTTTTTAAAAAATGTAAAATTATGTACTTTTTAAGCCCGAAAATTCATCATACTAACGCATGTGCGTGTGTATTAACAATGCAGTTTTTATAGGTGGTGTTTCTACTTAAGTTTTCACAATAATTAAGGCTTGATGTTTTTATTTCAGTTTAAAGGTGTTGCTATTGAGCAAGTCTGATCACTATCACCTAGTAATGAACAAGACCCTGAATATTAAAATGCTTATATGTTCTCTCTAAATTATTTGAGCTTCAGTAAAATAGAAAGATATCATATACCAAAAAGAGTCATTGGCATATGATATACAATGGAGTTACAGGTTAATTTTCCTTTTAGACAGTTTAATGATACGAACAATGAGAAACGTCTTCAATTGTTAGATAATTAGCGGGCTCTTCAAAGACTTCGGTTAGTGGAAGTGAATGTTAACAATTCTTTATAAATTAAAGTTGTTCTCTCCCAGGAACTTCCGCACTGTATTAGGAAGGAAGGAAGGAAGGAAGGAAGGAAGGAAGGAAGGAAGGAAGGAAGAAAGAAAGAAAGAAAGAAAGAAAGAAAGAAAGAAAGAAAGAAAGAAAAAGAAAGAAAGAAGAAAGAAAGAAAAGAAAGGAGGGAGGGAGGAAGAAAGAAGAAGGAAGGAAGGAAGGAAGGAAGGAAGGAAGGAAGGAAGGAAGGAAGGAAGGAAGGAAGAAAAAGTCAGCTGTTGCTTTTAAGTAAGGGAGCCTCCCCATTTTATCTGTCACTTGCTTCTGACATTAACACCTTAGTCACAACAACCTTAGTATCATTTCTGATAATGAGTTAGTGACAAGAGTGATTAGACACACGGTAAAATTCAGAAAAAAATAAGATGCAGAATTAATTGCCAACTGACTTTTCCCAGGTCATCCAATCAACTACTTGCAGAGTTAAAAATAGAAGCTAAGTCTAATTCCCACAGCTAACTGCCAGATCAAAGCCCTATAACTTCGCTTTGTGTTGGCTTCAACCTCTCCCACCAGCGGCATTACCTGCACAGAGACATCTTCCCGTGAGGCTCAGGGTCATTTCAAAGCTTAGTTTAACCAACGTGGGAGAAGGAGGAAAAGAGTTCATAAACATTTGGGAAAAGTTGTGATAATGAGGTCTGGTTGTAAATTGCCCATGAGAATAAAAAGGACAAAAACTGGAAACATTTATTAACCTTTACAGTGTTTCAGATATTGCACTAAGTTCTCTTTTATGGTCTCTTCTTCAGTTGGTACAGCTCTGTGATTTTCCTGTTTTAAATACCAAGAAACCACTCACAGAGGTTAAGTCATTTACCCTAAATCACATAGCTAGTAAATCATAGAGGTGGGATTGAAACTAGTTAGGATTCAAAGCTCAAATTCACTTCTTAAAATATGATTTAGATATAAGTGATAGTCCAAACTCCCAAAACAAACAAACAAAGGGAAGGGGAAGGTCGAGTGACCAGCATACTTTGAGGATGATGTTTAGAGCTTTTTGATTCGTTTTGAAAGTGATAAAAGGCTGCCTGAGAGCTCTGAGTAAAGTTATCAAATTGTACAAAAAACATTAATTTTATATTCAAACATTTTGAGATCAACTCAATTCCTTTGCTTTCATAACACTGTACTGGGGCGCCTGGGTGGCATAGCGGTTGAGTGTCTGCCTTCGGCTCAGGGTGTGATCCCGGCGATCTGGGATCGAGCCCCACATCAGGCTCTTCTGCTATGAGCCTGCTTCTTCCTCTCCCATTCCCCCTGCTTGTGTTCTCTCTCTCGCTGGCTGTCTCTATCTCTGTCGAATAAATAAATAAAATCTTTAAAAAAAAAATAACACTGTACTGCCATGTTATTTCATTTTCCTTTTTATTTATTAAGGGGAAATTCAAACATTTAAATTTTTGGCCTGAACAAGTTAGTGTTTGTTTGGGTTTTTTTTTTTAATGATAACCAAGATGCCAACCTTCCACCACTTATTCAATGAACTGTTCAGCATCAGATCATTTCAGTGTCAGATTTAGTTTTTGTGGTGAAATAGTGACTTCACAAAGCCCCAGTGAAGATGTTGCAGGACCATTATCTCAAACCTGCATTCAGGTGGAAAATGCTTTCAATTAACTGAAATTTTGCTTTCTCCGTGACAGTGTTCTATACAGTAAATGAGATTGAAAAAGGCATGGAAATAAGAGAACCACCAACTAACAGTTTATTATTAAAATCTGTATCTTGCATGATGAATTTTCTAAAAGTCCAAATCCACTGTAGTTGAAGAAAGAAGAGTCATGTCACATTCTTCTGTTCTGGGTAAATGGACTGTGCTTGACTAAGTATTTTAAACTGCTTACTAGATATATCTCAAGCTTTAATATGCATCACTTCTAATTCCCACTTTACCAAAACCTCAGAGGGAAGAGAGAATGGTTTAGCAAGAAGCAGGGGAGGGTAGTTCCATCCACAACTCATCCCTAACACACCTACAAAATAATCACAATGAACTTGTGTAGAATGCCAATTATTTTGTGTTGGGGGGCAGCTTTCAAAACTAAATGGTATTGATTTATTTTGTTGTTCAATAAATATTTTATAAATGCCTATAAAGCCAAATATGAAACTAAACATTTGACTTGCAGTAATTTTTATAGTCTTGATATTTTACTGTCTTAAAATAACTGTGTACATTTACTGAGTGTTTACCATAGTATGTGCTACTAATAGGCTCTCTAGAAACCTGAACACTTATAAAATATACCAAATACTACTGTTTCATGCTTTGCTTTGCAGTCCTAGGTTGTTCTCTAAGAAGGAGATGGTAGAAGAAATGAAATTTAGGGGCGCCTGGGTGGCACAGTCGTTAAAGCGTCTGCCTTCGGCTCAGGGCGTGATCCTGGCGATCCGGGATCGAGTCCCACACCAGGCTCTTCCGCTGTGAGCCTGCTTCTTCCTCTCCCACTCCCCCTGCTGTGTTCCCTCTCTCGCTGGCTGTCTCTCTGTCACATAAATAAATAAAATCTTTAAAAAAAAAAAAAAAAGAAGAAGAAATGAAATTTAGATTTGTCTTCTACAGGAGCACCAATCATGTCTTGACTAACTTTTATCAATGGAGATTCTCAGGTTATTATAAGCCTCTAATCATTAGACAATCCTAGTAAATATGGATGTGTCACAGTAGTTAAGAATGTCAGTCCTGTTGCATTTTGGCTTGATCCACTGCAGGAAAGCACAAATTAGTTGAAGGCAGTTTCCCTGAGAATAACTCACTTCCTTAAGATGAGAGATTAATTTGGATGAATAGTGATTTGTTGCAATATATTTTGGAGGGCAGTAGTTAAAAAATGCGAATGCAGTCTTTTCAGAATGACGTCTTCTAAAAGTGCATTGTTCTCCAGTGAGCTTATCTTGTAAATAAACCCCATATGTGTAATTACACTTTTCTTAAATTTTCATATATTATTTTATCGGATGAATTTTAAAATCTTTTTAAATCTTTACAGTGTTTAAAATTTGACAGTCTTTGGGGGCGCCTGGGTGGCTCAGTCATTAAGCATCTGCCTTCGGCTCAGGGCATGATCCTGGAGTCCTAGGATCGAGCCCTGCATCAGGCTCCCTGCTCCACTGGGAGCCTGCTTCTTCCTCTCCCACTCCCCCTGCTTGTGTTCCCTCTCTCGCTGGCTGTCTCTCTCTGTCAAATAAATAAATTTTAAAAAAAATCTTTAAAAAAAATTGACAGTCTTTGGGGTGTCTGGGTGGCTCAGTCGGTTAAATGTCTGCCTTCAGCTTAGGTCATGATCACAGGGTTCCTGGATGAACCCTGCGTGGGGTTCCCTGCTCACTGGGGAGTCAGCTTCTCTCTCTCCTTGTGCCTCTCCTGCTGCCTCTCCCTGTGGCTCGTGCTCCCTCCCTCTCTCTGTCACATAAATTAATAAAATCTTAAAAAAAATTTTGACCATCTTTAAATTTGTACTTGGACTTGGTGAGTCTGACAGATTATTCTCAGTGATTCTATTAGGTATCCACCAATTCATATTCAACATTATTTTTGCAAGTCCTAGCAGGATTAAGTTTTGTGAATGGATAGAGTGTATTAACACCCTGGTTGTTCTTCACTACATTTCAATTACCAGAGAACCTGAGTGTGAAAAATCATGGAGAGGAGTGTTAGAAATGGCATTAAAGATTACTGACTTCTCAGTTTATGCAGTCAGATTCTGCAGTATACGACAGAAAGAACAAAGTAGGATGTACTGCTGCTATGACTGTAATGACCAAAAACCCAATATTTCTACTCTTGGTCTCATCAACATGGCAATGCATTGATTACGATATAGGTTTCTTGTTGCTTATTTAGGCAAAGGTCAGAATACTTATTTGTTTCATGCTTGCTTTTAAAAGAAGGTTTGATCAGACGGAATAAAGATAAAAGTAAATAATAAAGAAATGCTTATTAATAGGTTCTCCAACCCAATCAACCAAAGAAAAGGCATACCTTAAAATACTATTGTGAAATGTCTAGGGTGTGTCTATCTATGTTCTTGCAACCTTTCAGTTTTATGTAGCTTTTCAAAAATATGTTTTAAACATGTTGCTTCATCCTTGACATTGTAGCATGTTAATGTCTAATTTGGGTAAAACATGATGCAATCCCCAGCAAGCTCTTTGTTTCTCTCCTCTTGGACAATGCAAATCAAAACAATCTGAGAAGGGTAGTTAAAAGTTTCGCCAATTCTGTTTTACTTATTATGTACCGATATTTTGTAGTTTAGCTTAAATACAACACTCCTAACAGGATAAGTTAAAAAGGATACACTAAAGAGAAACTAAAGAAAAAACCCAACAAAATAAAAGATTTACTATAATACAGGTACATAAATTTGAACTAAAAAACAGACCAAATTTTAATTAGGCTGGATTCAAATGACCCATTGCTGGAGCTTAAAACACACACACACACACACACACACACACACACACACACACCTAGCTATAGATGTTTCTAGTTTTCTACACTGTTGTTGTAAGACTTGACTGACATCTGTGATGTACTCTGTAATATCTTTGAAACGATAAAATGTGTTGAGAGACTTGAAATCTGTCAAGACTTGTGTATAATATTTTCCTCCATGAACTAGAAACGAAAAGTGAAATTATTTCCTTGCTCAAATCATGATGAATGGATTCCCTTATATTACTTGCATCTACCATCTGTTGAAGAAGTTTATGATTTTTATACTCAATGCACTTTTTCAAATTATAAATGTTCATGTGTTGTCTCAGACCCCACAATACCACTTCAAGAATTTTTCCATCAAAAGTTAAAGCACCACCAATCCTGGGTCTTGGCACCATCAACAACAACAAAATAAAAATAAACAGAAGTAAAAGCACCAACATATAAAGATGTGTAACTTTGTGTCCATTATCACGTACCTTGAAATCATGAAATAATTTGGAACTTAATATTTATCAATGGGTTTTCATTTAATAAAATTATGGCACATTCTTTGTACATATTAGGCATCTACTAAAGGTGATACGGTAGTGTTTTGTGCTAGATATCATTAATATAATAGGCAATGTACTGAAAATGTTTTGCAACTAAAAAACACTGCAGGTGTGGGTGTGGGTGTATATATATAATATACATATTATATATGTATATATTATATAACATATATAATATACACATACACATATATATATTATTCAGCCTTAAAAAGTAATGCAATTTTGACACATGCTCCAACATGGATAAACTTTGAAAACATTATGCTAAGTGACAGAAACCAGATAAGGATAAATATAAGATAAATAAGGAAAAATATTCTATGATTCCACTATATGAGGTGGCTAGAATAGACAAATCCATAGACACAGAACATAGAACAGAGTCTACCAGAGGCTGAGAGGAGGGGACTATGAGGGGGTAATTCTTCAATGGGTACAAAGTTTCTGTTTGGGATGATGAGAAAGTTCTGAAAATGGATAGTGGTGATAGCTGCTCGACACTGAATGTACTTAATTTCCGTGAATTGTACACTTAAAAATGCTTAAAACAGTTAATTTTATTTCCGGTTTACCACAATAAAAAATAATAAAAATCCACCATAAAATAAAGTATAAATTTACCTTGCATTAGGCATATTATAAAGTTTTCATAAAATTGCCCTTATTTTGGGGCACCAGAGTTACTCAGTCAGTTAAGCATCTGCCTTCAGCACAGGTCATGATCCCAGGGTCCTGGGATCGAGTCCCACATCGGGCTCCCTGCTGAGCGGGGAGCCTGCTTCTCCCTCTCCCTCTGCTGTACCCCCCAACTTGTGGTCTCTCTCTCCCCCCTCTCTCTATAAAATAAATACATAAATTTTTAAAAAATTGCCCTTATTTTAGGAGCGCATACAGTTATTATCATATTTTGGGGAGTGTAAGGAAAGCAAAAGGTCAGGTCGGCCTCTTGAGTTTTCTTTCTCTCCATCTCTGTTTTTTTTCCGGATTAATGTTGTCACACTTCTTTTTGAATACTAGCATCAGCAAATCATGTTAGCTAGTACTGGTCTCTTCAGGTATCTGTTAAGAATTTTTAATACATTTTTATGCTGGCAATTGTTTTATAACCTAGGAGGGATGAACATAACTTGTCATTCTTCCCTTAACTTGGCAAAAGCCAATACATTACTGCAGACAGCATTACCAGAAAGAAATAGTAACTTTGAGGCAGACACACATCCATCCTAAGAAAACTGAGTATGTTTCACAAAGTAGCCCACACCGCTCGACTGCTGGCAGTGTTCTTGTACATATTTGGCACTACGGTACACTAAGTCTAGAACTGTTTCTTTTTTTGTAAAAAATGGTTTTGATTGGAAAACCCTAAATAAGTCACTTGGAATGTGTAAAATTCAGAACTCCTTCTGGGATTCCTTTTCCATGAATCAGGGTTCTTTGAATCACTTTTCTCACTGGCACTTGTTTCCAAATCATCTTAGCTGCCTTTGTACCAGTGATAATGAAGGGCTCTCATTTTAGGTTCTAAAGCAGGGAGAACAATAGAAGGAGAATGTCATTTCAAGTACCAAAAATGTCTGGGCTAATAAAGGACACACATACTGTGAGCACAGAGTACATATTCTTAAACCATTTGCTAAGGAGTGCTTTAGTGGGTCCTTAAACACCTGCAATTGTATGCAAAATGCTATGTGTATTTGTGTGTGTTTGTGTATATACTTGGGAACTGGATGCACAGCCTTTATTGAATTATCAAAGAGGATGGTAAAGTTCAAGAAACATTGGAAAGATTAATTACAAAACAATTTTTAAACTACTCTGATAGCTCTGACCTTGTGTTTTTTATAATGCTTTCCTTCACTCTTAACACTTCAAAGAGCAGCATGGTAACATGGAAAGAATGTCTCCTAAACATTTAGGTGACATCTTTGAGTCTCAGTTTCCTCAATGTAAAATTAGCATAGAGTAGAAGGCTGAAATTTGATACCACAGATGAAAGTACTTGGCAGAGTGCCTTGAAACTGGACAAGTACTCATATATGCAAGGCACCTTCTTCTGCTTATTCTTTTTCAATAGAACGCAAGCATGCTGAAAGCAGATACAGTATTTTTCAAGTTTTGTTTTGGGGGCACCTGGGTGGCTCAGTCGGTTAAGCGGCTTAATATCTAGTCCTGAGGTAGGCTCCCTGCTCAGTGGGGAGTTTGCTTTTCGCTCTCCCTCTGCCCCTCCCCTGTGTTCCTGATCTCTCCCTTTAAGTAAATAAATAAAAGCTTAAAAAAATAAAGTTTTGTTTTGGGGACGTCTGGGTGGCTCAGTCAGTTAAGCGTCTGCCTTCGGCTCAGGTCATGATCTCACCACCCTGGGATCAAGTCCCATATCGGGCTCCTAGCTCAGCGGGGAGCCTGCTTCTCCCCCTTCCCCTGCCTCCTGCTCCCCCTGCCCATGCTCTCTCTCTCTCTAATAAATAAATAAAATCTTAAAAAAAAAAAGTTTTGTTTTGTTAAGCTTAACATACTTCTAATATGTATGAGCTAATATACATTTAATGGCGTGTAAGCTCACAATAACTTTTGTTGAATATAATTATTTGAATGTGCTTTCACTATATTATTATATAAATATTTTTAAAAACTAAACATTACTTGCACACATTTTGGGAGCTGAACTTGACTAATGGCAAAGAGTAGGTAGAGATATACTCCTTAAATAATAACCAGTTTCTTCCACTAAAATCAAATTGCTGAATCTCTACTATGCAAATACAAAAGGTTCCTGACTTACGGTGGTTCAATGTATGATTTTTCAACTTCATGATCATGCAGAAGAGATACCCATTCAGTAGAAACCACAATTCAATTTTTGAATTTGGATTTTTTCCCAGGCTAGCAAGCAATACAATAATCTCTCATGACGCTGGGCAGTGGCAGTGAGCCACAGGTTTCAGTCAGTCACGCGATCACAAGGGTAAACAACCGAGACATTTAACAACCATTCTGTACCTACACAACGATTCTGCTTTTCGCCTTCAGTATAGTATTCAATAAATTACGTGAGATATTCAACACTATAAAATAGGCTTTGTGTTAGATGATTTTGCCCATCTGCAGGCCAATATAAGTGTTCCGAGCTTGTTTAAGTTAGGCTAGGCTAAGCAATGGTGTTTTGTAGGTTATGTGTATTAAATGCATTTGACTTAATGGTATTTTAAACTTATGATGTGTCTATTGGGATGTAAGCCCATTGTTAGTCAAGGAAGAACTGTAGGTAGCTAGGCACTGTAGTATGAGTTGCAGGTAATAAAAGGCTGTCAGTCACAAAGTGTGCTCTCCAAAGTTATTTTAGGAGAACAAGGCATTGGTTCACACTAAAGAAAAGGCCAAGATAGAAAGTGCAATAGGAATTCAGACAAGGGAGAAAACTCATCTGATATGAGGATGGTGGGTATGGGGAAACTTCATGGAAGAGGCAGTGTCTTACGTGAGCAAGGTTTTAGCATATACAGGGTGAGTGAAAGGAACAGATGAAGACATATAGGCATAACATCATGGGGCACAAACCAGAAATAAAGACCACTTGGTTTAGGCTGATCATAGGGTAGCTTAAGGGGATTAGTGAGAAACTAGATAAAGAGATATCTCAGTGCCTGATGCATATTACTTATTAATAATACTTTTAAACATGAATATTTAATTAAAAAAGAACATGGATGAGAACTTAAAAACATAATGAAAAAGGTGAAATATTACATAAATTTGGCAGTTAGGAGGCCACTGATAACTTTCAAAATAGGACTTTTTCTACTTATTCTCCATGCAAACACTGGGTGAATAGAAACACACTTTTTTAGCTTTATTATTTCTACTTTTTTTTTCTTTTCCATGTTTCAAAATCTCAAAATATGTCTATTTCAGTTGTAACTAATGGCAGTAAGACAGCACCAGAAAATGCCTTTTGTGATGAGAGGTCAACTTTGACGCCTCAATTTGTATTAAGTTACTGGTAACACTGACCACCCACCATACTAAATGTTTTTTTTACGTGATTAGAAAGCAGTAGATTGACTTTATTCTATCTTGTCAAACCTACAAAAATGCCTGCAGTTCATTTAGCATCGAATAGTGCACACCCCCTTTTTTTCATTCCTCCTGCATCTCTTCAACACCAGGCAATTAATTTTTCTTTTCCCTGGGAAACATTTAAAGAAAAGGAAATAAAGTCATAAATCAATTTCAGTCATGAAGTCATACATGTATCTCTTCTTAGGGCTATGAATTTAGACATCTTTCTCACAAAAGTTGTTTTATTTAAACATAACAAAGTCCAAATTCAGAAATCCTTTAAATTTATTTATCTTCCTCAGTTGCACTGAAATGAAAAATTAAATTTTCTAACTTATTTTCTCTCAAGCCAAAAAGGCTTCTCAAATGCAAGTCCATAACTTAGTGAATTCATCTCACCTATAAAATCAATGGCAGGTATGATGCCAGCTTAGGGAGTACTAGGTCCCCTAATTCTGTCCCATTTCTTTTCAAAGAATTCAGTTTCTTCAGAAACCAAGTAATGGACACTTGCAATTTCTAACTATTATTAGGATATTCTCATGCACTAATAGTCAACATGAAGAAACCTCAAATTACAGAAATTTTTATTGTACTTATCATCTGTATTACACAATTACTTAAGATAATCTGTACTACATAATTTCTTAAAAATGAATTATTATATTAACATTTATTATCACTTATTATTCAGAATAATAATTTATATGGTTAAATATTTTAAGATTTAGTAAAGAAAAGTGATAGAATAAAGGGTTTTGTTGTTCTTGCTCTTTGTTCCCTTTTCTATTTGGTGTGCCTGATTCAAAATTATAGAATCTTGAAATTTTAGTATTTCAGACCCAAACCACACTCAACACATAATAACAACATGCCAAAAAAAATCGGTGCTGAGTTTTTTTCATGATCCAGGGAAGAGTTCCTGGAGTAGGCCACTTGGAGTGGGATTTGCCTACCCCCTCCACTCCCTCTGCCTCATATACTAAAGGTAGAGACAAAGAAACCAACTCGAATCCTTCTAAAGTGTGTTTTATAAAAAGAATTTGTATTCAGAAAAGCAATAATGGCATATAATAAAATTAACATGATATTTCAAAACTAATATCTTTGTCTAAAAGCAATATTTAAAAAGGAAGGTAAGCAGAGATAAATTTTTAGCTATAAACCTTGCCTCTTTCATTGATCTCCTCTTTTAATCTGCTAAAATAAAATTACATGGCTATTGAGTCAGACTGTCTAATTTCAAATTTAAAGATAACAGATCCCCTGTAAAATAGAGTATTGGCACACAGACACCCGAGTCTGGCTTATTGCAAATGTTCTCTGCTGGTGAAGTGGCACATTTGCAATCCCCATCACAGCCATCTTACCCATTTTAAAGCATATTATTCAAATGTACATCCCTAGGTGGCAACAAGAATAAGACACTTGAGCTCAGTAGCAAGAGGTTTGTGGGGAGATCCTAGAACAAGTGGTCAGAACCCCTAAATGGCAAGACTGACTTAAAGAAGCTCAAATAACCTGAGGCTTAGATTGGCCAGCTCCAGTGGCTTTCTGAATGCCTGTGGGGAAAGCCTCTGTGGAAACTCTTCTGAGGTTATTGGGGAATCCTAGAACAAACACACTGCTTGCTTTTTGGGGAGGACCTACCCCAAACCCTACCAAGGTAGGTGTCTCACAACCCAGCGGGACTAAAAACGCTTCAAGAAAAACTGGATAGACACATTCACATTTGTACTTCCATCTGTGCCTATGCACAGGGAGCAAAATAGAAGTATGGTCCTCTTTCTGATACCCCAACAGATTCTGCTGTCCTCGAAATCCTCTTGTAGCCGCAGTGACTACGGCGAAGGGAGTTATCGGGAACCATGTTGGTACTAGGTTAAAAGAGGGATTTTTCGTGCCATGTATTTGGGGAAAAGACACAGGTAATAGTATACAGAGAGAATACTAAAACTGGTGTAGGGCAATGCCCTTTGTAGGTCCTTGACAAAATCGGTCATGGAACAGAGGTTGTGGATAGAAGCTGACAAGAGCTGGCCTCGGAATGGACCTGGCATCCCAGGAAAATCAATGAAGTAGTTGACAGAGAAGATGATAAACGAAGGGAGAAGGTGGAAACAAGTGCTGCTTAACCCAAGCTGAACTCCAGGAGATGAGAGAAGTTTCTCTTCTAATCTGAGACTCTTTCTAAAGGTTCACTATTGAAGTAGGTATTTGACATTGAAATGGGCACAGACTCATTCTGATAACTAGGAAGGGAGAGGATAGAGGAAGGTAGCAAAGATTTCTGATTACTTCCCCAAGCTGCCTCCAAGGACCTGCTGCTCCCAAACCACAAAATAACCAAGCGAAGGTTGAAGTAGAAGAATGAAAGTGCAACTCCAATTATTTCACATTTTGAACCTTCTTCAATGTCTAAGCGAGTCTGGCATTGAAACGGACGGCTATCTTGAAGAGTATAGAGGCTGACCGCCTTCTTTGTTTGCCCAGTAACACCGCTCCTCCAATCTCAAGCACTTGGCTGATTAACATTTCAATTCCAGTTGTTGCCCCTTTTCCCAGTGCAGAATGCACCAAGGATATTTCCCTTCGCTGGGTATTGCAAACCCCATTATTATCCGAGCGGAAAGAACTAAGCGGCGTGTCGGAGGCTAATAATAGCCGAGCGGCTTACCTTCTCGGGATGGAGTCAGCGCGAGTCCCCGCTGCCCCAAGGCCGCAGTGCCTCCGCGCCGGGCCGAGTCCGTGGTCAGCTCCGCCGGCCCCCACCCCACCTGCCGGCTGCAGCAGCTGCTCCCGCCGCCGCGCTCCGGCTGCATGAAGTCATCCCCCGCCCCGGGCCGGATCACCACATTCTGTGCCAGTCGCGGGGGGAGAGGGACCTCTCCCGGCAGCGGGGAAGGGCTCCCGGAAACTGTGCCCGACGACCGCTACCCCTCCGGGTTTTAGGTTTCTTTTCTATTAATGCTTTTACGCAGGAAGCATTGCCGTGTTGTGGACCGAGAGAAAAGGGCAGAGAAACTTTCTCTGCATAGCGCCTTTCCTCCGAGAGCTCCCCTGTCACGCCTGCTGCATGGACAGCTCCATTCGACTGTGTGGGTTTCCCACCCTCTTCATTTTCCTTATCAGTATTGTTCATTTCGTTAAATTTGAGACTGGGATTGTCTTTTTAAGATAAACATTCAAACACTCCGGAAATGTTTTAAATCGGCAATCGATCTTTGTAAGTCCCTTGTAGCACGCCTCGCTTTCCCCCAACGCACACACACCAGTACGCACATGCACACACACAGCCAAACCGCTCGCAAGCATGAAAGCTGGGACCTCTCACCCTCTTGCCTACGTAATAGAACGGGAAACTCCCAAAGGAGTGGAGAAGTAGGACCGACCAAAGAAAGCACTCGAGGAAACAGAGAGGGCTGGCCCCGGGATTTTGTTGCTGTTTAGTGGTGCATTTAGTGGACAGATGTTGCCTCTAACACCTCCCCCCCCCCACCCCTCAATTGGGCTGGCTGCTCTGGTGACAGCTATAACATTTGGAAGCCAAGAAACAGAATCTACATTAACAGATGGCTGTATCTCCCCCCCCCCCCCCAAGGATTTATCAGAATTCGCCTTAGGAATAATGTAAGCAAATACACATATAAGCCCCTTCTTAACCTCTTTAAATTGGCACCAGCCATTAACCTCTCTCTCTTTCTCTCTCTCATTCTGTCTCCTCCTTTCTCTCTCTCTCCCTCCCTTCCTTTCTTTCTCTCTGTCGACCAGCTCAGCAGTTTGGGGATTCAAGTGAAGAAAGGGCCAAGGATTTGCTGTCTTTGTGATAGAGCCAGTGCCTCTTTCTCCCATTGGTAAGCCATTTCCAAGTAGAGAGGTTCTTTGACAGTAGAGCTCAGTGTGAGTGGAGTTTCCTCATTTAACTTACTTTTGGAATTCCCCTCACTAGGTCCAAGCCAGCTTTATCTTGTGGATTTGAACAGCAGCATAAGCAGTGCATTGCGCAAGGCCAGGGAAGCACATTTGATCCATGAAGAGTTCCCATCTCCCGTTTAGCAGTTCCAAAATTGGGAGGTGGTGTAGCAAGCAGAATTCCAACAAAAATCATTAAGAATTCTTGGCCCTAGAATGAATGTTTTTTGGAAGCTGCAGCAACCTAATTCATGCCTCTGAGCCTCAATTTCGTAAAATTAAGCCATTAATATCACCATTGACTGTGAGGTTCCTAATCTGTATCAAAGGGTATATAGAATCTGGATAGGAGTATTCCATCTTTGGTTTTACTAACCTATAACTGAAATTTAGCAGTTAGCCTTTCCTTTAAATGTAAATGCAGACAATGAACTAAAATAATATTGGGAGTACCTTGACTTTGTCACCAACAGAAGTCACAGATAATGTCCTATTTCAGTTTTTATAGATATCTCAAAATCACCACTCTGATGTTACAATTAAATCATCCTCACCTTTTTTTGTTTTATTTAATAGATTATATATATTCTTAGAGTGGTTTTAGATATACAGAAAAATTAAGGAGATAGTATAGAGTTCCTAATATTCCACTCCCAGTTTCCTCTGTTATTAACATCTTATATTAGTATAGTACCTTTGTTACAATTAATGAACCAATAATGCTATGTTACTATTACCCAAAGTCTGTACAATTTCCTTGGGTTTTACCTAACGTCTTCAATTCTTTTCCAGGCTCTCATCCAGGACACCACCTTACCTATAGTTGTCATGTCCCCTTAGGCTCCTCTGAGCTGTGATAGTTTCTCAGATTTTTCTTGTTTTTGATGACCTTGACAGTTTTGAGGAGTAGTGGCCAAGTATTTTGTAGCATGCCTCACTATTATAATCTGTCTGATGCTTTTCTCATGATGAGCCTGGGGTTATAGTTTATTGGGAGGACGACCACAAGATAAAGTGCCATTGTCATAACATCACATCAGGAGTATATACTATTAATATGATTTTCAACTGTTGATGTTGACCTTGATCACCTGACTGAGGTAGTATCTCCACTGTGAAGTTATTCCTCCATCCTTTCCATACTGCTGTACTTGTTGGAAGGAAGTCACTATGTGAAGCTCATGCCTAAAGAGTGGAGAGTTATGCTCCACCTTCTTGAGGACAGAGTATGCACATAAAGTAATTGGAATTCTGCACAAGAGATTGTCTTTTCTGCCCTAAATATTAATTTATGCGATTATTTATTTATAGCAGTATAGACTCATGCACAATTGCCTCATACTTTGAGTCATAATCCAATACCACTTTATTTTTGTTGTTCAAGTTGTTCCAGCTTTAGCCACTGGGAATTCCTTTTGCTGACTTCTTTGCTCCTTTGACATACTCCTTTTGATGCGTGTGGGTGTGTGTTATTACTTTGTTACTTTCTGGCATTATAAGGTGCTCCAGGCCCATTTTATATTTGCCTACCTCAGTCCTAGAATCAACCATTTCTCCAAGAAGCCCTGATTCTTTTTTTGGAGGATGATAATAGCAAGATCTGGATTTTAGGTGTGCGGTTGCTAAGGGGATATCATTTGTTTAGGCTCTCTGAGACAGCAAAGAAATATATATTCCCATGTATGTGTACATATCTATAAATATTTCTATATGTAACTATCAGTACTTATATTGAGCTAAATATGAGTTCATACGAATGTCTTCAAGTCTAATCCATTAACACAAAGATCATCTTAGCTTCCTCCCCTTGCTTATCCATAAATTCCTACAATAATAGTAAAAAATGTGGCTCCAACAATCTTTCATCCATTTACTTAATTGTTGCATTCCAGTGCACATGTATAGCAATATAATATTGTTAACCCATTAGCTCAATATCACTATTTTTAAGTATAGTAGTTAACAACCACTGTTACATCTTATTTAGTTAATTTAAATGCCTGTACTTGTCTATATCACAAATTTTGTTTCTTAAATATTTTAATAATTGCATTTAAAAATTGGCAATTAGTTTACTTTGAAATTATATATATTTTATCAATTTAAAAGTTATTTTTTCCTTCCTCTTTTTTTTAAAGATGCATTTATTCATTTTGGAGGAAGAGAGAGAGAGCACAGGGAGGGGCAGAGGGAGAGGGAGAGAATCCCAAGCAGACTCCCCACTGAGCACAGAGCCCCTACTCAGGGCTTCAGCCCAGGACCCTGAGATCACCACCAGAACTGAAATCAAGAGTTGGATGGCTCAACCTGAGCCACCCAGCTCCCCAAAATGTTATTTTAAGAAGAGTTAAAGAAATCGCTCCAGATTGTTAAAGGGAACCATGATAAAAAGAAGATTAGGATCCCAACCACAGATTTTTTTTGAGGATATTCTGAAATGACATGAATTGCCTAGTGCAGGCATTAGAGGGAGCCCATGCTTGGTAAGTGCCACCCTTAGCTTCTTGAGCAGGTTTCCATCTTCTTTTAAAGTTCTAATACCTTGGAAGAGAGAATATGCTAAATCTTGTGGTTAATAATTTATAATTTATGGGGCCTGGATGGCTCAGTCAGTGAAGTTTCTGACTTTGGCTCAGGTCATGATCTCAGGGTCCTGGGATTGAGTCCCATATGGGGCTCCACACTCAGCACAGAGTCTGCTTGTCTCACTGCCCCTCCTCCCACTTGTGCACCTGCTCGTTCTCTTTCCCTCTCAAATAAATAAATAAAATCTTTAAAAAATAATTTATAATTTTGTTGCAGGATTTGCTAGGTATCAGATGCTAGAGGGAAAAGTCTGTATAATGTTAAGGAGAAGGAGGATGGGAAGGTGAAGGGAACCAGAAAACTGAAAGGACTCTGAAGTTCAGGGGTTTTGTAGTTGAACAGATCTGGGCTTGGATCCTTTCATTCACACTCTGATTATGTCTCATTTTTTAAATAAGAAGAGCAATGCCTATTACATAGGTTTGTCCTTAAGAGTAAAAATAGACGTTTGGTCTTTTCTTTTAATTTGTCTGAAGCAGTGGAGATTAAGTGTGGTGACTTGGAACAGTCCTAGAACAGTCTGTTGTCCTTCCTGGTATAGTTTCCATTCTGTGAATCCAGACTCACTGGAGGTATAGACAGTGTCTCATGATAATTTAGGCTCCTTCATCCATCAAAGTACTCTTGTCAGTTGCTTTTTACTCATGGTAGAGAATCAGTATTGATGGTGCTAGGGAAAAGACAAAAATTAAAGATGTAAAATGGCAGGAATTAACTGTTCAGATACTATACCATGGCAAGAGGCATAAGGGAACTAGAAAGAAAAGGAATAATAAATGAGAAATGTTTTATGTCAACACATAAGAGTTTGAATCTGTCTTCTTGGAACTTGACATACAGTATGCCAGATAACTTCATTTTGGAGGCTAGAGCAATGTGAAACTTTTTTTTTTTTTTTTTAACTCTATGACTGTTCATTGCATGGCTTCTTAAAAAAATAATCTTTTGCTCTGTGGTCTGCAGTTCTTCTTTTCTCATATCCTGGAGTTAGAGATCAAATGGCCTAATGATATTGTAAGTCTCAGCAAGGGACAATGGGAAACCAGAGCCAGAGGCCCTGTGTGCCTGAAGCTGTCAGCAGTGGAACCAGTCCTTTGGGTTAGGGAGTCCTTCCAGAAGGGGCTCATTTAAATGCAAATACACTGTCAAGGAGTGGTAACCGAGTATAGAGTATCTCATTAGCAGCCATTAACAATTTAGCAGAGATTAGCTTCTCAGATTTATTATGGAGAGGAGTTGTCAGGGTGATTTGGCTCCAGCGTCTGTCACCCACTGACTTGCCAGGTCTCCTGCTCTCATCACTCCATAGGAGTCTGCTTAAAACTGGGAATTTGGTTTACTAGGAAAGAATTGGGCACTTAGGAGATGGTCAATATTATTTTACATAATTTTGATTTATTAGAACAGGTAGGAGGAGAATTTTTATAGTAATAGTACGTGTGTGTGTGTGTGTGTGTGTGCGTGCGTGTGTGTGTGTGTGTGTGTTTGGTGGCTGCTCTGCTTGGGCTGACTAATGATGCTCCACAGAAATCTTAAAATTTTATGCCAAATACCTCTTTCAATGAAGTCAGAAAAATATATCATATAAAACATGTACAAATGCAATTCAGGGGTAGCAAAGCTATAGTTATAGTAAAAGTTGCATTCAAATAATTATAGATAATGTAAGATTTCCTGCATTAATATGAAAGCACTGATACAAGAGTACAAGATATCATTCATATGAAGATTGATATTAGGTAATGAATAGCATCAGCAGATATAACTGAAAGAAGGGAAGTGACTACAAACAGAACAGAAACTGTTTCTCTAGACATTGCTACAAATTCACCTTGTTTTTACTGGTAAGGAGTTGACATATACCAGACCAATATAATACAGGGAGTATTCTGTAATTGGAACTCTATATTTAATTGTGAAATGTGTATTACCTTAAGTGAAATGCTTAGTAAACAGCATATGATACATTCAACAATGTGAAGTAAGTCTCAATAAACATTTTTTTTTAATCATTATTATGAAGTTGTGAAGTAAAACAATCTACTTAGGTAATACTCTTTAAATTTTTTTTTAACTTCAAGTCTTTTAAAGAATCTGACCAAACCAATAAATCCCTTCTGAAGAAAATACTCTTTAATGAAAACTTTTCTGTTGTAATGGACTATTAGATAGTATTTATAAAGAATTATGTTTCTATAATTCTTCATTTTTTCATGAAAAAGGAATATTCAGTTCCTCAAATCCAGTTTAGGCTAATAAAAAAAGGAAATTTAAATTTGATTTAAACATAAGTGAATTGTGTTTGGTCAGCAGGACGTTGATATTTATTCAGCAGATATTGATGGAGTGTTCACTATGTGCTGTTGTTCTAAAAACTGGACTTACAGAAGTGAACAAATGAATCTCTTCCTTATGGATCTTATATTCCAGTGGAAGAAGACCATAAGTAGATAAATATACCTTTTTAGTTTCGGGAAGAGCCATGAAGGAGCAGCGTAATGATGCAAGGGTAGGGGCAATATATAGGGTGGTACATTGACATTTGAGCAAAGATTTGGAAGAAGTGTAGGAATAAGCCATATGAGTACAGTTGATCTTTGAACAACAGGGGTTTGAGCTGCATGTGAATTTGTTTTATAGTACAGTATTGCAAATGTATTTTCTCATGATTTTCTTAATTTTCTTAAGATTTTCTCTAGCTTACTTTGTAAGAATAAAATATATAATACATATGACATACAAAATATGTGTTAATTGACTGTTTATGTTATCAATAAGGCTTCCAGTAAATAGTAAGCTATTAGTAGTTAAGTTTTAGGGGGGTCAAAAGCTACACATGGATTTTTGAATGCACAGTGTGTTGGCATGCCCAACCCCCGCATTGTTCAAGGGTCAAACTGTACATTGAAAAAGAGGTTTGGCATATGTAGGTAGGTGGGCTTATACTTTATGTGTTCCAGATGAGAAGGCTAGTTTGTTTGTAGTGAATTGCTCAATGGGGAAAACCGTTAGAAGATGAAGTTAGAAAGGCAGGTGAGTGAAAAATCATTTAGAACCTTTTGGACAGTGGTCAAGAGAGACCTTTAAGGGATTAGAAGTTTGTTTTGGGACATGCTAAATTTGTGATGCCTATCAGATCTTAGCGGACTGAACATGGGACACTCCATTATCTAGAAGATTCAGTAAAGTCAGTTTTCTGGTAAGTACTAAGAGTTCACATAGGGTTAGTGATTATGAATTAAATGAGACCAATTAGCCATTGTCATTTTTGTCCAGCCATATTTAGCTGCTTGGCATTGGTGCTAAATTGGCATACATTTCTATTTGTGAGGGTTGACATTTTGGACAGCTAATACAACTGAGAGTGTGGGCCAAGGGACTTCAGAGGCTATAGGAAGAAGTGATTCTAGTGATGGAGCATGGACTCTTAACTGGGGTAAGTAGGGAACTGAGGAATTAGACCTCGAGCACTACACTTGATTTTAACTGTATATTGGATCGCAAGAGCTGAAAATCCTGACTGATAGTGGTATGTTAAGAGCAAACACAGCTAGAGCCCCCATGGTTCACTCTGTCACACAGGAATACACAGTGTGTGCTTCAGCTTAATTCCTGAGTGTAATTTCTTGGCCCTTAAATCAATGACATCATTTAAAGTGAGGTATGTATTTTTGATAAGTCTTTCAGAATTTATTTCACAAAACTTTTTTAATCTTAAAATTGTTGTATAGAAGTAAGTATAACAGAGCTTGCAGGGGTTTCAAATGTTTTCCAAGTTACTCCTGGCTCTGATGTACTTCTTCTAATATCAGAAATAGGAATAAAAAGTAGGTATTAAACATTTTATCTTCAAAGAGATATGTATTCCTGTATGTACTTCTTTTAACATCAGAAATAAGAATAAAAAGTAGGTATTAAACATTTTATCTTCAAAGAGATATGTAACCCTGTTTTGTTTTTTTTCCCCTAATCTGGGCTAGATCTCATTACTGACTTCACTTCCATTTATTTTTCCTCCAATGTAAGCAGTTTATTACTGCTTGTATTCCCCTCCCTGTGTCTATGAGGCATGTTTGCCCCCTTGTGGATGATTCTGTAACTGTCACCAGGAATTTTTCTTGTTTTTGGGGCGGGGAGCGGAGACTGAAAGTGCAAATATTGTGGTCGATGGGAATTATTTTTAAGGAAATGTCAAGTGATTGACCAAAAAGAATGAAACCACTATATATTTAATCCTCCTCTATTAGTTTCAAAATTTAGGATTATGTTAAAGGCCACACTTGGGGTGCCTGGGTGGCTCAGTCAGTTAAGCGTCTGACTCTTGGTTTCAGCTCAGATCATGATCTCAGGGTCCTGGGATGGAGCCCCACAAGGAGCCTCTAGCGGGCTCTGAGCTCAGCGGGGAGTCTACTAGAGATTCTCTCTCTCCCTCTCCCTCTACCCCTCCACCCTGCTGGCACGTGTGTGCACGTGCGTGCACACGAGATTTCTCTCTCTCAAATAAGTAAATAAATCTTTAAATTAAAAAAAAAAAGGACTACACTCAACTGAATCTGTAAGATGATAGTCAAAGAAGTTAAAATTTTGACATTCTTTTTACATATGAGAAAACAGAAGTATTGAAGAAAGCTAGTCTCACCCTTATTTAAATATTAAAATCCTTAATGTTTGTAACTTAACTGAGAAAGATGCGATGGCTTTTCTTAAATTAAAGATTATGTAAATATAAGCAAAGGAAAGCCTGACATTGATTAATCTTCACTTATTACATATGAAATTATACAGGTTATGAGAAAGTCCGTTCTCAAGACTGCATGCACATCAATGAGTCTAACTTTCCTTAAGAGTTCTCAGGAACATACTAGAAAAAGTAACTTCAATGTACTTAACTAAGCATTTATAATATAACTCCTAGAGAGCAAAGAGTATCCTCTAACAAACATTGCTCCTTTTATTGATTATTTCATTAATAAAACAAACATAAACAAACGAAAAAACTTGAAAATTTACTACGTGCTGGGCACTGTTTTAGGTTCTCGGACTAAGACCTAGTTTCTTTCCTTAAAAGAGCTGCAATCTGATGTAGAGACAAAAATTGCACCAAGTGTTATAAATTTCACTGCAGAAGTTTTGTGCATGGTTTAAATGCAAGCAACATATTTTAAGTTCATTCTAAAGGAGTAGTTCATAGTAGATTCATAGAAGAGAGAGCCTCAGTTGTCTTGGGAGGTTTGTAAACATATGAAGAGTGGGAGCTGGGGGCTAGGGGGCAAAGGCAGTCTAGTGTTAGTAAATATATATGGGTATGATCTTGTGGCTTATTTACCCATGCTTACCGGCCTAATAAGGATACCTGCAAGTAACTTCATCATCATTATCATCATCATCATCATGTTAAGAGTTAATGAATATTTATTGTCGGGTAGTCAAACAAACTTTATATGTAACATCTACATAGAGCTGGTTTTCTACCATCCATCTATGTGTTCAATATTGTTATTATCATTTTACACAAAAATGAAGGCTTAGAGAAGTAATTTGCTCAAATCTAAGCGTGTGCACTTTCAACTGCATTCGCTGAAACTCTGTGCTTAACTGGCTAAGCATGATTTGCTCATAATTAAAATCTCAAATATTGGTTGGTAAGTACAATAATCTCATAAAAGGGGAGCCTGGGTGGCTCAGTGGGTTAAGCATCTGCCTTCAGCTCAGGTCAAGATTTCAGGGTCTGGGATGGAGCCTTGCATTGGGCCTCCTGCTGAGCGGGGAATCTGCTTCTCCTTCTACCCCTCCCCCTGCTTGTGCTCTCTCTCTCTGTTCTGAGTAAATAAATAAAATATTCAAAAAATAATCTCATAAAAGGTAAAGTGAAGTAATATATTTTAATGTTTATGGGGCAGTTTGGTGAATGCACTTAAGTGCCAAAAATGCATAATGAAAGCGAGAAGTACACAAAAAATAGATCATAAAAATTTGTATATGTATGTCTATTGGGAATAAATAATTCTTTTCAATGTTTAAGTTCTTACATAACAGGATTCCACATTCATGCCCTTGTTAAGCAGCATCAGATGCAGCATTCAGATGTGCATAGATGCACGAAAAGATAATTCACATTGCCTACATGTTATAGATAAGTACCTATTATAATAGTTCTCTAAAAATGAAATAATTTGGAATTTCTCATTGTACTTATCAATTGGTATATATGAATCATGTTAGGTGAAGAATTATTGATTGGAAATTTTATGTGTGAATTTTTACATGTAACAGTAAACACTTTCAGCCTTGAAATACCACGTTCAACAAATGGGTTATTACATTGGAGAAAGTGATCAATGCAGTCAAGTGTCTGGAATCTAAACACTGTGAGAAGTAACTGAAGGACTAGAAATATGAGATGAGACAAGACCAGGAGGCAAAGGTGATGGCTCTAATCTACTATTGAAAAGGATTAGGTTTTCCCACGCTGAAGATTTTAGATCCATTAGCCAGGTTTAGGTTGATAAAAAGATTATTTAACAGGTAGAACCTTTCAACAGTGAAAGAGCCTGCATTTTAAAATAATGAACTTCCTGTCACCAAAGTATTTTCACAGAGATTGAAGCCAAAAATTTGGAAAAGGAAGAGTTTTTACAATGAGAAAATTCTTTGATTCTACGGTTCGCCAACTCCTCAAATAGTCCACACATTGTGACACTTAAGTGTTATGATGTCTTTAAGTGGCCATTCAAAGTTGATTGTTTCCTGTGCCACACCTTATGAATGTTAGCCTTCATTCTGTGTAAATTTTATCTTCCTCACTGAATTAGCATTATCCCTAAACAAGAAGATATCTTTCATAAGGAAATGTAAAAGAAGAAATGTCCAAATTAAGTTTTTACAAAATTCTGTTATCAAATTTAATTTATTAAAAAACTTAAAATATAGCAGCATGAGTTTCCATGTGCCCTTTACCCACCATCCCTAAATGTTAAGTTTATGTTATCACAGCACAATTATTGAAACCAGAAAGTTTACGTTGACACAATACTATCAACTAATTTTTAGACTAATATTCAAATATTGTCTCTTGTCCTGTGGTCATGTTCAAATCCAGGATTCCTTATTGCATTTATTTGCCATATCTTCTCATTCTTCTTCAATCTAAAATAGTTCCTGTGTTTATCTTTATGATCTTGAACTAATGGAGAATCCTAGCCAGTTATTTTGTAGAATATTTCTCAATTTGGATTTGTTTGATAATTTCTCATGATTAGACTGAGGTTATGCATTTCCTGATAAAAACACCACAGGATGATGCTATGTCCTTATCAGTGCACCATACCAAGAGGTTCAAGAAATCATATGTCTCACTACTGGTGATGCTAACTTTGATGGCTTGGTTATAATGATAGCTGCAAAGTTACTATTTTTCCCTTTGTAATTCTTTGAGATAGCTCAAATATTCTGCTTCTTATTTTATTGTCCCACACTAATTTTGACATCAATAATCCCTGGCTCCAACAATTACTGTGATGTTTGACAAATTATCATTTACTGTTCCCATCATTTCTTCTACATTTATTAACTATAATTTGACTGAAAGGAAGAGCTGTTCCTTCTCCTTCATTTATGTATTTATGTATGTATGTATGTATGTATTTATATCAATATGAACTTGTGGGTATTTATTTTATTCTATGGGTTGAAGTCCATTGCTATCATTCATTATTTTGTTTCTCAAATTGTTCCAGATTTGGTCATTGGTACTCTATCACGCTGTCTCCCATGTTTTTTCTACACAGCTATATGAGTTGTAGCTTACCTTCTGGCACTACAAAATATTTCAGACCTTTCTTTTACTTTTCCTTGTCCCAGCTTTGAATCAGTCATCTCTCCACAGAGTTCTTGTTCCTTGTATTAAATAATGGTATTTAGAAATCCGCATCTTGGTATGAGGTATACTCATTGCTATCCAAGCTACCCTATTGCCCTTTGAGCAGACAGACCTAAAAACATATATACAAATACATACATATGCTTATACAAATATATGTTTATTTTTATATTTATCTATCTGGGTATGTACACACACACACACACACACACAAAGTTCAAATTGATACGTGAATTCAAACTAATACCTGGATTCCAATCCAACATCATAGGGCTTACTTATTCCAGCCTCTCTTACCATTTCTTTATCTGTAACTCCTTTCTTTAACAACTAAAAACCCAATTCTCATTATCCACAATCTATTTTTTGCTCAGTTCTAGAATGCACATAAAATATTTAAAAATCATTAACTTATACCTCTGTTAAAATAAATGTACTAACAAGTTTAATATTTGTGTATAGTTGGTTCTTCCTGTCTTTAGCCTTGCAGTATATATTGTGTATGTTTAATTATAGTATATTAAAGTACTGTTTTCCAAAGTTACTTAGGCTAGTTCTTTCCTACCGCCTTCAGGGTGATTTTGTAATTCATTTGTAGTAAAGTTAGGTTTATTTGTTACTATTTTTGTTCCATTTTGGATCCTTTCAAATTCTGCTTGACTTTATTTATTTTCTTGGGTATGTGAAAAATATTCATAGTTTTCATTGGAACTATAGGAAAATATCTGCTTACTGTCATCTCCTTCTCTTCCCTTCTATCCCATTCCCATTCTTCCTTTCTTTCAGCCCAGTTCCCAGCTGCTTCCTACAGATAGTCAATCACACTAGTTTCTGGTTTATCCTTTCTGTATTTCTTTTTGCACAGATGAGTAGATATATGTGCATTTTGTTATAGTCCTGTCTTTCTTACACGAAAAGTGGCATACTATAGATGCTCTTTTGAACTTTGCCTTTCATGTATGTTGGAAATCACCCCATGTCAGTTGATAGCGATCTTCTTCATTTTTTTCTCTTTGATAGCTGCACAACATCCACAGAGTGAAAAAAATACAGTACTTTTTGCTCAACTCAGTCCTAAGGAACTGGAATTTTTAGCAGAAAAACTGATAATCCATATATGCAAGAAGTTCTCGAGGTAATTCTTTTCATTGGGTAAGTTTGAGAAATACTAGTTGACATCTCTACAATTAAGTCTAAAATGAAAACTTCAGTTATTTAATTATTCCTTCTTCCAAACTGTTTGAGCCTGCAAATCTTTTCTTCCTCAGTGAATGGTGCCATGATTCAAATATTCAAATACCAACTCAAGGCAAAAACCTAGGAATAATCCTTGATTCCTTACTTTTCTTCAATTTTTGCATAGACTTCATCAATAAGTGCTCTGGAATCTATCTCCAAATATATGTGTATATATTTCTCTTCATATTCATTGCCAATTGCCACTGTCTTAGTCTAAGTCACTATCATTTCTCCCTTATTCTACTTGAACAGCCTAGTATTCCACGCGAATCTGATCATTTCTACTATCTTCTCAAAACCATTAATGGTTTTCACTTGCATCTAAAATAAAATAAAAATCCTTAGCCTTTTAGATTCTGGCCCTTACCAATCTGATCATCTGTGTCTTAGGTTGATCTCCTTCGCACTGGTATCAATCATTTACCTAGGCATAAGATGAGATTTTTCGTGTAGGGCTTTTGAGTAAGTAGTTTTCTTCTTATGTTCGTATTCTTCCTCTTTATCTGCTTTTTTTTTTTTTTTAAATCCTCTTGTTTCAGCTTTAATATCACCTCCTCCTAGACACCTTTTCTGGAACCTTTTCTAAAACAAACACTCTCCTCTCCCTTCAGTCAGTCTTTATCTAATCACTTTGTTTCCTTCCGAGCAACACTCATAAATAAAGAAATGTAGATAGATGGACAGATACTTTTTTTTTGGTATCAGAATTTAGCAAAAGTTTTAAAGAATGCAATCAGTGAGAGCACTACACGGTAAGCTTTCTGAACTCTTCACTAACTTGAGGGAGAAATACTAGAACAAATATTTTGTTTACATGATGTTAAGATGAGCTCAAGCTCCTCTTGCCAGATTACCATATATACCAATATTCCCTTCTTGTGGAAACCCTCTCCCATACATGATCCTAAAACTCTGGGTTTTATGCAGCTCAAGGAGGTAACAGTCCCCATCTATCTAAGTGTGACAAGCATGGACTCTGATTAGTTCCTTTCTGTTACTGATTCTTGATGTCACATTTGGTAGCTATAAACACTTGTCTTACATATCAATTGTATGATGCTGGTCCACTGTTGATCCAGAACCTTGTGCACCACATGGAGCTTCCAGGGTGTTGCTAATCCCTTGTTGACTGACCAAGATTCACTGGATTCCCAGGCTTGAAATTCTTAGTCTTCATTTCTTCATTTATAAATTGTTCATAATCAGGGTTAATGAAAAAAAATCATGTAAATATTGCATTGGGCTCTTTCAAAAGCCACCAGTTAACATTAGTTGGTATTATATTTACATTTTCCCTGCATATTGGCTTATCTTGTTGATTTTCTCACAATAAAGTGCAAAAGTACTTTTACCTTAAAGATGAGTTTAATGTTAATAAGGCAATTTAAAATATGTATGGAAAATTATTTCATTTTAATTGCCTAACACAAATATGTGCCTTATATTCACCATAATGAATAAAAACCTATTAGTAAAGATGTCAAATGACTCACCAAAACATTTTTGTTTATTGTCTATCATTGAGCCCTAAATCCTAAGAAGGCTTATTGAGGTAGTGAGGGATCAAAATTTTATACTATTTAAGAACTAATGTCATAGCTGTTCTATTTTATAATTAAAGATGAATTGTTTTTGTTTACCTCCTAATGTACAATTTTTGAATGCCCTGGAATGAGACAAATTATCCTTTGGGCTGAAAAAAAGGATAAAGAGGCTCAATGCTGATGAAAGGAGGAAATCAAAGAAGAATAGGGAAAGCAGGATTAGCTCCTCTTTCAAAAGAGGGGCAAAATACTAGAACTTTCCATAGGGAAACTGAAGCACACCTTTCTTTCTGAGATTTGAAAGGAAGAGATGCCCTACATTTAAGTATCTAGAGTATATCTTCCATTTAAAAATGAAGCTAGCTAATCATCTATTGAGGAAGAAGAGAGGAAAATAGCCTGTGAACAAGTCCTTTTTGTGGTATTAAATGAAACTAATTATAATGAATCTCACATATCTAATGAGTTTTAGAATTCCCCTTGGAAAAACTGGTCTACCCTTTATAAAGAAGAGTAGACAGTCCAATCGCATACAGTGGGACAGCTCTACTAACTGCCTAAATCACACTTATTTAAAGCTCCTGTTCAAAGTCTGTTATAATTTTTATTATATATGTAATTATATAAATGTAATTATATAAATATATATAATGCCAACAAGAAATCTTAGCTACAGTTCTTTGATTCGTCTCCTTATAGTAACATATTTCCCTTTCCTTTCCAAATACTGAGTGGTGATAGTTATTTTTAATTGAAGTGAAAAAATTGATTGTGGTTATCACAATACCTTGAGGTACTCAGAGGAATTAGAAAATCAGAATTTAGGATGATGATTGCTCATTGACTTTCTTCACAAAGTCATTAGCATTACTATTACTAAAACTCTTATTTTCTGAGTATTGACTGGGTTCTTGTGACATTTAAATAGATTATATTAATGATTTTATAACTGTAAGAATTAGAAGTTGATGCTTTTTTCCCATTACTGGTAAACATTTATTTTAAAAAATTCTAGTAAACAATAGTGTTATTTTAAATATATGGAACTTTTAAAATTATATTTTGAGTAAATAATGCCATTAGTTTTGAGGAGTGACCTATTTTCTACTAATCTTATTAGTGCTGTTTGTTCCAAATCATCCCCATTATGCTAAAAAGCAAGGGCTCATTTTTCTATTTTTATGGAGACTGTGTGGAAAGTTTCCGTGAGATTGATGGACATTCTCTGAAAAACAAGGAGCCTAGGGATCTACTTTCATAAAAAGCATTTCCCATCATTGTCACTCATGGTCATCTTGCTACTAAAACCAACAGTCAGTTTTCAAAACTCATTTTACAACCTTTTATGAGCTTGTGACACAATCTCTCCGTCCTTGAACCACTCGCTACCTATGACTTCAGTGCCACCACCCTCTGACCTCACTATTCATTTCATCTAAATCTTCTGTGTTGGGCATTCCTCCTCTTCCAGACATTAGGCCTCTTTTTATCCAGAAGCCTTGTTCGATGTAAGCCATGCAGTCTCCTGGAGAGCCAGTGAGATTTGCTATGCTGAGGGGAAATTGTTGGGAAAACTAATGCTTCCTGTGTTTTGAAGGGAAGCCATGGGCTGACCTAACCTACATTTCCTGTATGGAAGGACAGGCTCAGAATGCTGTCATATGGCTGTTTCTTGCTACTTTCAGTGTATTTTTTCAGAAGAGAGGTGAACTCAAGCTAGTGTTAGCCAACCTGCAAATGAAGATGAAAGGGAATGTTACTATTTGCCTTTAGCCTGTAATCGAAACTGATTGAGAGTGTAAGTTAGGACCATGCAGGGTAGAAAAATCCAACTGTTTCTCTACCTGAAATGGAAGTGGTTACAAGACATGGCTGCGATCTCCTCAAAAGGGATTTGACTTTCGTAAGCATCTTCCTTTAAAAGTTAAGGCAAGACAGTGGGAAACAGTCCAGCAGCAAAGATCAGATTAAGGATAATTCATTTCTATCTGTATAGTCACCTCTTGTATACTGCCTCACTTCCTCTCTCCTTCACCTCAGCTATTGTAAAAAACCCCATATAGGCATTAATTTTCTTTGCCTAACAGTACTCTACCTCAGAGCGTGTACTAGGTATCTCTCTTTTCCTGCTCTAGGGCTTTTCTAACTCTTTGGCATGGGACACAGTGGCACCCCCCCAATCACAACTCAGGGAAATTGGGGTGACCCTCAACTAATAGGGGATGTGAGCCAGTGGCTGAATGCTTCTTCATGCCTCCTCAGCCAGAAAATTTTGAGAATCATTTCCTAAGTCTCTTTAGAAAGTCACACATAAAACCAGTCATCTGCCATGCCCCTACTGAAACCACTTTCCTTCCTTCCCTTTTCAATCTCCAAAACCTCCTGCCAGCTCTCTGCCAACACACTCCCAAATAAACTACTTGCACACAAGAAAAATCTGGGCTCTGTGTTAGATATGAGAGAGACCTTGGCTAAAACACCACCTAAACCCATACTTGAATCAGGCCTTCAGAGAGTTAAGTGCAGATAGAGTGGAATGTGCACAACACAGAGGTCAGTTGGTGCAATACCAGAGCCTTGAAAAGTTGTGGCTACATGAGAATTTTGGCTGTGGTAACCCACACATGGGGCTGACTGGAAACAAACCTCAATTCTACCAAGTTTTTGAGGAGCTTGCTTTGCAAAGAACCCACAAGCCTGACTTGAAATAATGTCTGGTCCTTAACTTGCACGAATGGAAATGGCCTGTAAAAGTCTATAAGGATACCATTAAATTCCATGTCAAAAACGACTATAGAGGGTCATGGACAAAGAGTTCTTTGCAGAGAACAAAACCAGCAGCTACCAAGTTGGCTAAGGAAGGATTTATTTACCTACGGAAAAGAGCATGTTTGCTATTGCTGCCCAGCAGGATGTAAAAATTGCTATGGAACTTTTCCAAGCTCTTCTTGTATATTATTTAATTTGGAAGCAGTTAACTTTAGTTTATAGATTACTGGTCCATAAGGAGCTACATTTGCAGTGTGTGGAGAGGATTGAATTACCAAAGGATCCAGGATTTCTTGCTGAATGCACTTATGTTGATGGGGTTTGGTGCTTGGCCCTCTGGAAGACAGTTAGTTTCTTTCTTTCTTTCTTTCTTTCTTTCTTTCTTTCTTTCTTTCTTTCTTTCTTTCTTTCTTTCTTTCTTTCTTTCTTTCGGTAGAAAGAAGGATGCATATTGATATTTGAATGGCCAAATGGGCAGATTGGCTGAGACTTATAGATTTCAGGCAATAACTATTTTCTTCTTATACCTTAATAGAACTCCTAATCTTTACCCAGAGTCAGAAATACTGAGAATAAAGATATTTTCTATTGCCACTCCTCTTAGTTAGATGTGTCCCTGTGCCTATGTTCTGGCCAACAGTGCATAAGCAGAAGTGATTTGTGCAAGTTCTGGTGTGTCTTTTAAGTGAGGACCCTGTTCTTTCCTCTTTACTTCCTTCATCCTGGTGTGATATGGATATGAAAGAGGGAAACTCGTCTTGGATTATGAGGAATAGAGCACATCCTAAGCATAGTGGAGTAAAAAGCCGAACCAGATTCTGTTTTGTACAACAGCAGAGCCACTGTGCTAGTCTCAACCTGTCTATATCTAAAAGTTTAAGTGAGAGACAAAACAAGTCTATCTTTAGAAACATTATGTTTGGTTTCCTATAAGCAGCCTAATTTACTAACATAGCTTAACGCTTAGGTGTGAAGTGAAGGGCTGTATGGTGTGCGTTTTCGGGGGAAAAGACCTTCGCTCCTAAGAAAAAGTCTTGTCTTTTCCTCTGTGAACATTGCCATACCTAGATTGATGCCTGGTGCTGTTGTCATCTTACTCCACTCTAAGGATGTAGCCATCATTGAAGCTGGCTCTATCAGTCAGAGTCCAGTTTGAAAATGGAACAAGGTGCTCAAACAGAGGATGATTTAACGCAGGAAATTAATTACAAAGCCGTGAAAGGGGTGGAATGGCAAAGAAAGAAAGAGCAAGGCAGGAGAAACAAAGGGAAGAAAAGAATGCTGCTCTCACCCTTGGACTGAAGTCCTTGTCCCTCTACGCCTGCTGTACGTTTGCCGAAGGCAGTGTTAGCGCCCCAGAGCGGTAACATAAGAGCCTGTACTACTGACCACGCTGCATAAAGCCTGAAATTTTCTGCTTTGGGCTGCTCTCTGCCAATACTGATACTGCTGCATCAAAAAGCAGCACCAGAAGAAACAAAATAGTTTCTTTCTCTTCCCATTTTACAAATCTCCCACCAGAGTTTCCATTGACATGGGTACCTTGGAAATGTTGTTTGAGGCATCTAACCCCTTGTGACATAGAGGAGAATATAGAGGTAGGAATGCAGCTGACAGTCATCAGACGATAAGTAGCTGAGTGACAAAATGGAAAGGACTGCATTCTTTGATCACATTGTTAACCCAGTATGTCAATCGAATCAGAAGTCTGCATATTTCTGGATTTCCTCTTAAGTAAAATAAATAATTTCCTTATAACTTAAGATAGTTTGAATTGAGGCTTCTATAATTAGTGGCTAAAATTATACTAAATTTCATATATAGAAATACTTTAAAATGAACATGAGGTTATGTTGCCTCCATAGTTGTTCTAATAGTTTTTTAGCTGATAATATGCATTTTCCTTACCATTAAAATTATTTATACTGTTTTGTTATATTTTAGAGGGATTTATTTTTTTTTAAAGATTTTATTTATTTGAGAGAGAGAGAGAGTGCACAAGCAGGGGGAGCAGCAGAGGGAGAGGGAGAAGCAGACTCCCCACTGAGGAGGAAGCCCGATGTGGGGCTTGATCCCAGCACCCTGGGATCACGACCTGAGCCATAGGCTGATGCTTAACTGACCGAGCCATCCAGGTGTCCCTATATTTTGAAGAGCTTTAACATCTTTTGGAGACAAATATTTTTAAGAGACACTTTATATAAATCTCATGTCTCAAAATTTTTTATTCATCTGAAGAATTTTATTATCTTTCCCTTCCTTTCTTTCTAGTTCTAGAGAGGTACTGCAATGTGATTTTAGGACTTGTCAGGATGTGTGAACAATTTCATATTGAATGTGTATTTCTGTTCTTCAGTGTTTCACAGTGTTTTTAACAGGACTTTACACATAATAGGCACTCTACAAACACCTATTAATTAATAAATAAACATATGAATGGATGGTAAAAAGAATGAATGACTATGAATACATGACAGAAGGGGCTCTCTATTTAAAACTTTTGAGTCATACTCTGTCCTCATAAATGGAATGAAAACATAAACTCTCATTAGTTGGCTATTACCAGTCAGGTGTTTGATATATGTGTTTTAATCACCAATCTTTTAAGGTTGGGATGCTTATAACCACTGTATGGATGATGAAAATGAAGTTAAGACAAGTTGATTGTTCTGCCCAAGGGATATTTAGCAACATGACCCGATGAATTCAAATTCATGTTTATTCAATTTCCAATCATTAATTTTTTTCTTTGGTATTGGGCAGACTGTACATGATTATATTTGTGCAATGTTAAATTTATATGAGGTTTGTTTATATTATTTTCATATTTTTATTATTTATATTATCATACTGGGGTTTTATATTAAGATTTTTTTCTTGTATTGACTTGCTTTTTAATAAGCACTAAAGCACTAAAGCACTTTCCTATTCAATATGGAACTATTAAAAGAAAATAAAACTTATGGGGTGTCTGGCTGGCTTGGTTGGTAGAACATGGGACTCTTGATCGCTGGGTTGTAAGTTCAAGCCTCATGTTGGGTGTAGAGATCATTTAAAATAAAATTTGAACCAAAAAAAAGGGGTGAAGGGAGCAAAGGGCACCTGGGTGGTTCAGCTGGTTAAGCATATGCCTTTGGCTCAGGTCCTGATCCCAGAGTCCCAGGATTAAGCCCCACTTCAGGGGCTCCCTGCTCTAAGTGCTCCGACTGAGGAGGGCCTGCTTCTCCCTCTCCTTCTGCACCCCCTTCCCTCCCGCTGGGACTCATACTCTCTCTCTCTCTCACTATCATTCCTCTTTCTCTCTATCAAATAAATAAATAAAATCTTTAAAAAAAAGTGAAGAAAAATTATAGTATTATCATAGACAAATAATCTTTACCATCTTTTATCTATATTTCCCTTATTGTGCTATTTCAAAATATGCTTATTTATATAAATATATATTTGATTTAATTGTGAATATTTAGATATATTATGTTTTATTCCTATCTATTCTAATGGGCAGCCACCATATTATTCAGGTGGATAAGACTTACCTTAAAAGCATTGAAAATGACTAGCTTATTTTTCTTTGTCAAATCAAAATATAAATTTTAGAGAACAATCCTGGCTTTACGTTTAAAAGCTTGTCAATAAAGCAGAAAAGCATATACGCACTTGTCAATGAATCTTTGTCTTGAGCAATAAGGGAATTCATTACTGTCTTGATAAATAGATGATGAAATATCTTGTTTATTTTTCCTCTGACAAATTCACTGGACCAGCAAAGGTAAATGTACAACAAACAATTGTACAAATCTTGGTTGATTCGAAAGAAAGCCAAGTTCAAAATTTTTATCGAACTTCTTATGATGTCCTTAATTGCCAATAGTTTCATCATAATTTAAATACTTCCTGATGATCTTATAAAATAGATCTGCAAAATTTTACTGCCATTCTTATTAATAAGAGTCTTTTAAAGACACAGAGAGGTAGGTAATATACCCACAAAAAGTAAGATATTCAGTAATAGAATGATTTTGCTGATACTTATTTTTCTCACATATGCTGTGGTTTATAGAAAGACTGCATTCAATGGTTAGCTACAAGTTTTTTCTGAAGGAATAGTTAACATGTATATATTTCACAAATATATTAAAAGGTATCTATAGGATTAAAAAAGGAAAACAATGGAAAGAATAAAGGAGACATAGCACTGAATTTTCTTTTAATTTATATTTCAAATTTTAGTATGCATATAACTTATTGCAATCTGTTAGAAAGGAAAAATTATAACTATATTTGTAAGTTTCTTATAAATGCCATTTTGGGGGGGTAAATTTGGCCAAGCACAATTTTGGAAGTATTTGGAAGATTATCCTGATTATAGTTGTCTACAATATTATTTCAAAATGAATATCTAGATATTAATCTCTAATACAACGTGGGGCTTGAACTCACCACCCTGAGATCAAGGGTCACATACTTCACAGACTGAGTCAGGCAGGCACCCCTGGATATTAATGCAGTTTTTTAAAAGTAAGAATAATATTGAACTTTGCAGTATTGCTTTCGCTGTCTTGACAACTCTAAGACTTTATTATTGTTAAGGTTCTCAGAAACCTAGATAGCTTCCAGCATATTTTATTTAGCTGTCAACATCCATTGGATAGACAGTTCTGTTCATTATGCTTTTTATAAATTTTCAAGTATTTACATGTGGTGATTAATTTGATTGGTCTAAGGGATGCCCAGGTAGCTGGTAGAATATTATTTCTAGGTATGTCTGTGACAGTGTTTCTGGAAGAGCTTATCATGTAAATCAGTAGACTGAGTAAAAAAGATTGCTGTTATCACTGTGGGCAGGCACAATCCAATTTGTTAAGGGCCTGACAAGGACAGAAAAAGCAGAGGAAGTATATACATGTACTCTCTGCTTGAACTGGGACATCCACTTCTGCCCTCAAATATGTGTGCTCCTGGTTCTCAGGCTTTTGGACTCCGGCTGGGACCAACACCATTGGCACCCTTGGTTCTCAGGCCTTTGGGTTTGGACTGGAATTACAACATTGGCTTTGCTGGGCCTCCAACTTTCAGCAGGCTGCGGATTGATGAACCTCTCAGTCTTCATAATCATGTGGGCCATGATTTATATGCATTTATATTTATATTATATACATTTATATTATTTATTTATATATTTATATAATATATTTATTTATCTATACATACCAATATCTTACTGGTTCTGTTTCTCTGGAGAATCCGGACTAATGAAGATTTTGTTACCAACAGTGGTTCTGAAAGAATGGAATTTTGAGGATGAATTTTCTGAATTGGTTCTGGAGTTTCTGGAATTGGCTCTCTGATCCGATTAGATTTAAAGATACTAATGACTCCATTTCCAGAAGTGGAGAGCACTGATAATCCATGGCTTGAACTGCTTAGAGATATGCAAGATAACTGCATTGGTTACTTGTAATCCACCACTTACAAGAAGCAAGGAAGTAACTCCATATAATACTTCTGAGCATTGTGGACAACTAAGAAATATAGTGACATTGATTGGTTGTTCTAATGCCTCCGGACAAAGTGTTGAAATAAAAGAATGAGTTCAGTTATTCAAATTCCCAGTTAAAGCTGCAGTAGTGACCTAAGAGCTTCCTTGTGTGCTCTGAGGCAGACCCTTATCTTTTGTAACCTCAGGGCTGAAATTGCTGAAAACCAAATGCAGGAACTTATCTTGTGACTGGCTCAATTACAATGCAACCTGAGCTTCCACCTCCAGAGTGTCTACTGTTAAAGTGAGGACACTGACTGGGGAAAAAAAAAAAGGTATTTGTAAGTTTGTGTTGGTGTATATGGGAAGACTGTGATGAAGCTGGGGACATTTCATCCTAAATTATGATGGGTAGTCTTTGCCAGTGGAGAGGTCTCCCCTCCCCCAGGGGCAGGGGGCATCTCTGCCCACAGTGGTATGTGACTTTTTATCTCTATTTGAGGGGTTTTATTTTGCTTTGCCTGAGAAAACAATAACGTCCTCCCCTAAGGCAGCTGCCATGCAAAACAATGCTGATTTTCTTCAAAATCTACGCCTACCATCCCTTTATGCTTCTAGTCCTCTAACTAGTATTAAACAAGAATAATAATAAAAACAAAATTTTAAAGGCCCCAAATAGAATTACTTGCTCCTAGGACAGCAAACCAAGACTTAATTATAGGAATGTGACCTTTAACCAATCAGTCTGGAATTTCCTGATCATATTAGTAAAATAATCTGCATAAGAGACAACCCTTCTTCTTCCTCCAAAGGAAGGTGACCTGGCCTGAAATAATCCTGTCTTTTCTTTTCCTAATAACATTTTGTTCTTCCCCGTTTCTGCCCATAGAAGCCCTCCATTTTGTACAGCTCCATGGAGGTCCCCTCTACTTTCTAGGTGAGATGCTGCTCCATGAATTATTGCATAAAGCCACTTAGTCTTCAAATTTACTCAGCCGAATTTTGTTTTTTAACACTAGACTCAAGTCCCAACATGTTCCTAAAGGTGAAGGATAAAGTGTGACTCAGGAGCGGGTGAGCTACACTCCAAAAGAACTACTTGAGTTTTCTAATTTATAAAAGCAGAAATCTGGGAAGTATGTGTGGAAATGAATGTGTGGGTAGAGGCTATGTCTGTATTGTTTACTGTTTAACTGCCAGTACCTAGTACTGTCTCCAGCACAGAGAAGATACTCAATAAGTATTCTGAAATAATTGAGTGGTTGCTAAAATAAAATCCATTTTTCTTGTTGACTTTTTCATATAGATAGGCAGAAAGATTTATAGATAGATAGATAGAGATAAATCCTATTAAGAAAGGAAGAAACAGTGGGGCTTTCTTACCTGCTTGCGCAGATGTGGGGAATAAAGGAAAAAGAAAGTGGTAGGTCTTGAAATTTGTCTGCACTCCAACATCAAAAATGGAGTCAGGCTCTTTATTACATGTATTTATTTATTTTTATTTTTATTTTTTTAAAGATTTTATTTATTTATTTGAGAGAGACAGAGAGAGAGGGAGCGTGCATCTGCACAAACAGGGGGAGGGGCAGAGGAAGAAACAGACTCCCTGCTGAGCAGGGAGCCTGACATGGGACTCCATTCCAGGACCCTGGGATCATGACCTGAGCCCAAGGCAGAGACTGAACCTACTGAGCCACCCAGGTGCCACATGTGTATTTATTTTTATGATAATTATTTTAGTATCCATTTCTCTCACTTGACCTATAGTACTACAAGGGCCAATACCACTTCTGTGCTGGTATCTGATTACCAAGCACCAACTGTAGTGTGTAACATAGATTAGTTTCTCAATAATGTTTAGTAGATGAATAAAATACATGATTAAAACAGCTATTTAACAGAGGTATGCACATTCGAATGGCTAAAATGGCTCTATAGAAATTTTATAGGATTTTTTTCAAGAGTGATTAATAAGATAATTATATGGCAAATGAAGCTTTTTATTATTAAAGAGGAATCTGTTGTGAATGCATGAAAAACATAAGGATAAGCCAAGAAGTGCACACACACACACACACACACACACACGCACACACACACATAAATATTGATTGATTGATTGATTGATTATAAAAGACGTTTTCTTGGAGAGGAAGCCCAGAGATGTAAAATGTACTGATGTGGAACTCAAGACTTGAGGTCTGATTTCACTTCTGTCACTAATTATTTGGCAGAACTGAACAAGTCACTTAATTTTTTGGTTACTGTTTATTTACTTAATGAAGAGAAAGGGCTGAAATTAATGATTTCTAAATTGTGTTGAAATTGTCAATTCCTATGAGTTCATCTGACTCTTAGTTTTTACCCTTATTTATATTGGAAGAAGTAGAATGACCTTGAACCGTTTAGGGTCAGTAAAAATATATTTTTTTAAGCTTTTAATTTATTCATTTGACAGAGAGAGGACAAGTAGGCAGAGTGGCAGGCAGAGGGAGAGGGAAAAGCAGGCTCTCCACTGATCAGGGAGCCCAATGTGGGGCTTGATCCCAGGACCCGGCCCCCCCAGTAATAACGTTTTTATTGCATTCAAGTGTAAGTGGTTCTTATCACTGATCCATATTGGGGCTGCCTCATGTGGTGAAGAGGTTGTGATGGTTTATGAATTTATCTTGTCTGGACAGATTTACTATTGTGTATTTTATTGATTTTTCCATTCAGTAAACCTGCTAAACTAGGTTATTGGCCACTCAGAACTGGATAAACTAAAAATAAAACGAAACAAAACAAAAAAACTCCCTCATTGAAAACAGAGTCTAAAAGGAATATGGAGTTAGAATGAATAAGCCAAAACTGCATGGAAAAGAGACAAAAAGCAAGATCTCACTTCAAAATTCTTGTCACATTGAAAAAAAGCTTTTGAAGTTGAAAAATTTTATGCATACACATGCATACACACACACACATGCATGCACACACAAGTCATAAAGTACAGCTCAATGTGACTTCCAGAATATTATCAGGACCCTAGAAATTTCTGTTGTGTCTCTTTATAATCACTTACCTTTAGAGTGTAAATAATGTCCTTGTGATTGTATCCATGTTGAAGATCAATTTACCCTCATTAACATAGCTTTAAATTATTAATTTCTCTAAAAATAATGGCATAGTTAGCAGGTCCCAACACAACTTTTCATTTTCTGAAGAGGGAATTATAGAGAGCAAAATAGAGTCTCTCATGTCAAGCAGGGGCCTGTGTCAAGCAATGACACAAGCAGTTAAGATACTGCAGCTAGGAGATCTCAACGGGACCAGCTGACACCCCAGAACTGATTACGAGCCAAACCATCTGCAGGGGCCCAAGACTGGTTCAATCCCTTTAGAAAGGGAAGGATTTGGGCAGCAAACTGTCAGACTCTACAGACGTGACTCCTCTATATCTTACCACTTATAAAAGGCAGCTGCCGCAGAAGGCTCTGCCCGATGGATCTCCGAACAGAACTGAGATCCTTTGCTGCTTGAACATCAGAAGCAGTGAGTGCCAAAACCTGACCCAGACTGGACTGAGGCCTTATCTCAACTGTGTGCCCATAGACTGGCTTCATTTTTGATTCATTAACTTCCTGCACCCTCTTCTTGCTTGTTGTGTGGCTGGTCTTCTCTCCTGCTCTGTGTGCTGTGTAGGAAGCCAAATTTAATCACATGGTGAATTGTCATGGAGTTTGGAATCCTGAACCTGCTTTATAATTGTGATTGACTTTGCTTTATTTGAATAAAGTTGACATTGTGGGAAGACACAACTTGTGTATGAGCCTTCATAGCATGCTCATGACATGAATCTACTTCCCAGATTTACCTTATTGAGTTTGTTTTATTATGTTTCTCATCCACATAATCATATGATGTGATTTGTGTTAATTTCACTACCAGCTTCCCCACTCACATCTGTAGTATAGTGGTGGTTGTACAATTTAATAATCAATAAGAACAGAAACTTTCTAGGTCCTGCTTCTAGATCTCAGTACCAAAGACTATCCTGTCTTTCCCATCTGATATAATCGTGAGTGACCAGAATACGGCACTTTAAATTTCTAGATTGGTCACTGGGTTATTTTCTAAGGACCTCCTCTTAAAATTAAAATATAATCTAGGGTGACACCACACTAACCCGTGGATAAACTTGATTTAATTGGTCTAATTTCTTTGACTTGTTTTATTCAGACAGTAGGGATTAAATGAGACACCAGCAGTAATTTTTGATAAATTACTTACACATTGCCAAATGTTGTATCATAACCCTGTCACTGGCCATAGATAGATAGACAACATTCAGAGGTGAATGCTCAGTGGAATGCTATGGTGGAGGGCCCTTTGAAGTAGTGAGATACAGAAGTGAGGACGAGAGTTGGTTGGCAGTAGTACTGAAAAACGTAGGCAGAGAAAATGGATTGAAAAGGCAAGAAAAACAAAGTTCATGTCTGGTTCAGTTTATCTGTGGTCAATCATAGTATTTCATGACCTTAAAACTCAAGAGTATATGCAAGGGATTTACAGAGATAATCCCCTGCAGAGTCTATTCAAAGCATAAGCTCAGTAAACAAGACACAACTGCGGGGATTTTCTCTTTGTCCATTTGAAAGTTTGCTATTGTCTTCATGGTTGGAATTTGAGCTGTTACTGCGTATTCAGAGAACACAGAAAATGTGTGTCTGGAATGTATTAAAAGGATAGAAGAAACAATGAGGAACAAACAACGTGGGAGAAATGAGATTTGGTGGTTTGAATAATGGGTCAGTAGGAAAATAAAGAAATGGTTAAAGAAAGCTGAATGACTAATCATGTCATAAAACAACACGAACAAATTGAGTGCATCCTTGTGGAACACTCACGTCTCCAGGAAAAGGAAGTGCTAGAGGTGGAAATAAGCTGCTAGGGTTTGGTGAAGTGGGAAGGAGCTCGTGTCCCAGCTGCCACCTTTGTTCTTGGCTTTCAGAATGAGGTCTGTGTAAAAGTGTGGGCAGAAAACTGATGGCCTAAGAATCCACCTGCCCCCCTCACCTGCCAGAAACCTCAATTTGAATAACTATCGGCTTACAAAAATAGCTTCAGAAAAGCCAAGGATTCCAGGTGAGGGACTCCAGCACCTAGGCTGAAGCAAGGAAATAGGAAAGGACTCATTAAGGAGGGTAGGAAAGAAAGATTTTACACTACTCCTGTTACCCCACTTCCAAGCCCTAACAGCTCAGCAAGGAAAGAAACACCATCTCCTTGGGATAAGGAGAATAAGAGTGAATACCTAAGTTCATCTTGGACCTCAGAACTGCCCACCTCCACGCCAGGCTGACACCTGCCAGATAACCCATCAATTCCACTTTTGGGTATATATCTAAAGAAAATGAAAACATAATCTTGAAGAGACATCAGCCCCTCTATGTTCATTGCAGCATTATTCACAATTGCTAAGATACAGAAACTCCCTAAGTGTCAAGGATAAAAGGATAAAGAAAATATACATATATATAATGGAATATTATTCAGCCATACAAAAGAAGGAAATCCTGCCTTTTGTGACAACATGGATGGACTTCGGGATATTATGTGAAGTGAAATTAGTCAGACAGAGAAAGACAAATACAGTATGATACCACTTATATGCAGAGTCTTAAAAAAGCTGAAATCAGGAATAAATAGAGTAGAATAATGGTTGCCGGGAGCTGGGGATGGGGTAAATGGGGAGGTGTTGGTCAAAGGGTATAAACTTCCAGCTATTAGAGGAATAAGTTTTAGAGATCTAATGACTGCATCATGACTATGATCAACAGTACTGTATTACATACTTGAACATTTTTAGAGGAATAGTGTGTCAATACTATCTCAGTGAAGCTGGCAAAAAAAAGTAGGGCCATTTAAATATTATTATTACATTAATCCCATAAAAGGTGGTTCTTATGAATGAAAATTGGTTACATATTTCAAAGAACACATTTGAAAAGCCATCAAGCAAAGTAAAAAAAAAAAGGTAATTCTGTTTTTATTTTGTTTTGTTTTTCTCTACTGCCTAACATTGTTAAATACCTAATAGGAATCAGTTTTGAGCTGGGATATTAGCTAATGTATATTAAGCTATTACTCTGTGCCAGGCTCACTTAATTTTTATAATAAACCTATGAACTAGAAGATAAACTATTTTATAGATAAGGAAAATAACACACAGAGAGGTTAAGTAGTTTGCCTGTTTTAAATTAAACAACTTGGTGTTATATGGCTAATATAGAAATTTAGTATATATTTATGAGCATCTATCTTTTTGTCAGAAATTTTAGGAGATGGGGCACCTGGGTGGCTCAGTTGTTAAGCGTCTGCCTTCGGCTCAGGGCATGATCCCAGAGTCCTGGGATTGAGCCCCACATCAGGCTCCTCCGCTGGGAGCCTGCTTCCTCCTCTCCCACTCCCCCTGCTTGTGTTCCCTCTCTCACTGCCTCTCTCTCTCTGTCAAATAAATAAATAAGATCTTAAAAAAAAAAAAAAGAAATTTTAGGAGATATTGGGGCGCCTGGGTGGCTCAGTCGTTAAGCGTCTGCCTTCGGCTTAGGGCGTGATCCCGGCGTTCTGGGATTGAGCCCTGCATCGGACTCCTCTGCTGGGAGCCTGCTTCTTCCTCTCCCACTCCCCCTGCTTATGTACCCTCTCTGGCTGGCTGTCTCACTCTCTGTCAAATAAATAAATAAAATCTTTAAAAAAAAAAGAAATTTTAAGAGATATTGATTATTGAATAGAAAATATGGAGTATTTGAAATTGAATATTTTAGTGGACAATTATTAGAATTTTGTTTATTATTGGAATCTCAATATTTATGTAATATCACAACAGATTTTTAACTCAGTCAGGCTTGCATTTAAATCTTGGCCATGTTGTTAATTATATTACCTTGTGTACTAGTGCTCAACCTTTAAGTCTTAATATTTTCATCTGTAAATATCACACCAACCTTGGGTTATTGTTAAGACTATAGACTATGCACATTAAATAAAGTAGAATGATAGGTTCATAAGGGTTCCTTACTAAATGACAGGGTATCAGACAGTATTTTCTGTCAATTACTCTCCTCCTGGATAAAATAATGCTCATTTCTTCAGTTGACAGTAGGCCATGTGCTTCAGGACCTTTCTCCAGCCCTGGCAGTGAAGCCTTATTAGTCTTAGCCAACTACAATGACTCTGTTCTCTAGAGATTGGTTCAGCAATGGATTTGTGACATGACTCTGATCAACAAGTCAGAGGGAATGTCCACCGAGTGGTGTAGAGATTTCTTAAAAGTTCATTCTTGCTCCTAAATAAGGACAAAAGCAAGAGTTTTCCTTTTCTAACCTTTGAATGGTGTTATATAAATATATGAGTCTCGATCTTCCTTATGAGGCAAAAAGCTAACTTCTTGAAGAAAGCAGAATGAAAGATGGAAAAAATTTGAAAGCTTGATATTTCAAACAACTATATTAACTGTGATACTTCCTTAATTCCAGGGTTTTTGCTTTGTGAAATCTTCTTCCAGTTTAAACTATTTTAGTTGGGTTTTGGGTTACTTTTAGCCAAGAACACCCTAACAGATGAGGCTTGTCACTATAATAATTATTATTAAAAGGAAGAATGTGTGTTTCACTCAGAAATTTACCTCATCCTAAGAGAGAAACTGAAGAAATTTAGCATCTATCTCCAAGTGCTTACTTAATCCTTTCTGAGCAGTATATAATTGGTCATAGGTTGATTTTTTTTCCTCCTATTCAACCACTTTGCATTAGTGGTGGGATCCTTGTCTCAAAAGATCTTCAGGAAATGTTGTCTTGCTTTTTCTTTCATTTCTAGCCTCAGGTTTGGGGCAGGTAGTCTTTTGCTTCCTGTCTTCTGATATGAGTCTGTGCATTACTTATATATTCATTCAACAAATATTTATTGAATGGTTACCATATATTATGCCTACTATAGGGTGCTAGTATCAAAGAAGGCTTTCCTGAGAAGGAATAAGTGAAATAAGATAAGCAGGATGAGTTGAAGTTGACTAGGGGAAGTGGGAGGAGATATCTCTGAAACAACCCAGTCCAAGAAAAGGAAACTATGTGCCCTAGGGATAACAGTGCATTTGAAAAGTGGAAAGCCCAAGGTTTTGAAATATAAATAGCAAGGTGTTTATTAGTACAAGTTGAGGTTAGAGAGGTAGGTAAAAGGAATGTTAAGTACTTTGATTTTTATTCTGAGAGGAAGAGGAAGTCTTTGAAAACAAATTTTAGTAATGAGAAACATAATCAGTGGAAATAGATGAGGACAGATTTGACAGTAATCTGGAGGTGAAATTAACAGGACTTCCATGGGGAATGAGATAGATCGAGATGTCATAGCGGCTGTTAGATTTTTGGCTTGCAGAATAATGGTTATGATGATTTGCTGAAATAGAAAACTGTAGAAGTGGATTTGATTTTGGTTTATGGTGGTTAATTGTCATTCGCCTCTGTCCAACTAATTATTTAGGAAGAACAGCAAATGCAATGTACGGTTGAATTGAAAGAATGTTTGAATGGGATCACCACCCCAGAATCCTATGTATCTTTGGAGTTTCAATATACATCTGCGATTGCACCTGGAAACCATACCGTTTATGACTTAATATTTTTTCTGAGCAAGGGGGAATTTTATGGACTTCTCTTTGAACATTTCTAGTACCATAATATTAATCCACAGATATGAGAACCAATGTGAGGTATATGTCATCTGGTAACTATATCTTTCCCAATATTGACTTAAGGAACCTGTCTAAGTCTACAGGCCAATTAGTAATATTGTGAGATGTTCTTGGGTCAGGATTCCATTTATTATCTGGTCTCCGTAAGACACACTGTAACCTGAAGACTGTAACATTTCAGTTCTCTTTTTCTCATTGTCACTGCTGATATTCAATTGACTTCAAAAAATCTTGATGTTCTTTTCCTGTGTGCAGTTACTCTGTAAACTACAAGTCTCATTGAAAATAAAGACTGCATATATTATTGCCCAGATTTTTGTTTATATTTGACCTAGCTTTATGGAACACATTCCCAAAGGCTTTGGACTCCTTTTCAATTGATGGGCACTGGGTATGAGAACTGACTCAGATCTGGAAGCTGGGTGAATGATTTCGATGTTTTATTTGGATAGAAGCAACCGTATGCTTGCCAATTCTTGATTTTCTTTGTTATATAAATCATGAAATATTGTAATCTGCTTCCCATCTATTTCACATCTAGGAACATGATGTGTCATTAGCAGCCACCAAAGAAGTCTTTAGGCCAAAGTACTATTCTGGCCTTGCTTCCTGTTATGGTAATTATATCCACGTTGCCTCTGATGGTTACTGGCCACCACCAGCCTCTCACTATTCTGAGAATTCATCATTTTTATTTATGTTAAGGACACATTAATGTAGCAGCATCATCAACTACCAACTTTAGTATGAAAAGACAGCCTGCGCTGAGTGTCTAGGTGATGACTGTGCCCCTTTCATTGGTGTACTTCTTACTAAGTGAAGGGAACACATTTTGGGCCTTCTTGGTGATCAGAGTCACATGGTGGATTATCTGTTTTCATGTAACACATTTATTTTAATTTACCCAAAATTTTGACTCTTGTAGCACCTTCCTCAATTCTCTACCAAGGTAGATACACCATCTCATGTTATTTACTATATATTATCATCCATTTTAAGCTTTAAGAAGCCATTCTCACATTATATTAGGATCAACTTCAGGTTAAATTCTGAGATATAAAAGAGCACAACCATGTCTATAAACTCTCTACTATTCAATCTTATAATATTGACCAAGTCTTGTAACCCTTGGTTGAGTAAACTGCTTTCATTCCTATAGTAGGGAAATTTTTTCCCTGGTCAGGCTGTGCTATAATCTTAAGTATTACTTGGAAGCTCTGAAGGGAGCTAAGAAAGGTGGTTTAAGAAAAGAACAAACATCATTTGGTAAGGCATTTGGCTCATGTGAGGCCTTTACTTATTGTTTAAGAAAAAAGATGTTGCTCTCCTCTAGCAAGTGGGAAAGTTATTTCAGAAGGCAGTAAAAGAGAATGCTGAGTTCAAGATTCTCAGACATATCCTCTCAATTTTTACCATATTGGGTCTCTGAGTCCTACTATTTTCCTATCAGTATTCTGACTTCTTTACAGGAATCCCATTGAGGTTACATTCTTTATATTCGTTAAAGTCAAGATATAGGGGTATGCATAAGCTGACAAGTACTGTCATGGATGTCAATGCACGTGGGTGTTGTTGACTTTGAATATTTGTATAAATCATCGTACATAAAAATCACCTAAAACTTTTCACAAAGTACTATGTCCAGACTTTTCCCCCAGACATTCTAAATTAGTTGATCAATAGTGAGGCCTGGACATGAGTACATTTGAAAGGTACTTAGAGATACTGTATGCAACCAGTATCAGAAGTTCTAATTTAGCTTATGAAGTTGATATCCTACCATGTAGGAAAAGCATATCTGAATATATAAGGATTGATGTTAAATTTGAAGGAAAGAAACTTGGTGGACATCTACTTAGACATATTAAGGATTGCCCTGAATTTAAGAATATTTTGAAAAAACATTTTCAATAGCAAATGTCTTTCCCTATCTCTTCTTTTAACATTGACAATCATGAAAATATTTTGCTCTTGGATCTGTGTGGGAACATTTAAGCATTTGAATAAAGCAGAGATATTTTAATATTGATATCAGCTGTTTTTAAAAGCAATTACCATTACGAAGAACTGTATTAGATAGCACTAGTACTGTTAAACTGATAAGGATTAGCACTTAGCAATTACTGTTCAGTTTTGGAGTAGGAAAATGGAAGAAAATGGAAGCAAAATTTAAATCCTTCTTACTTTTCATTTATCAGTTTGCTTAAAAACTAATGTGATAAGTTCATTTGTGAAGTCTTCAAGTAAGACAATTTCGTATTTCTAGGATAACATTTTGATTTAGACAAGAATGTCAATCATAACATTTCTTCACTTGGTTATACAGATCCTTATTATTTTGATTTCTTTGACAACCTATTGCATATATAAGGGGTATGGAACTAGAAATTTTACTATATATTGGGTATTTTACATATTTATTCAATACTTATATCAAATCTATGAAATAGTTTATGTTCTTTGTGCTTCAGATTCCTACTATATGAAATTAGAATAATAATAGTATCTATGTTATAGGGTTATTCTGAGAATTAAATGAGGTAATACACATAAAGGCATTGGAAGAATTATCAGTGTAAACACTCAAAGCCATTTAAGTCATGATGATGATTATGACGGTAATGCTGAAGTTAATATTGATATTCCCTTCAAAGATAACTGAGTCTATGAATGTGAATCACCTAAAATCACACATCTCTGAAATAGTAGAATCAAGATTTGAACCCAGGCCTAGCTAACTCAAAGTCTTTCCTTATTCCAATACTCTAGACTGCCCCTCAATTTCATTTCTTGAGCTAGTTATTAAGTAACCCAGTGAAGCCTTGAAGAATGAATAGAGCTTTATCAAATAGATGGAGTTTGGTTTGCAGGTACAGGATGGGTTGATAATAAGGGCAGAGGAAATACATATGGATGAAATTGAAGTCATGATCATTCCAGCATGCATGGAGGGCTTCCGATTGCTTGGGTTTCCCCCAAAATAAACTGTTTTTCAGGGCATCTGGGTGGCCCAGTTGGTTGAGTGTCCAGGTCTTGGTTTTGGCTCAGGTCTGATCTCAGGGTTGTGAGATCGAGCCCCATGACAAGCCCCACATCAGTCTCCATACTCAATACAGCGTCTGCTTGGATTTCCCTCTCCCTCTCCCTCTGCCCCTCCCCCTGCTGTATGTACTCTCTCTCTAGAATAAATAAATAAATCTTTAAAAAAAAACCCAAAACTGTTTCTCTTTATTTAATAAATGCTTAATTCCTGCTATATGCTTGTTAAAACTCTATTTGCTTATAGGGAATGTTGAAAAATTGAATATATTCCTTTTCTCTAAAGAAATTTATATGATTAGATAGCTATATGAGGACGAATAAGTACCATAACAGTTCATAAAACACAATTATGCATAAGGGTTACAATAGGAGAATAAAACTTAATATAGAAGGTGATACTTGAGCTGAGTCCTGCAGGAGGAAAACATGACTTAATAATTAAATAGAGAGAGGGGCGCCTGGGTGGCTCAGTCTTTAAGCATCTGCCTTTGGCTCAGGGTGTGATCCCAGAGTCCTGGGATCGAGCCCTGCATTAGGCCCCTCTGCTGGGAGCCTGCTTCTTCCTCTCCCACTCCCCCTGCTTGTGTTCCCTCTCTCGCTGGCTGCGTCTCTCTCTCTGTCAAATAAATAAAGAAAATCTTAAAAAAAAATAATTAAATAGAAAAAATTTTTTGAATTAAGAGTAAGTGGAGACCACGGAGTATTACTCAGGGGGAAAAAAAGGCTAATGTTCCTTTAAAGCTGCCTTTAAGAAGTTATATTGGATGAAATAGATTCTTATTAATCTGTTCCCCAACAAGAATGGAATTAGAAGAAATGTTTTAAAATAGCAATTGTTATGTAGTTGCCTTACTGGTTTTTTAAAAAATCCAAAGGAGATCTATGGCTGTTAAGACTTTTAGATTCTAGAACTCTCTCTCTTTAAAATGAGGATGGCAGTCTAGCATCATTGAGTGCCTTGTTGTAGAGATGTTTAATGATACTGAAAGGAGGGAGAATATGAAGAAGTTACTGACTGAAGTCCACTCTACTGTACAAGTACATGCAAGTGCTAAACTTAATGAGCATTTGTGTTCTATTTTCCATGAACTTCAAGGATAGTGGTAAGCATTTTTCTTAAAAAAAAATTATATACATATTTTTAGAAAGTGTAAGTTCTCAGTGTTAAAATGTTTGATGAAAGTCATCCAGTTTAAAAATGATCATATTTGTAATCATTTATTTTCCTAACACAGAGTAAAGATAGTAGTGTGCCTTGCTAAATGAATATTTTTCTCATGTATCTTATGTGTTATTTATAATGTTAAAAAGAATTTGTGAATTTTGGTCTAGAAAACCATATTGAGTATTTTGCTATTTTGTTTTTTTTGTTTTCTCAGTGTTCAGATTTTGAATAGAATTGATCAAAGTTCTGTTCCAAAAAAATATGTAAGCATGTAAATAATTTTAAAATTCATGTAAAATATAAAAACTTGATTTTTTTAAATGAGAAGAAAAATAAAATATATCAGTTTATATAGAAATAGTGATGTTCCTAAACATAGAAAATTATTCCTTCCATTTCATTTTATGGTTCTGTAGCCCTAACCAATTTCAAATGATGTCTGCTATCTTGTTTTCAGTGTTATTTATTTTTAATTTACTTAAAAAATGACTTGTTAGTTGATTTGCATCTGGGTTGCCACAGGAAATCCTAGAACTATATTCTCCTCTTGTCTACTCTTCTCTACCATCAAGTGCCCAAGCTGAAACCATGTCAAATGCTATTGAATCTAATAAAGCCACAACTAAGGTTTGAGTATTAGGGAAATTATATATTTTTCTCTCATGGAGGAAATTGGAAAATAGATTCTTCCCTTCTTATAGATGATGATCATGAGAAACAATGTGATAGAAAATGATCAGGGAAAATATTGGGCATATACAGGGGCCATTATTATTTCAGGCTAAAATACTGGGACTTTTGATTCTGTTCTTGCCGCCAGTCCCCAAAAATCAGTTAGTCCGTGTACAACTCTCTCTGTCTCTCTCTGTCTTTTGTCTTTCTGTACCCTTCCAACCACCCCTTTCTATCCGATTTTATGTCTCTTAATAGCACTACTTAAAACTTTTCTGAGACGTTATCATCTCTTGTCTGAGCTTCCCCTCTTTCTAAATTTGACAAAAGCACCTCATCATGTAAATAAATCAGTCTTTGAGGGTAGATATTATTTACCTGTTCTCCCCCCCTTATTTAGATTTAGATAGAAGTCTTAATAATATCTAATCAATATGCAAATTGACTGAGTTAAGTTTCTTAATGACTATTAACGAACTATCACTGTTTGGAAACAAAGCTGTTGCACTCAATCTTCACATGACTCACTTCATCACTTATTCAGCAATCATATGAAAGTATGTTTCTGTTTATATTTGGTTAAGGAATAGTTTTGGAAACCCACTGTCTTTTCTCATTCTCTGACAATGTGTCTATTGTCAAAACATTGCATTCATGCTACTACAATACACACATTGTAATCACTGAATATTATTATGGTTTAGAAATCCTCCTTTGACACTAACTTATACTGAAAATTGAAAAGTGATTTCAGCACCGTCCAGATATAAGATCAATATGTAAGCAATGAATAATTGGATGTTAAAATGTTTAAAAATGTAGCATCATTTGAAATAGCATGATAAATAGGAAATTCTTGGGGAAACATGTAGACAAAAGATATGCAAGAATTTTATACTAAAAACTACAAATATTTCTGAGATAAATGAAAGATGACATAAATAAGTGGAGAAATGAATCATGTTATTGGATACAATGACACAATATAATGTGTCAGTTCTACCCAAATTGATCTATAGATTCAAATCAATCCCAATCGAAATCCCAACAGGCATTTTTTTTTAATCCTAGAAATTACAAGGAGATCCTAAAGTGCATATAGTAATGAAAAAAGCTCTAGAATAGCAAAAGGAACTTTGTAAAAGAAGAACAAAGGTGAAATACTTATGTCACCTGACTTCAAGACTTAAGTTACAACAGAGAAGACAGAATGGTATTAGCATCAAGTTAGACAAGTAAATTAGTGGAACAGAATAGAGAGTCCAAACTAGACCTGCATATATATGGCCAAACGATGTGTGACAAAATTGCAAAGGCGATTTTACGGAGAGGGAATAATCTTTTCCAGAAAATGCTGCTTCAGGAAATGTAAATCCATATGCAATCAGCTTTGATTAATACCTTAAATTGTGGGGGCACCTGGGTGGCTCAGTTGGTTGAGGGGCTGACTCTTGATTTTGGCTCAGGTCATGATCTTATGGTCCTGGGATCCAGCTCTGCATAGGGCTCTGTGCTCAGTGGGCAGTCTGTTTGGAATTCTCTCTCCCTCTCCCTCTGCCCCTCATCCCTGCACTTGCTTGCACTCTCTCTCTCTCAATCTCTTCTTTTTTAAATTTTTTATTTTTTTAATTTATTTTTTACTTTTTTAAAGATTTTATTTATTGATTTGACAGAAAGAGAGAGCCCACAGGTGGGGGGAGGGGGGAGTCAGAGGTAGAGGGAGAAGCAGGCTCTCTGTTGAGCAGCGAGCCCAATACAGGGCTCGATCTCAGGACTCTGGGATCATGACCTGAGCCAAAGGCAGAAGCTTAACCAACTGAGCCACCCAGGCGCACCTCCTCCCCAAAATAAATGAATAAATCTTTTAAAAAAATTACGTTTGGCTATCGGAAACATTTCCTTCATTACTGGATTCAGGTTATACATGTTTGGCATTAATTCTACATAGGCTATCTTATGTCCTTTTTCAGTGCAGCCATAGACAATTTAAAAAAATAAATAACAACAAAAGTATATCGGAAGACCACATTATGTCAGCTTATCCCATTATTAGTATTTGGTTACTTAAGATGGTATTGGGCATATTTTTCATTGTAAATGTATGTCTTTCCATCTGTAACCAATAAGTAACCTATGTAGTGTTATGTTAAAAAGATTAACCTGTCCCCCAACAACACTTCCCGGTTGATTTTATTATCCATTAATACATTTTTGCCTAATATTCTTTTTTAATTTGGTAGGAGCAAAATAATGGGCAGACTGTTATTATATGAGTGTGGAGTTTCGATGAGAATTTTTTTTCTGCAAGAGATCATATGGAAATACCAACTTAGAACTGCTTTACACATTCATTTTTTTACATTACTTTCTTAACAGGTGGTTTATATAGATCTCAAAACCTTGGCAAAAGTTACAGCAGTGTAAATTCAAACACCAAACCTGAGTTTGTGAGAATAAACCTGTGCTTACCAATTACTAAGGAGGCCTTTAAAAAGAGACTCATTCTCATATGGAAATGCAGACAGATAGCTTTATTTTTCATTATTTTAATAGTGGTAGAGTTTTTTTTGCAAGTCATGGCTTTGTGTGAGAATCTCATTCCACTTCCTTCCCTTGCTTTGGTCCAAATACTATTCTTATGTCTAAAAAGAAACCCTTCCAACAAAAACCTCTAGGTTAGAGGTCAGTAAACTATCACCCATGAACTGATCCTAGCCCCAAGACTGTTTTTGAAAGTAAAGTTTTATGGGAACAGACCATGTCCATTGATTTATATATTGTCTATAGCTATTTTTGCGCTACAACAGAGTCAAGTGCTATGACAGTACAACTAGCTAGTTAGCTGAGAAATTTGCCATCTGGCCATTTTTTGGGGAAATATTTGTCAACTTCTCTTCTGGGTCATAGTGATCAGGAAGCACCTTATGGACAAGTATACTTTTTGGGCACTTTCATTCTTTAGTTTAGATTTCTCTCTGTCACAGAACTATTTTACTTTTATGTATTCTAATATTTACCTGTATCATTTATTCTAGTGTAGGTCTTTTGATAGGAAATTTTTCAGATTTGTTTATCTGAAAATGGCTTTCACCTTTGTTGAAGAATAGTTTTGCTAGGTATAGAATTCAAATTTGGCTGCTATTTTCCTTCAGCACTTTGAATATATACTTCTATTACCCTCCATCTTCCATTGTTTTTAAAAAGCTATCTATAAGTTGAATTGTTGCTCTTTTAAGGGTAATATACCCCCTGCCTTGCTATGATTGTGCTTTAATTTTTGTGTTAGTTTTCAACAATTTATCATAATATGCCTAGATGTATTCTCTTTTTTCTTTTCTCTTTCTTCAAATCTATGGCTTGATGTCATTAATTAGTTTAGGAAAATTTTTAGCCAATATTTTTACATGTATTGCTTCTGCATTATTTGCTTTTTCTTCACTTCTTCTAGAGAATTACATATTTTTTGTTTATGAATTCTTTTTTCAGCTATATCTAATCATTTGCTAAAGCCATTTATTGAGTTTGTCATTTCTATTGTTACATCTTTCAGTTTTAGATTTTTCATTTTAAAAGTAATTTTTAGTTCTTTGCCAAAGTTCTTAATTTTTAAATTTCTTTGATCACATTAAAGATAGTTATTGTGAAGTCTGTTTTTGATAGCTACTTTATCTGGATCTCACATATATTTCCATTGTTTTTTGTTTTGGTTTTCACTTGTTTAATTTTTTTTTATGTATCCGGTTATTTTTATACTCTGATTTTTGCATATCAAAAATTATAGTAAAAATGCGTGGCTCATTGGTGTCATTTTCTTCTACAGAGGATTTGGGTTTTGGGTTTGTAATTATTTCCAGGCCAATTTAAAGCCTCAGGGGGTTCGTTGAACACCATGTACTTGATGTCTTTCAATATCAATTCAGTTTCCCCACTAGCCCTGCAAGGTAAAAAAAAAAAAAAAAAAAAAAAAAAAAAAAAAAATCAATGCTCAGTTTCTCAGGCCTTAGCCACCTTTCTGGAATCTGTGTGGTCCTAGGGAAAAATTAGTTCTTAATGCCAGGTTCATCTTTTTGGGTCCATGTTTTCTCCTGGTTATTGGTGCAATACTTCCTCAATAGCTTAGTTCCTCAGTGCCTTTGGGTTTTCTAACTGCCTATGGTCCATGTTTTTTAGTCTGGCATTTGCAGAAATAGATGCTGAACTGTGTAATGGATGCTGGGATATACCACCTAGAATCACTTTTATGAACAAGAAGTTCTTTCCAGAGGTGCTGGCTCATGAGTGCTGACAGCTGAATTTTTTTTCCTGGAGGTGGTTTTCAATTTATGGTTGCCGCCTTCCCTAGGGGTACTGCTCATTCCTAGGGGCAGCCTAAACCAAATGACTGATTGATGTGGGGGTACTTAGCCTTAGCTTTAGTGCCTCAATTTAGGGCTTCTTGAAGAGTCATTTCAACTTTAGGGCTAGAGATTTGAACAGGGCATCTGTTGAAATTTCATATCAGTTCGACTTGTACTTCTGCCAGTTCTGCTTCCCTGATTCCCTTACAGGCTTTGTTTCGGAGTAGTCCCTGATAATCTACTGCATGCAAACCTCATAGCTCTAGGAAACCAAATTATGAGAATCTATTTACTTTGCTTTTACTACGATCACTTTACCCTTTTTTCCCCCTATGTTTAACTAATTTTTGGGGAGATAAGGTTAGTGTTGGGAGAAGTAAAACATTTGGGACCAGGAATATACTTTGGCTAAGGCACATACAATTAAAGTATATTATCTTGTTTTTTTGCCTGAGAAGGCACATCTTTGCTTTGTGTTTCACATTTACTTTTGAGTTGATATGAGCAGGAAGTCTTCTTTACAATATTTTTATGGGATGATTTAGAATTTATTTTTATTCAATAGGCATAAATAAACTGCTATCAAGCTGAGTCCCTGACATTCTTTCTTCTAGATTTTTACTCTTCTTTCTTCTTGCAATTCTGGCAATTCTTTAAGATTCTTCTTTTTCTTTCTCTTTCTTTCTTTCTTTCTTTCTTTCTTTCTTTCTTTCTTTCTTTACCTTCAACATCCCTTTTTTTGCAAACTGCTTCTTTCATGGTCTACCCATATCACTAGAGCTTGCTATTCCAGGTCAATCCACATTATAGTTCCATGTAATAGCCAGAGGTTTTCAGCTAGGTAGACCAGGCTTAAACAGTGAGTGAGCTGAAACAACTTACATATTTCCCATCTCTTAAGTATGCTTTTCTGCTCAAATTGTGGCTAAAGTAATTAAAGGTAGTGCCTTTTAGGTCTATGCCTTGCAATTTTAGACATGTCTGCCCATTAAGTGAATTCTGCAGAGATTTGTGTATGTACTTGGCATCCTCTGTCAATCTGAAATTAGTTGTGCTATTAGTTTGGCAGCTATTATTCATAGATTATGCTGGGGTAGGTTTAGGCTGTCTTTTAGTTTCACTAAAAAAGGAAGTGTTTTGTCTATTTTTCTTTTTTATTATTTTTAGTTGGCATAAATTAAGAGAAGAAAGACATCTTTCCTCAGGCATCTTGGTGTGGAAATCATCAAGATTTTGATAATGATTTTATTAATAAAAACAGACATATGGTATATTTCTATGTTTTATTTGAAGTGGGGAGCATGTGTTTCCCCTGTATCATTCCCCTTTTTGTTTTGTGTTACTAACCTATAATTTTTTTCATTGTAATAGATATATTGCATATATCTATTAGATATCTAATAGAATGTTTCAGCTTCAGAATTAAGTTTGGTTTACCTATATTAGATTTTAGATTTGGAGCTGAATAGGCATCTGTATAATATTGATATCAGTGACTTAAATGAGAGTTTTTGTTTTTTATTGAAACATGGTTTTAAACATGTTCAGTCAGGTTTAAATTCCTTCTTTAAGAATTCAAAGCAAAATTATTTTATTTGTTATAGCTTCAATTTTTTTTTTTTAAAGATTATTTATTTGACACAGAGAGAGGCGGCGAGAGAGGGAATACAAGCAGGGGAGTGGGAGAGGGAGAAGCAGGCTTCCCGCTGAGCAGGGAGTCCAATGCGGGCTGGATCCCAGAACGCTGGGATCATGACCTGAGCCGAAGGGCAACGCTTAACGACTGAGCCACCCAGGCGCCCCTAGCTTCGATTTTTAAATCATATCAGGAATCAGACTGTGAATACTCTTTGGATGAATTATTCTCAAATTTATTTGTCAAATAATTGTGTAAGTTGGCTCTGATGTTCCAAATCCTAAGCAGAATTCTATTGTAATTTCAGATAAAGATTTATATAATTATTGTTATTCTATCAAGTAAAACACATATAATTTATTCATGTTTGTGTGTGAAAATTTTAAATCATTGCCAGTATCACATTCAGACCTTATGCTAATAAACAGATTATTAGATGTACTTCTAAGAATTTTGCCTGACTTTCAGAGCATTTGGCAAGAAGTTCAGCTGACTTAAACAACAAGGAACGATGTCACCCTATTGTTACCACTCAAGCTGCAACCTTGTTAAAATGTTAAAATGGAGATCCCTTTTCTATCTTAATTTTTTTTTCTTATTTTTCCTGTGTACCAAACTGATTGTGTATGTTTTGTGTAAATGTTTTTGGTGTCATACCTAATCAACTGTCACTACTTGATGAATATTAATTATATGCTAACCAGTAACATTCTACCTTAGAGGAAGCATGATGTAGCATGTTGCTGAATTGGGGTAAGCAAACCCACTTGGAGTCCACTTACCTGCAGTTGGGCAATTCAATCATTTAAATTTTTTGAACCTCAATTTCATGTTCTGTAAAAGGGAGATCAGATAATCTCTAATATCCACTGTAGTTCTGTCATCTATATTTTTATAATAATTTTCATGATCTATTCTTGATGGAGTCTTACATAAAAGCAACTGAAGATTATTTATGACCTTGTAAATAAGAAACAGAGGAGTGAATAAAAAATCACTCTCCTGCTGTATTCCTGCTGTATTCCTAAAGAATCTTTTATACCCCCATTTTTCACCCTGTAGTTCATGTGTAAATGATATCCATTACTTAAAATTTCATATGCAAAGACCATCTGGTCTTTATAAATGCTGTTTCTGCTTTACCAAATATTGATAAATTGTGCAGCTTTGTGCTGCCAAATACTTAGGCCTCTTTGTCATGGCTTCATACCAATTTCAAAATGAATACTGAATATAATTACTTAGGGATGAAAGAGGAATAGTAAATAAAACCATATGCTTACTATTAAAGCATTTTATTTGAATAACTCTTAGTAGCATATTTTCAAAACTTGGTCCACTTGTAATACTGGAAGAGTACCATTTTTATTTGATTCCTGAAACTACAACTCTTGGGCAATAAGCCCACGTGTATTAATGGTCCAGGCTGAATTGAGCTTGATTAGTATTTGAAATTGATTCTGTCCAGATACCAGATGGCCCAAGTTGGTATTTTATTTGTCACCTTCAAAGGAATTTTTTTTTTAATGTGGGAATGAGCAGATTCAAGACGATGACTGTTCTCCCCCAGGTTTACAAACAACATTTTATATTAGTGTCTGCATAGATGGTCCCAGCAGAACTCACAGTTAACTGATGACTCTGTTCCAGTTATTTGTGCACTGAATTTTTCTTTCCAGAGCCTAGCTTCTTCGGATTTTTCTTTTATTCCTATCTCTTTTAAAAGTCTAATTTCTTAACTAAAAAACTACAGCAAATCCAGATAGTATACTTTGACTTCTGGGATTGTCCTGTGAGTATATTAATAACCTGTGTTTTAGGGAAACTTGGAGTCAGCTGGCCTATTCACAAGAGTGGAGAATTTTATAAAATGGATAGTAGGAGGTAAGATGTGGACAGCTAATGGCAAGTTTTTGAAATGAAGCTAAGGAATCTAGATTTTTTTTTTTTCAATGTAGGAAATAGCAATTCTTCAAAAATTTTTCTCTGCAAGAAAGTGGGAGAGAAGAGCTGGAAGTAAGGGTGGAGAGATATTTGCATTAAGCCTGGTGGGAGATGATCTGGGTTTCAGTTTGACAGTGGGCTGTGGCAAAGCAGGGGAAGGGGTGGTAAGAGCTCCTTTGGAAGAATTAATGACAGATCGGATATAGATGATGAGGGGGCTGTGCTGCCACCTCAGCTTCTCAGCTCTTCACACCCCCAACAAAAATACATGAAGCTTGGAATAGACTTGTTGACCTCCTTCTCCATAAGCTCCTGTAGGCATTTTGAGGGCAGTGTACAAAACTTGTAACCATGGAAGTTGAAACTTAAGAGATAGTCATTTTACTTCCAACTTCAAATAAAAATATTCAAGTGAGAGCCTAGAACTGGAATTCTCCTTTTGGGATTCACTGGAGTATGTTTGTGTGCAAGAGGTGGGGGAGTAACAGAAACCAATGACTGACACTCCCTTTCAAGCAAGGAGAGATGCAAGCTCATAATTTACCAAATAATATCTTTCTTTTTATCTCATTTTACAAAATTTTCAAATCTTTTATAAATAAAATAAAATAAAGTGCACAAATGAGGAAATACATTTGAAAAATTGCAGAACGTACATTTTGCTCCTCCTACGACCTCCTCACTGTGATGAAACACCACAGCAAGGGCATGGGATCTGCTTTACCTAATAGTCCCATGAAGGTGCCTGATGTGCAGGACAAGTCATACACCATAAAGTCAACATTGACCAATGAGAAAAAGGAAATAGGAGGGAAGATTTCCTCCTTTTTGGTGCACTGAAGTTTCTGTAAAGCCTATCTAGAAATATGCTCACAGACTAAGCAACTGGATGATCTCTTTGTGAAGACTTGTATTGCTGTCCCTCCTTTTCTGTCTCATTTTCCCCTCATTCTCACTCTCCTAAACTTGCATCTCTCTAAAAAGTAGTGGCCCTCAAACCTTAGTGAAACTAAATCATTTGAAAAGATTTTTTTCACACACCCATAACTGAACTCACCACAGCCATGCTGTTTAAGTATGTTTGGGGTAGAGCCCAAGACCTTGTATTTTAACAAGTTCCAAGGCAATGCAGATGCTGATGACAGATGTTGAATAGAACACACTTGGAGTGCTATAGGTTGGAGCATTAGCAATTAAGTTTACCCTCAGGCTCTTGGTTTATTGTCGTTGTTGTTGTTTATTGTTTTTTAATAGTAGTTGTACATATTTAAGGTATACAACATGATGATATGATATATATAGTGAAATGATTACTGCAGTGAAGCTAGTTAATATATTCATCTTCTCAAATAGTTATTTTTTTCTTTCCTTTTGTGGTGAGAGCACATGAAATCTACTCTCTTAGCAAGTTTCCAGTATTCAGTACAGTATTGTTAACTGTAGTCATCATGCTATATGTTAGATTTCTAGAATTATTCTACATAACTTAAATTTTGTACCCTTTGATCAATCTCTCCCCATTTCTCCCATTTCCCTGCCACTACTAACCACAGTTCAGTTCTCTGCTTTTATATGTTTGAAATTTTTTAAAATTTATTTTTTATTTATTAAAAAAGATTTTATTGATATATTTGAGTGAGAGAAAGAGAGAGAGAAAGAGAGAGAGAGAGAGTATGAACAGGGGGAGGCAGAGGCCCTGCTGAGCAGGGAGCCAGCCCAATGCGGGGCTCCATCCCAGGACCCTGGGATCATGACCTGAGCTGAAGGTAGACACTTAACTGACTGAGCCACCCAGGTGTCCTTATATGTTTGACTTTTTTTGGTTCCGCAGATAAGTGAGATGATGCAGTTTTTTTCTTTCTGTGTCAGTCTTATTTCACTTAGCATAATGTCCTCCAGGTTTATTCATGTCACAAATGACAGGATTTCCTTTTCTGAGGCTGAAATATATTCTACTATATATATTTCCCACAATTTCTTTCTCAGTTCATCCATCAATGGACACTTAGGTTGTCTCCATATCTTAACTACTGTAAGAATGCTACTACCAACATGAGAAAGCATCTCTTTGAAGTGCTGATTTAATTTTCATTGGATATACACCCAGAAGAGGGATTACTGGATCATATGGCAGTTCTAATTTTTAGTTTTTTGAGTAAACTTCACACTGTTTTCTATAATGGCTGCAAAAATTTACATTCCCACCAACATTGTATAACAATTTTCTTTTCTCCATATCCTTGCCAATACTCATTACCTTTCATCTTTTTTTTTTTTACCTTTTATCTTTTCAATTATAGCCATTTTAACAGACGTGAGTTGATATCTCATTGTGGTTTTGATTTGCATTTTCCCAATAGTGAGGTTGAGCACCTTTTCATATACCTGTTGGTTATTTGAATGCCTTCTTTGGAAAAATGTCTATTCGGGTCTTTGCCTATTCTTTAACTGAGCTGTTTTTGTTGTTGTCGTTTCTCTTGAGTTGCATGAGCTCAGACTATTTTTCAAGTAGTCTAATACAGCACTAGGAGCTGAAAGATAAATTGCCACCCGAATTACTAAACATTTTATCTATGACTAATTGTGCTAAGGTAGAAATGGAGGCTAATATATTGGGAGAACAGTAGCTACTGCATGTAATAGATGTGGGGGAGATGGTAATTGTAATATTGTGAGGTTGGTTGGTTTTTTAAAAGGTCATTGAAGACCCAGCCTCCTCCTCCTCAAAAATAATCAAATTAGACCAATTAATTGCTCATTTAAGGCAAAGTGGAAAAAGTCAAAGGGCACTCTGACAGCACTAAAGATAACTCTCATTTCCTCCACCCGTTGTGACTTATCACACTGAAAATCAGTCCCAGAGTATTATTATAAGATTAACTGAGCTGCAGAGAAGATTAAATGCATAGCCTCTAGAGGTCTTCCAGATGAAAACCAGGGTCCTGATCAGGAAAGACCTTTTCTCTGAAACTTCATATGGGACTGTTGGCCATCAGAGGAGACCCGTTTACTTTAGTCAGAGGACCATGGCTTTTCATTGCCTAGAGAAAAGAAAAAAAATGTTACCTGAGGCAAGTGCCTCATAAGAGGACACTGTTCTTGTTCTTCTTGAAAACCCACCTCCACCACCCTTTGTTAGGTCTAAGAACATTAGAGCGGATAAATTCTGTTCTGGAAAAACATAGTAACATGCCAATGGAGTTGGAGGACCTGTAATCAGAGAACAGGGGAATATGTAGAAGAATGGATAGTGTAGGGGCACCTGGGTGGCTCAGTCATTAAGCGTCTGCCTTAGGCTCAGGTCATGATCCCAGGGTCCTGGGATTGAGCCCCACATTGGGCTCGCTGGTCAGCGGGAAGCCTGCTTCTCCTGCTCCCACTCCCCCAGCTTGTGTTCCCTCTCTCACTCTCTGTCAAATAAATAAATAAAATCTTAAAAAAAAAAAAAAAACAAAAGAAGAATAGATAGTGTAATACTGATGGGAAGGTGCAACATAAGACTGTAGAGGGCAGATTCATGATTTGGGGCTACTCATCATTAACTCAAGATTAAATCTTTTGGTAGGAACAGGTGGAGTTGGTTTTAATTGTTTGTTGACATTGGAATTGTTTCTTGATTATTGGAATTAATGACCTGCATTAATAAAATAGAAATGTTAGAACTTTCTTAAAAAATTATTGTAGAAGTGGACAGAAGATGCGGAGAAGGTAGGGATATTGGAATACATTTGTTATGTGAGAGCTGAGAAACCTTTGAAAAATCAGTGTAAAATACACCTTGGATTTTGGACCTTAGTGTGAAAAAAAGGTTTAGCTGACTTCCTTCAATCCTAAAATTTCCTGGAGAACGTGGGGGATGAGAAAGAAAAGCATTAGTCCAAGTGTCTTACTGCCCTCTAGTGGTTATATGTGGCATATGTGAACGGAGAGAGGAGATGCCATAGTGCTTTAGAGCAGAAGTCTTAGAGAATATTTAAATGTTTTTCACATTAGGTGATTTATGAGATGCTTAAAAGGAGCAAACTTACGATTTTTCTGGTTTGGAAAACTATTTTTATTATCACATTCCTAAATATGATTAAACAGAAGCTAGTATGCTTATAAGTCCCTATAAAATTATACAACAAAAACAAATTAATAAAAAAATATATTCAGGATTTCAAATTAATGATGTTGGTGTGATGGATTACAAATGATGTTAATATGATGGATGTGGCTCTTTTGCTAAAACTAAGTTTTGGCTCAAGCCCAAAAACTGTCCTATCTCTCACTATGCATATTTTTTTGTTGGCTGGTTTTTGTTTTTTTGCCTTTGGCATATTCATATTGCCCATACTAATGTATCAATTCTTCCACGGTTTTATCTATCACACTATCAGGAAATCTTTATTTCTACAGCTTGCCTTGATATTCCTTGGTCTTCAATTAATGGGAATGTGTTGTCTGTATCTCATTGTTCCATGAGTGGTTTTGCAGGATTGTTTCAGATAATGATGAGGTAATTCTTGGTATAAGTGAAAATATAAAAATGAATCCTAAAATCCATGTTGGCTGTGGGTTATGAGGCATCCTCTGGATGATCTGGAAAAATACTGAAATTAATGCTTAAAAGATTAAAACTCTGAGGTAGAGATTGTAGGTCATTGAGAATATATCCATTGATTACTAAGGAGTCTCAGACTCTAGCTTTAAAGCATAGTTTTCTCTAACTTCTTCATATTTCACATGAGAAAACTGAAATCAAAGAAATAAAGCCATATATTGAAGGTGTCACAATGAGTTAATAGTAATTCCTGGAGTAGAACCCAGATCTTAGTACTTTCACGCCAGTATGTTTTCACTAAACCATTTTGTTTATATAGAGAGGGAAAGACACAAAGGACTGGTAATGATTTTCTCTGTTTCTGCACTGGATTTTAATTAAGGTAATAAAATTTTTATCTAGCACTTTTTAAATCATGAAATTTTTGAAAACTATTATTTTTGACCATTTATCAAAGAACAAGAATAAGTTGAATCTCTCTCTCTCTCTATAGCTCCACCTAACTATATCATCTATATCTATCTAGCTAGCTAATTTAAAGTATAAGAAATTTGGATTAGCAAGTGATCTGGAAACAGATTTTAGAGTAGTGTTTACCATATATTGATTATCATGATTATTTTTCTCTTATGTTTCTCATCTAAAAGACCACCTTATTCCTTAGCAGAAAGTCACCTGATCTTTCACTATGATAGGATGCTGGTTCAAACTTTTTACTAGATGACTGGTTAGAGGTTCATAATTTTACTGATTTTTTTTTAAAGAACTGGTTTTTGGTTTTGTTTATTTTGTCTACTGTTTTCTCTTTCTTTGCTTTCACTCTGATCTTTTATTTATATTGATTTGCATTTAATGTGCTTTTTTTTTTCTGGTGTCGTAGGTAGAAGTTGAGGCTATTTGCTTGTGACTCTGTATTTTTTCTTCTTTTCTAACACAGGTGTTCAGTGCTATTTCCCTCTAACTATATTAGCTGAATCCCACAAATTTTGATATGTTGTGTTTTCACTTTCATTCAGGTAAAGCACTTTTCATTTTTGCTTGTGACTTCTTCATTGGCACATGGTTATTAAGAAGTGTATAATCTAATTTTCAAATACATTCAATACATCTGTCTGTTATTGATTTCTAATTTTAGTTCATTGTGGTCAAAGAATGTACTTTGCATGCTTTCAATCATTTTTAATTTTACTGAGAATAGGTTTATGATCCACTATACAGCCTATCTTGCTAAATTTTCCATGTGCACTTGAAAAGAATGTGCATTCTTCTGTTGTTGGAAGTAATTGTCTATACATGTCAATTGGGTCACATTTTTGGATAGGGTTCATGAAGTTTTCTATAACCTGAATGATTTTCTGTCTATTTTTAATATCAATTATCGAAAAATAAAGGTTGGATTCTCCTACTACAGTGGTGTGTTTGTCTAATTTCTCATTGCAGTTCCATCAGTTTTTGCTTCAGGTACTATGAATCCCTCTTTTTAGGAGCATAAACATTTGGGATTGCTAATTCTTGATGAATGGACCCACTTATTATGTTGAAATAACACTCTTTATCCTTTATTCTCTCCTCAATTGTCTGGTATTAGAGCCACTCTGGTTTTCCTCTGATTAGTGTATATATTTTTCTAACTTTTTGTTTTTAACCTATATGGCTCTTTATAGTTAAAATGTGTTTTTAACAGGCAGCATATTGATGAGTGTTGCTTTTTTTCACAATTTAACTTGGCAATCTCTCACTTTTAACTGAGATGTTTAGATGATTTTCCTTTGATGCAATTATTGGTGATGGTTAGGTTTTAATCTACCACCTGATATGTCTTTGCTATTTGTCCCATTTGTTCTTTATTCTCTAGAATAACATTTGTGCTCTTAAACTCACTGAATGTATTTTTCACCTCTGATCTTGTATTAATTTTGGTCTTTTATTATTTATCTTCCATGTCTCTACTTAACATGCTCACATTCCCCTAAATTATTATACTGTACATATGGATTATGGTTACAGTGATTGTTTTGTTGTCCCTGACCACCAATTCTTTATCTGTGAAATATATGATATTACTCCTCATTATGGGTTGTGTTTTTCTGCTTAATTTTTGCTTGGTAAATTTTGATAGGATGCCAGATATTATAAACTTTACCTTTGGATGCTAGATATTTTTCATTTCTACCTATATTCTTGGGATTTGTTCAGTGACAAGTGTACGTCACTTTGTAACTGATCATTTGGATCAAATATTTTAGCTTATTATGTGGGATTAAGTAGCATTTAGTCTAAAGCTAATTTTGTCCCACTACTGAAGCAAAAGCCTCTGATGTGGTCCCCATATTTTAAGACTTAAGACAATTTCCACTTTAGCCAGTGGGAACAGGAACTGTTTCCAGTTTTGTGAGAGCTTCAAAGATGTTTTTCCTCTGCTTCTCTCATGTGGCTCATTCCCTGGCTTGGGGTAGTTTCCTCACACACATGTGATGAGTAGTACCCAGTTAAAAACTTCATGAGACCCTCTCCAGATCTTTCTGTACATCTCTCTTATATCCACTGTTCAGTCCTGTGAACTTAGCTACTTCAGTGCCCCCCAGATCCACAGCTCTGCCTCTTCAACTCAAGAGATTCCCTGTGCTGCAACCCAGAAACTCTGAGCAGTACATTGGAACAACTGTAGGACTGATTTTATTTTTTCCCCTGCTTTTCAAGGATTATTGCCCTTTCCTGCCTGATAGTCAATGTCTTGAAATCCATAGCATCACATATTTGTGTTAGTTGTTTCATATGGAAGGGCAGATTTGGTTTTCTTCATTCCATCTTGTTCAGAAGTTGCAGCCCAATCTTACTTTTTGAAAGAATGAATAATCAAATGATTAATCAGTACCTGGGATATTTTATTGGTGACATACTTATTATGACACAATTTCTCTCTCCCTCTCCGCCTCTCCCTCTCTCTCTCCCTGTCTCCATAATATATATGTGGTTTTCTTCCTCTTGCGGGCATCCGAGTTTCAATATTGAATGATATAGATGACAATCTTTGCTGTCATGGAGCTTATATTCTAAAGAGGTAGTGGTAAGGAGAGTGATAATAAATAAATATGTTACACAGTACATGAATAGGGGAGAGGTGTTATGGGAAAAGTAAGAGAGAAGAGGGGGATAAAGACTGTGAAGAATGGGATGCAGATAAGGTCTAAAATTTAAATGGCTAAGATAGAACTCTGTTAAATTGGTATTTGGATAAAGACATGAAGGAAGGGAGTTGGCATGCTGTTAGCTGGGAAGAGTGACCTAGGCAGAGGGAAGAGTTGGGCAACATCCCTATAGCAGAAGTATGTCTGGATTGTTGACGTCTAGTAAGGAGGGCACTGTGGCTAGAGGAAAATGAGTTAGGAGGTAAATAGGAGAATGGAAGTCAGAGAGTTAATCAACCAGATCATGTAGGGCTTCGTAGGCCATTATAAAGACTATTCTTTTTATTGTAAATAAGATGGGGAGCCATTGGAATATTTGAAACGATAGAGTCACATTTTTTGAGTTATGTTTTAAGAAGATCTCTCTGGAGGCTGTCGTTGAAAAAAGACAGCAAGTGGGTGGGTATTTGAGAAGGGTACAAACAGGGGAACTAATTAAAAGTTTGTTTTAGTAACTCAAATAAGAGATAATGGTGACTTGAATAGGGTCTTAGTAATGGTGAGAGGTGGTTACATTGAGGATTCCTGCAGGATTGGTTATGGGATGTAAAACAGAAACAGGGAACTGGCAGCAAATTTTGGGGGCTGAGAGTCAGGCTTGATGGAATTCCCATCATCTGAAATGGGGAAAACTTCAGGAAGAGCAGTCTGGGAGGGTGAAAGTCGGGAATTCACATTTGGCCATATTCTGCCATTAGACAATAGAACTGAGAGCTTCAATAGGCAGTTACTACAAAGGAAGGTCTAGACTGATGATCTAAATTCACAGAAAACCAGTTTTAAGTTTACAGTTTTTGTGTGATTAATGAGTTAATGCATGTCTCCCCAACCATCTTGAAATCTCCATAAGATAGGGACAATGCTACTTTAATTACTATTTTAGCAGTATGTAGCAAGTACTTGTCATAGGGTATCAATAAAATTGAGTATAGGTGACTAAGTGAATGAATAATCTAGAGTGGATTTAGGCAAATAATGTGGGGGTAGAGATTGAGGAAGCAACAACAGGAATAAACTCAGTTATGAACTTCATTAACAGATGTCATTGGGTGCCTGGGTGTCTCAGTTGGTTAAGCCTCTGACTCCTGATTTTGGTTCAGGTCACGATCTCAGGGTTGTGAGATTGAGCCTGACATCGGACTCCGTGCTCAGCTGGAAGTCTGCTTGGGATTCTCTCCACCCCCACAGAAGCTTGGGCTCTCTATCTTTATCTCTCTCAAATAAATAAACAAATCTTTAAAAAACCTGAAAGATGTCACTGACATTTGGCAATTACTGTGATAATAATAGCAAGATGATAATAGAGATATTATTGTCACCCAATTTTATAGGTGAAGATTCTGATGCATAGAAAGCGAAAATTAGAAAGTCTTCTATTCTAAGAGATATTTATTACTAGTTTCCTATTTATTATAAAAATGTTTGTTAGGATTTTACATTTAACTCCATAGTTCCATTCTCTAGTATATTTTATTTATTTTTTATTTTTTAATTTTTAAAAATATTTTATTTATTTATTTGACAGACAGAGAGAGAGAGAGCACAAGTAGGCAGAGTGGCAGGGAGAGGGAGAAGCAGGCTCCCCACTGAGCAGAGAGCCAGATGTGGGACTTGATCCCAGGACCCTGGGATCATGACTTGAACCCAAGGCAGACGCTTAACTCACTGGGCCACCCAGGCGCTCCCATGATGAATTCATGGCGCCTATTTTGTCATGATTTAATATTTGTATATATGAACAACAGTTTCTAGGATATACATACTCTTTCTATATTTATTAGAAAATATTTAAAAACTAGGAAGTAAACTGTAAAGAATTGTACAAAGAATATCTGAGTGTCTATTATTTACCTTTCCAGATCGTAATGTATTAGGACTACTCTCCATCTCAATGCTCATTCTCCTCTCCAGCTGTGACCTATTCCAGCTATTGTTGTTGAGTAACAAACCAGCCTAAACTTAATGGTATGACCAAACACCACTTTACATTGTTTATGGATTCAGTGTATCAAAAATTGGGAAGGGCTCATTGGGGTGTCCTATCTCTGTTCCATGATGTCTGGAGCCTCAGCTGAAAAGACTCAAAGACGGGGGGCACTATGATTGGCTGGAATCATTTGAAGGCTTGTTCACTCGTATGTGTGGTGGTGGATGCTGGCTGTCGCCGAGACCTCAGCTGGGGCTCTATAGTACCCGAGGTCCCTCCAAGTTACTGTTTGGGCTTTTTTACAGAATGGTTCCTGGGTTGCTAGAACAAGTATCCTGAGAGCACAAGGCAGAAATGCATGACACTTTTGTGATCTAGCCTTAGAAGTCATATAGAGTCTCTTGTACTGTACTCTGTTGGTTGAGATAGTCATGAAGGTCCACCTGGAATCATGGCAAAGGAGGTAGACCTAATACTCAATGAGTGAAATGACAAGATCACATTGTAAGAAGAACATGTTATTATTAGATATTATTGTGGCCGTTATTGGAATATACAATCTGCTGCAGTATCTCTACTCTGAATGCAGTATTTAACATTTCTATATATTTAAAGTATTTTTACTATATATACACAAAGAAATGAAACTATAATACTGTCTTATGTGTTTTAAAACTTACGTGAATGCTGTACACACACACACACACACACACACACACACACACACGGCATAAAGTTTTAGAGCTGTATAGCATGCATATATATTTTTAGCTATCTGTGGTGGGTTTTTCCCCTAATGTTTTTAAGATTGATCCACACTAATATATGTAGCCCTTTCTCTTTCATTTTAACTTCAGTGTAATACCCTTTTGTGTAATTATACCACAATTTATTTGTTCCTACCCCTGATGGTGTATATTTAACTATAGCCACATTGGATATTATATATTTTACTATATTGCCAAATTGATCTCCTGAAGTTGTGCTACTTTACATTCTTAACAACAGATGTGAGAATTAGGTTGTCTTTGTTTGAAGGTAATAAAAAATTGATTATAGAAAGCATAGGGAGGAAAGAACTTATTAGAAAATTACTGAGTAATAAAATAGAAGGAATAGACAACCAAGTCTTAGGAAAGATAGAACCAGGGTTTTGGATATCAGAACTGGGAATTAATGGTTGTCCTTTTTTTTTTTTCCTTGATAATTCCTTTATTGTGGTAAAATATATAGAACATAAAATTTGTCACTTTAAAATATACAACCCAGTGGCATTCACAATGTTTTGCAACCATTACCATGATCGAGTTTCAGAACCTCATCCCAAAAGGAAACCCGTACCCATGAAGCAGTAACTCCCTATAGCTCCCCTCTCCACCAGCTCCTGCCAGCCACTAACCTGCCTTCTGCTTTATGACTTGGCCAAAAGGAATCATACAATATGTAGTCTTTTGTGTCTGGCTTTTTTCCCATAGCATAATGTTTTCAAAGTTCATCTGTGTTTCAGCATGTGTCGCTATTTCATTACACTTTGTGGCTGAATAATATTTCATTGTATGGATACACAACATTTTATTTATTAATTCATCAATTGAGGGATATTTAGGTTGTTACCATGGTTTTCTTTTCAAAGTTCTGACTTTAAAAAGCAACATCAGTCACCTTCGTCTAAAACTTCATAATTAGGGGCACCTGCGAGGCTCAGGTGTTACGCATCTGCTTTCGGCTCAGGTCATGATCCTAGGGTCCTGGGATCAAGCCCTGCATTGGGCTCCCTGCTCCGTGGGAAGACTGCTTCTCCCTTTCTCAGTCCCCCTGCTTGTGTTCCCTCTTTCACTGTCTCTCTTTCTGTCAAATAAATAAATAAAATCTTAAAAAAAAACCCAACATCATAATTACTTGTAGTTCATATTCTTGGGAGAGTCTATTTCATTGGCCTCACTTAGGTCATGTGTATAGCTCTGTCATTGGACAGTGAAGTTCTCGGAGTGACAGCCTTACGAGATTTATATAAATTTGAGATGGTGGAGGCATGCTGTAATTCCTCAAAAAAGTACAAAGCAAAGTGAATCAAGAACTAATGTTCATTTTATGCCCTTGGACATTATAGCTAGTAGACTTTCCCCCACTTGTCTACCATGTTGATGGTGCTCTATCATTTTATATTTTCTGATTGATGCTCATTTGCTTACTATATACTCGGTGGCTTATTTCAATGGAATTTTAGGTATGGGAGAGAGTGTTGCCAGGCCTCAGATTATTAAGTGCCCAAAAGTTAAGATCTAATTTTTTTTTTACACGTAACAGTGATTATATGTAAGCTGCATCTTCCAGAAAAGAGTCAGCCCCAAAATAAACCTAGAAACCAATTATGGAATAAAGATCCTCTTCTGGAAATAGGAATGCATGCAGCTAACTTCAAAGATGTGAAGAATCAGATGAAAAGCATTGACCTCTACATAGTTACTGTGGGGCAGAAAAGCTGTGGGACCTCATGGGGGTAGAATTTGGCTATGTATATAAGGAAGATTTCTCATGCTGAAAGGAAACATACTTCTTTCATTACGTGAAAATGACAGCAAACAATAGGTATCTATTTAATGAATTTATAATCTAGAGGGTTAGCTTACTATTTTTTCAGTTTATATTTTTTGACAGATATTATCAAAACCATAGTACAAACTTTAAGTTCAAACTTTATAGGTATTATGCAAAAAAATTGTGAAAAGATGTAATAGAAACTGGAATTGGCTATATTTAGGATGTATGTTCATATGTCTGTATTTGTGTTTTATAATGCATTATGTGCAGTATAAATCAATCAAAATTTAGGACTATTTTGATGGTAGAAATAAAACAGGAAATTTTGTAAAATTAGTTAATTGATTATAAAAATACAGAAATAAGTTATAGAAATATACTAGAAATATGGGTCTGTTTTCTTAGACTGAAATTTACTGAATTTAATAATTAAAATTCTTACAAATCATAGTATGACTATTAGTGGTACAAAAAGTTCTTTTTTAAAAAAAGATTTTATTTATTCATTTGTCAGAAAGAGAGAGAGCACAAGCAGGGGGAGCAGCAGGCAGAGGGAGAAGCAGGCTCCCCGCTGAGCAAGGAACCCAATGCTGGGCTTGATCTCAGGACCCTGGGATCATGGCTTGAGCTGAAGGCAGACACTTAACTGACTGAACCACCCAGGCGCCCCTGTGGTACAAAAAGTTCTTGAATAATGTCATTTAAAAAGGCATTCAACTGAAATATAATAGCCTAATAGTTGTGATTTTGCTTTTGACCATCCTCACTACAAAAAAATAATAATTCTCTTTGCTGTGAACTATTAGAAATTATGCTTTCATCACTGCTGGGAGATGTGTTTTCATTACTAGCAGCAGGGCATAGAATGGAAAACTATTTCACTTGAAAATTATTTTCACAGTAACTCCATTTTAAGAGAGAAAGGATAGTTTATCTAGAAATTAATATTAATAAATTATACACAATTCTAATTGCAACATGTCAAAGATATAAAAAATATGTGTCATTTTGTATGATAAAAGAAGGTCTTTTGACTTGGAGAAACCAACCATGGATTGTTCTAAAGCAATAATGACAGGCATAAAAGGGAAATATGTGAAGTAGGGGAGGTATATACTGGGCATTTAGAGCCTTTTAGATTTTCTACTTTTCTTTATAACAAAAACCCACCAACACTTTTTCCCCCTACTTACTTAGTGTTCTGTGTCAGTCCTGGGTCAGTTTGACCCAGATCAATTCCTCCCAATTCCACTGTTCTGCTCTGTGTGTCAAGGAGGTAACTCATGCAGGCTGTATAACTCAAGCTCCATTGTTGAGAGGTTATGGTGGGTTTGCACAGTGAGAGTCTTTGGCCAGAGATTGGAAGGCAGCTGGAAGGGAGAGGAAAGGGCAGAGAAGCCTCAGGCATACCATTTATGTCTGAATCCTACATGGCTTCAGGTCCTTCCAGAGAGGAATGATGTGATTCCACTTCCTAGCAGGTAACACCATTCTTGGGCTTCACCCACCCTGTCTCATCCATTCTCTCATCCAGTCTCTCCCATCTAGAAATTAGTAGTCACGCCCTGCTGTTGACAATTTCTGAGTTTCTTCACTGTTCCCTTCTATAACCTGTGTAATTTTATGTATTAAGTATTTTCTGTTATAAGTAACTGGACACTTGTCTTGTATCCCAAATGAATCAGATACTCACATACTCAGTGTTCTCCTAAATTTCTCTCCCTTTCCCCAAACTACATATTGAAGTAAAAGCAAGAGATGATGTCATTGGAATGGAGAGGAAACCATCTGAGCTTGTGAGATGAATAGAATTATGATGAGATGGCATTTAAATATTTGAACATTGTACAGCATCTGACATAGGAATAGTCTTGTCCTGCCTGAAGGAGGTTATAGGTGATCCGAATGCTCCTTTTCATCCCTGATAATGGCTCCCAAGCTTCCTCCCTCAGACAGGGAGCCTTTGAGAATTTTATCAGGGCAGAAACAATGTCTTTCTTGGTAAGTCTTGCCAATGAAAGGAGTTTTTGAAGCTATTACAATGGAGGGTGATTTAACTTCTCTGCATCTCTGGGATAATGTTAAAGATAATGATCCATCTTGGGCAACATTACAGGGGCCAAATGAGGGCAACATATGCCCAAAGCCAAGTTGGGATTAGCACTATGATTCTACTGAAAGAGTGCTGGTGGCCAGGTCACAAAAGGAGATCACCACTGATTTTAAACAAGAGCAAATTATTACTATTTTCACATATAAGATATGTCTCTGAGATAAGAGAAAGAAAAGGAAGCAATTCAGGCTGCCTTCATTGTAACTGAAGTTGATGGTGTTTATATTTTTGATAATTCTGAAAATATGAAAATATTTCATAAGGGTGTTCGGTATGAGCAAGATGGGACGAGGACACTCTAAGAACAAAACCAGGCAAAAACCAGTTCAGCAGTTTTATTTTTCCCCCTGCCTGTGGTTTTTCCAGTGAATAAGAAAAGCTGAATAAGCAAGAGACATATGCATAGTGAAATTTTCCATCCCCCGGAGAGAAGAGTCCATAATTTACGGATGAAATTTGTGGGGCTTTTTGGTTTCTAAATGCCATCAAGGCAAATGAGAGAAAAATAGGTGGAATTTTTAGGAGCAATGGGAAGAAATAAGATTTAGGCACCACAAGCCATCTTTTAGGGACCATATTTTCATCCATGAGAAAATTTGAACAATTCACACAAAAAAATTTAATGAACTGAGAAAGCAGATGAAGAATAAACATTTTGCACCTCTATTAATGTACTTGTACAATAGGTTTCAATGATGTAATTTAAACCTAGGGATAATAATATAAGTACAACACAAATAGAATAAGGTATATGTGGTGGAGACTTTTAATAAAACATCTTTGCCATTTTTTAAATAGACTTTGTGGTGATGATTTCAAATACTGCATTACCTGATAGTGATTTGTATTTTGATTTTATCTGGCTATAAAGTTCCGAGGTATTCATCAGTTATTCTTTTGTTTTGCTTTGCTATATTCTTCTATTGTCATTTGTTCCTTCCTAAAATAGCATTTTTTCTTTTTGTGATATCATAACACTGTATTTTGAGACTTCCGAGGATTTTATCTTACTATCTGTTGTGCTGTCCTATGACACCAGAGAATAAAAAAATAGATAAATAAAACTAAGATATTGCTATAACTGGTTTAAAATCTCTAACAACTTTAGGTCATGGCTATGTAACTTTAAAACATGAATACTTTAATGATTTCAAATTCACAAAATTGTTATTCCACAGTTGCTTAAAAATTTAAGGTACATTTTATTCCACTCAGTGCAATGTCTATGTAAACATATAAGCTATGATTTGTTGGTTGGAGGGTTTCAATTATAGTAAAGGTAATTATATTTCTTTCTGAAATAAACTTTCATTCTCTGGATAATTACATTTTGAATGAAAAGAAAATATCAAAACCTTGGGTTTCTCTGGAGATCTTTCCTCAGTACTTTGTTATTTTGGCCTCATGATGGCACCAAAGGGTAGGAAATTATTTTTTGAATTCCTGATTACTTACTGAATTGCAATGAAAAGATAAAGAAAATTAGCAGAGGACAATCACGTTTGCTTAACTTTCCACATAAAGAAGGTTGGAGGAGTTGGTACAGTTTTGGGTATGCCCCCTTTGGTATAGATCGTTATAATTCCCTCCTGCTTTTCATTATGCAAGACACTTTCTCTCTCCTTTCTCTCAAATTACTTTGTCTCCTTCTCATGATCCCTTCTCCCAGTTTATCTCCTCTGTTGCAGCGAGGAAAACATGCTGATGGAAAAAAAAGAAAGAAAAGATTGCCTTGACCTAATTATAACAATAAGCTTGTGTCTGAATAACTGAAAGATACACATTTAGCAGATGCCCAATAAGGAATCCACTATAAAAAAATATATACATCATAAAATATGAAAAAAATGCACTTTCAGGGATGATACCTCACTCATTTTCCAATTTCTTAAAGAATCAAAGTTTAGAATTTAATTCGACACCATAATAAATCTTACTTCAGATTGATGGTGGTAATCTCAGCTGTTGTCTTATATTTCTCATTGGCAGATGAGACAGAGTTAATGTGTGCATTCAAATGAGTGCCTTGTTATGGGTGCACCTCCATATATCAAACCTGTGTGCTAGGTTTCTGTTGCACATTGAGAGGGAGTAAAATAAATGTAAGATGTGTTCCTTATCCCTTCAAAGATACTTGTAACCAGCTCAAGTGAAAGCATGAGTATATCTAAAAATAATAATAACTAACAATTTGAAGGCTTTGACTATTAGAACATAAAAATAGTGCAGGATGACTTTCGATTGAGAGAAAACTTAAAATGCTATATAATGAATTCTTCCCCCAAATGTAAATCAATCAATCAAACAAACAAAAAACCATTTTTAAAAAAGATTTTATTTACTTGTTTGAGAGTGAGAGACAGAGAACATGAGTGGGGGGAGGGGACAGAAGGAGAGGGAGAAGCAGACTCCCCACAGGGCTAGATCCCAGGACCCCGAAATCATGATCTGAGCTGAAAGCAGGTGCTTAACCTACTGAGCCACCCATGCGCCCCCCAAAAAACATTTTAAGATGAGCGAATTATGTTTGATTACACAGCCTTTATGACCTGCAGTTGGCTTCCTCAATCTACGGAATATAAAGATTTTTATGTGTTTACTCTGTTTTCTCATTTTTTATAATTTTTTTGTGTTGGTACAAAGCTTCATAAAAATAGTTTATAACACAGTACCTCGGTCTTTTCTTTTTCGTTCCTTTGGGATTTGGAATCCTCTGACAATGTTTCTTGTACCTCCCATCCCAGCGTCTCTTTCTCCTCCCCTACAACCAACCTTAATAAGATGGGGTGCTTTGGACTTTCCTGCTTCCTGAAAGACTAGGGTCAGCTTGCTTAGATAGTACTTTGTGCATTTGTGTAATGACTATTGCTCTCCCTTTGTTTTACTCCTATGATCACTGCAGTAAAGAAAATAGCCATTACTGAAATTTTGAAAAACAGAAAAGTTCTTTGCTCCTGGTTTCCTATCAAATCTTGCATTTTAAAATTTACATATTTTCCTCTCCTCCTAAAAATCTCGGATATCCTTGAGTTTGGGCTAGAGGACAAAGTGAGAAGCATAAATTTGAGTCATTGTCTTGGATCAAGATTGTCCCCTAAGTATCTTTTCCTTTTAAGGAAAATCCTTTCTCTATTGGGCATAGTATTGGGGTAGCTAAGGAATGGGCTTTGTCCCTCATTAGCCTGAATACTTTCATTGGTGAGGGGAGGGGTTTGTGGGTTAACTCCTAGCCTCTAAATCACCATATCCTTGAGGCTTATTGGCATTCTTTTTAAAATTAATCCTTTGGGATCAGCTTGCCTAAGTGTATTTATATCTGATTGAACACTAAGAAAAATGTATATATCTAAGAATATATGTATGTAAGAATATACATCCAATAATATTTATGTATCTAATAATACATAATATACTTTACTATATATGTATTGCTCTTAGAATAAAAGTGTATTATGTATATGTATGTAAGTATATATATGTGTATATATATATATTCTTAGAGTGTTCATCTAGCTTAGTCCCTCACTCTGGGTGTTTTTGTTTCATTGGAAATAATCTATAGTTTTAGATGATTAGTAAATTAACACAACAGAACATTACAAATTAAAAGAAACAGTTTCTTTTTCAAAAGTCACTGTTACTTTAACAAGAGATGTGAAAAAAGCCCCGAGTTTGAACGCTTCTTTGGAGTGGGGTGACTTTTGATATAGGCATGGAGATATATTTTTGTCATCTATTTGTTTCACAACATATTTTTAACAAATATATTTCAAGTTCAAAGTCCTTTTCTAAGAAATTTAGAGACACAATCCAGAAGCATGGAATAACAGTGCTATAAGTGTGACTGTATTTGACTGAATTGCATGGCACACAGTACCTTCAGTGTTAGATGTTGAAAAGGCACCTAAAAACAGGAAGAGTATCCATCAGTCCAGAATAAAGGTGGAATTTTTACAAGGGTAAACTTAGCACAGAGGCAAGGACTGTGAATGACCTTTCTCTGTTTGTCTGCATTAAATGATTTCGGTCATCTTCAGCATGCTTATAATGATGCCAGTTCAAGAAATTTTTAAACTTATAGGGGTGCCTGGCTGGCTCAGTTGGTGGAGCGTGCAACTCTTGATCTCAGGATTGTGGGTTCGAGCCCCACGCTGGGTGTAGAGATTACTTAAAGATAAAATCTTAAAAAAAAGAAAATATTTAAGTCTATAAAAGGGCAATGTTGGTATAGATTTAAGATTCCTATAATTTTATTTTAATCACTTTCATCCTTATCAGCTTCTGGAAATGGAAATATTTTCTTGGATTACCTTAAGTCACGTAATTATAGAAACTAATGATAGACATAGTTCTTAAAATTCATTTGAAAACACTCTTTTGTATACAGACAAAATTATACTTGGATTTTGAAATTTGAAACTGAAATAGTACTATTAAATTTGTGCCCTTCCATCTGCGTGGCTCAGTCGGGTAAGCATCTAACTTCGGCTCAGGTCATGATCTGGGGTCCATCAGCTCCCTGCTGAGCGGGGAGTCTGCTTGTCCCTCTGTCCCTCCTCCCACTCCTGCTCTCTCTCTCTCTCTCAAATAAATAAATAAATAAATAAAATCTTATAAATAAATAATTAACTAACTAACTAAATAAACAAACTAGTGCCCCTCATCCTCAGATGAGGAAACCAGGTAATAGTTTAATTACTTGTAGTTAGTGGATGGTGATACTAGACTAAAATCTAGGACTTATGGGAAATGGTTGAGTATTTTTTGTTTGTATCTACTTTTTTTTCCTCAGAAAAATAAAAACAACATGTTTCATCTGCTGGATTCAAAGAAAAGGACCCTAAAAAAAAAAAGACCCTAAATTCAGAAAACCTTAATTTTGTGTTGCTCTAAATATACAGATTTTTTTCCCTTCTAAAATTTCCATCTCTTCCTCAAAGAGGACAATACTAAGATAGACTGTGTTCCTTATTGTTTAGCAGCCTGCTCCTTTATTTATTATAGAAATGAGAAAGATAGCATAAAGTCAGTAATAAATTTAAAGTTATTCACAATTTATTGATGTATTTTAATAAACTCCTGAATAAATATTGTTTTATTTCAATTTTCCAATGCAATATTTATATGAACAAAACAAGTTTATATCTGTCATATTATATTATATCCTACACTCATGTACACATATATGCATATATATGTAGTCACATGTGTATACGCATGTATATGTGGGTGCCCACAAAAATGCATACACACATATGAAACTTCCATTATTAGCAATCTAATATTTGTAAAGTAGTTAAAACTTTTAATATTTGTAACACTTTCAAAACAATATGTGGCATACTGTGAATACTACATATGTACTTCCTTTTTGTTATGATGATACAGTCTATAACAAACTGGATTTCAGATCTATGAAGAATAATAAGAACGCTAGGTCTATTTTGTTTTTAAAAATACATATTTGTTTTCCATACAAAAGGATAAAAAACGTCTCCACTATGGCTGCAATATTTCTGAAAACATTACATCTCTACCAGTCAGTAAATAATAAGTGCTAAATGAGTGGTATGGAAAGTAAGTCTTGTGGAAGTTTAGAAGAAGGAAAGATTGCTTCCAGATGAAATGCTCAGGGAATGCTCTACAAGAGAGGCAGAATTTGAGCTGCACTTTGAAAAATGGGCAGGATTTGGATAAACAGAATAAAGAGGGTTGGGCTGAGAGGTATTATAACAGAAGTAAAGTGTAAAGGCAGAGCTTAATTTTCATTTTTCTCTGCCTCGGGGTTGATGAGAGGAGATAAATATATTTAAACATGAAGCCAAGAGGAAAATCTCCTTTCTCTCAATGACGCTTGAACTCTCTCCCACTATCACTATATTCTTCAAAACAAGACTTCTTGGAAATTCTCCTTTGTATTGTGCTCCCTTGGATAATGATATATTCATATCTGTTGCCTTAAAATAATATACTCCCATAATTATGATACTATTTCATATTTACAATATTGAAATGAAAGTGCATGTGTGTGCGTGTGTTGTTCTTTATAACCTGGGTTTCTCTAGTTCATAAAGAAACAAGAAGCTGTGTTTTTCTGTCAGAATAAGGAGAAAGCTGCTTTTCCTACTCATGCAAAATAATTGAAGTACAGCTGGGCATAAGCTTATACCATGTTTAATAAACTTCATGGAAATTTGGCCACAAGGGGTGGCTGTAGGAACATTTGTCACCTCAGAAAACAAAGCTTTACTCTCCATCTTCAAGCAGCTCCGTTACCTATATCATCTTAACTGGCTGGGGACACACTCTTGTATGTATTGGCTAATGAAAGGTATGTGACAACTTAATCATTAGGAAGGTGTATAATTCACAGAATCTTAATAAAGAAAATAAATTAGGAACAGATGTCTGCTGAAACAACATCAACAACACCAAAATTTCCAAACCTCCTAAATGTATATCCAAGCTGAAAACATTTAAATGATTTGGGGATTTTCTGCTGTTTAGGATTATCTGCACCAGTGAGCCCCTCTGTTCTGCTTATAGCAGAGTGTTGACTTAGTTTGTCTGCTAGAAGGCGACCCCAGCTGCAAAGATATGTAGTAATTACAATAGATTTAGGTTATCTGTCAATGTAAAACCCTGAATCAGTTATTATACAAATAAAAGTATTTTATTTCCTATTTCAGTTGGTCAAAGTTGCTTTGAAATGTACTCAAGGTGAATTTTGGGTTAATATATGAAAAGAATGCTTTGGCAAATACCAGATTGGTGAAAATTAGCTGGATTTCATATTCTCTAAATAACATAGCCTCATCTGTTAATGCACACCAGTTCAATCTACAATATTTATTATACCCTTTTTGTGAGCAAAATCCTGTGATTGCATCACCTGAGGAGTTATTTAGATGTGATTAAAGCCTAGAATTTCAGCTGGACAAGCCCACAACGTTTGTGGCTCCACTTTGCACCTTAAAACTTGCATTTGCACCTGCAAAAGGCTGAAATGAATCGCAAGTCAGCACATGTGTGTTCCATTATTCATTTTTTATGAGCAGATGTGGGTGATGTGGGCAAAGAACTAGATGCATCTTTAATTGAGAAAACCTGTGGAAAAGTTATCCCTAAATCTCTCCTAGGGAATTGATTTAGAACACGACACACCATGATTTGGAAACTACGAGTCAGACCCAAATGTTGACCAGACAACCTAAACTTGAACATGGGCTGTCAGAAATGAATATTAAGGACATTAATCCTCAGATTTTCTTCCTTTCAAAATTTCTCTTTGAATAATGCTGTGTCCATTATGTTTTTTTTTTGCTTTGTTTTCTTTCAGTGTTCACCTTAAAATAATATAAGCCATCAGGATTAAAGACATAAAACTCAGTGGCATTCATCTGTAGAAAGATAAATTTGGTCCCAAACTTATATTTCCATGTTTCGTTCACACAGAGTCTTAGAATTGTGTAATTTAAAGATATTTGGTTTAGGGGCGCCTGGGTGGCACAGCGGTTAAGCGTCTGCCTTCGGCTCAGGGCGTGATCCCGGCGTTATGGGATCGAGCCCCACATCAGGCTCTTCTGCTGTGAGCCTGCTTCTTCCTCTCCCACTCCCCCTGCTTGTGTTCCCTCTCTCGCTGGCTGTCTCTATCTCTGTCAAATAAATAAAATCTTTAAAAAAAAAATAAAGATATTTGGTTTAACACATCTGAATATTTATTCTATAGTAGATACTTCCCTAGTTGTTAAGGATGAGGAGTGGAGGTAAAAATGAATGAGACACAGATTCTGACATTAAAAAAATGTATTTCAAAAAGTACAGTTTATAAAGCTTGGCTATTCTAGAGCTTATAATAATGATATCACTCCTGGTCAAGTCAAACCAAATTGTATATGCAATATTAGACAAATTGCTCCACAAAAATCAATGCCATGCCTATATAACCCGTGGAAGTGTTAGGTATTAGGAAGACAATGAAGAATAAGCCCTTAAGAAATTTATGATATATCAGAGGAGAATGAAGTGATTCATGCTAGGATAAAGAATGCAAGACAGTGATAGAAGCCGATAGGAAGAGCACCTACTTCAGCCCTGGGGAACTGGAGACAGAAAATGACATCCACAGTTAGAGGTAAAAGATGAGCTGGTGTTAAGCAGGTTGGAAAAGGCATGGAAAGGAGGTCTAGGTAGAGGGAGGAGCACATGAAAGATACAAAGATGGGAAAACATGGTCACTAGGAGATTTGTCATACCCATACATAGAAAGGAAAATATTAAGGAAAATGAATTTGAAGTGATCATAGGTATAGCTAATATTTATGTAGTACTATGCGCCATACTGTAGTCAAAGAACATTAGAGAATTTATCTCATTTAGTCTTCACCATAATCATGTGAAGATATATTCCTATTTTAAAAATGAGAATCCTGAGGCTTAGAGAAATTAACTACTTGCCTAAGATCCCTAGCTATTAGATGACAGAATTTCAGACCTAGGCTTTAGGAGCCATGTTCGTAACCACTGCACTGAGTGACTCTTGATGATCAAGCTAAGACATGTTGAGGGGTTTGTACTTTATTTATACAGCATTTGGTAACCATTGAAGAGTTTTAGGTCTTGAATTTAGCAAAGTTAAATGAATGAATAAATGTAAAGTATTAGAAGGGAATGATTCTGTAATTAGAAAGAACATGTAGGAGGCTCTTTTAGTATTCCAGAGAAAGATAGGAGTATAACTAAGAGAGTGGCAGACAGAGAAAATTGGCAGTTTTTAAATGATATTAAAAATGCAAGAGTCGGAATTAGTAGGATTTGTTGAGCGAAGTATTTGGGAGAATAAGTTAAGAGTGGCTGGGTTCTTGGCTTCCAGTTTAGACATTTTGATAAGTTACTGCACTATTGATTGCAATAGCGATAGCTCAAATGTTAAATACTTTTGGAGGCTTTTTATTTGCTTGCTCCCTCCACACACATCCTCTACCACAGAGTTGAGAAGTAGGTGGTGGTCTCTGGGTTTTTAAAGCACCCAGAGGACACAATTCTCCATGCTAGTCACCATACCGCATGGCTTTTCCCACTTGACTCAGGTTCACTGAGGTCATCTTTTACATTCAGTGTCTCCAGAAGCTATCAGGGATTTGTTTAAATATTTGTTGAATGAGTACAATGACACATATAAATGGTAGAAAAACAGTAGGGGCTCAGGAGATAGTAAAGTCTATCTCATAAATGCTAATTTAGGGAAAAAGGGAAGAAATTGGAAGTATGGGAGCTATTTTGTATCTAATTTTTCTCATAAAACATGGGATTTAGGGAGAGAAGTTAGAATATGGGAAAAGATAACTGGCTACAGATATTGTGTTGAGGAATAGAATTTGCCCCTTTGGACAATGGCTTAAAATCTTACAAGATTGGATCCTTTCCTGAGGACGAACTGTATTTTGCATATTTATTGAGAGGTTATTCATTTAATTTATCAAGACCTCTTTAATGTGAAAATTCAATGGTCAGGGGGGAATCTATAAAAAATATGTTTATGGAAAACATTGAGAATGACAAAAGAGGATAAAAATGGAGAAAGTAACAAGCATGAGATCATTACAAATGGGGCCTCGAACAGTCAGACTGGACACAGCATGGGAACGCAAAGCATGGAGAAGAGGCCAAGTGAGATTTTGTTGGATGCTATGGTAGAACACAAGCAATACCTTATAGGAGTCACTGTGAGCTTGATGATGCAAGACTCAGTATTGTCTCCTTCCATTAGGCATATTCTCTGAGCTTAAGGCCTCAAGAATTATTTCTACCTGGAATTGGGTCAACATCATTGGCCAAATTTTCAGTTTGGAACTCTGTAGTTGGCTGGTATCTTACTTGACCTCTTCCGTCTCTCATCTTTTAATTCTTAATTACCCATTTATATCATCTGACTGTATGTCCTTCTACATCCTATTCACCTGACTGTACATTTCTGTAAGCACCTTTCTGGGTGGAGAGAAATTTCTTAGTGATTGTATATCACTTCTTTCTATCTCCCTAACACTTAACATGGAGTCTTGTACATAAAAAGGCATTTGAAAAATATTAAGTATATAATAGAAAAATGTGATATAATAATTTTATAGTTACCCTGTGAGGAGGATGGATCCAGAAAACAAATGGGAGTATCCTTTGTTTTCTATACTTTTGTCAACCTGAAGGCTGTATAAATGATAAGTGTGAGATGCCATATATATGAGAGGAAATAAATTAATCCACACTTGAAAAAAAGAAAGACATAAAAGAAAAGCATGTTGTGAGAAGGGGGATGCAAAGCTGCAGGGGGGTGTCTCTAAAAGACGGAGATGCTGGATACAAAGGATTTAACTTGGAAGGAAAACAGGAATCTTGAAGTGAAGGTTTATGCCCTGAGTTATGGAAAGCACTTCTACTAATTCCTTTGTTAATCTTTAATAAAACACCTATTCCTGAGAAGAATATAGCTGAGATTTGTTGGAATGATGATGAATGATGAGAATGGCTGAGTCCTGCTCATGGAGTCAAGAACAGGATCTTTCCATGGGGTGCAGCTGTAGTAGTGTTTGAAAAGTAGGTAGGGAGGTAGATCTAGAGATAGAAACAGATCTGCAGGGAGAAAAGCCAAATAACCATGTGCAGTCCCTCTCCACTTTTAAACAAAGAGTCTACTGTGATGAAAATAAAAGGGAATAAAATAGGGGTTTTGTCACTACGGCAAAACACCAGGGTAGCCAGACAAGAAGAAAAAGTAGGAGTAATGGAGATGCAATCTCAAGCCATCATGTGGGCAGACCAGAAGAGTGACAATAGTGCAGTGGAGACAGCCACATAGCTCTGGTTCTACCTTTTAAACTCTATGAGAATCAGTGTACTGAAAATGTAAAATTTGAGATACTGAAAGATTAAATATGTTAACATATGTGGAAATACAAAACATAGGTTCTTGGAACATAGCAGATGTTCAAGGAATGTTTGTTTCTTTTCCTGAAACTTCGACTCTTCAGACAGCTGCTGAAATTTCTATTCATGTTTAAACAATGAGAAAGTAAAGAGAATGATGGGAACTACTATCAATCTAAAATTTTTCTTTTTACATTTCTCTGATCTTTATTTTTTTAAATTTAATTTTATTTACATTCAATTAATTAACATAGCGTATTATTAGTTTCAGAGGTAGTGTTCAGTGATTCATTTGTTGTATATAACACCTAGTGCTCATTACATCACATGTCTTCCTTAATGTCCATCACCCCATTACCTCAACCCCCCCCACCCCTCTCCTCCAGCAACCCTCAGTTTGTTTCCTATGATTAAGAGTCTCTTTTAGTTTGTCTCCCACTTTGATTTAATCTTATTTTATTCTTCCCTCCCTTCCTCTATGCTCCTCTGTTTTGTGTCTTAAATTCCACATATGAGTGATATCATATCACACAAGTAATAATTGTCTTTCTCTGATTGACTTATTTTGCTTAGCATAATACCCTCTATTTCCATCCATGTTGTTGCAATTGGCAAGATTTCATTTTTTTGATGGCTGAGTAATATTTCATTGTATATATATATCCCCTGAAAATCATAGGACACTCATGAAAGAAATTGAGGAAGACACAAAGAAATGGAAAAATATTCCATGCTCATGTACTGGAAGAACAAATATTGTTAAAATGTCTATGCTGCCCAGAGCAATCTATACCTTTAATGCAATCCCTATCAAAATATCATCAACATTTTTCACAGAGCTGGAATAAATAATTCTAAAATTTGTAGGGAACCAAAAACAACCCCAAATAGCCAAAGGAAAGTTGAAAAAGAAAACTAAAGCTAGTGGCAACACAATGCCAGACTTCAAGCTATATTACAAAACTGTGATCATCAAGACAGTATGATAGTGGCACAAAAACAAACACATAGATCAATAGAACAGAATAGAGAACCCAGAAATGGACCCTCAACTCTATGGTCAACTAATCTTTGATAAAGCAGGAAAGAATATCCAATGGAAAAAAGACAGTCTCTTCAACAAATAGTGTTGGGAAAATTGGACAACCACACGCAGAAGAATGAACCTGGACCATTTCCTTACACCATACACAAAAATAAACTGGATGAAAGACCTAAATGTGAGGTAGAAATCTATCAAAATCCTGGAAGAGAACACAGGCAGAAACCTCTTTGACCCTGGCTGCAGTAACTTCTGGCTAGATAGGTCTCCAAAGGCAAGGGGAACAATGGCAAAAATGAGCTATTGGGACTTCATCAACCTTAACTTTTAAAACAAGGGAATATTGGGGGTGCCTGGGTGGCATAGTCATTTAAGCATCAAATTCTTGGTTTTGGCTCAGGTCATGATCTCAGGGTGGTGAGATCAAGCCCCTCGTTGGGCTCTGCACTGGGCGTGGAGCCTGCTTAAGCGCGTCTCTCCCTCTTCCTCTGCTTCTCTGCCTGCCCCCTCACCCAAATAAATCAATAAAATCTTCAGAAAAAAACAAGGGAACATTATGTGTGTTTTTTTGAAAATTGTCTTTACTATGAGTATAATGGGGACCTTGTGAGAAGGGTGATGTCACTTAAAGTTTCCAATTGGTAATGAATGGAAATGTTGGTCATAATCAGACATGTGCCAGAAATATTATAAAAGGCAGGTTCTAATACTTCAAAGGGATGTAGTTCCCAGCCAACATAAGCCTGGGGATCTAGTGATGGTACTAGCTCATGATGACGATGACAACGACGACGACGATGACAACGACGACGACGATGATGATGATCCTCTACAGCATTGTCTTTCAAACTAAAACCTCTGCCACTTCTTACTTGTCTCTTAGCTTCCCTTGTGGTAGAAGTTTGTTCCAGCTCCTTCTAACCTGTTTCAGTAACACTGTGTAACAGTGTGGCTACAATGTAAGAAATACACAAGGCACAGTTTTGTTACTGTCATCTTTGCCATCACCAAAGATCACCTTTGCTGAAATTCCCTGGCACTAGCAGTCTTTTTGCTGACCACAAGGAGGTAGCCATTGTCAGAGATTGGGGTGCAATCACAAGACCAGGACACTTTAATGGTTCTTTTATCTATTTCCCCTGGGACTAATAGGATTAGAGACTAAATTGAACTTTGTAGAGCTCATCCTATCTACACAGTTCCTTCCAGGAAACTGCTTTATTCCTGTTTCCAGACAGCTGGAGTTGTATAAAATGATTTGACTTAAGTCATATCATCTCTAAGCTTCCACCATAACAGATTTGATCCCACTCCTTGACCCTCTAAAAGGGAGGATGAGTTAAGAAGGCTGGGAGCCTCCAAAAATGAATAGCAGAGCACATTTGCAACTGATTCAAATGAAAAAGAAAACGGAAAAGATTACATATATAGATATAGCTGCATAGATAGTAATTTAGTAAGACATAATTTTTGAGAAATTGGCTAAAAAGGTGGACTGGATAGAATTTAGTTAAGGATGTACATTAGAGTGACACCAAACAATAAAGGATGCACCATGGATGCTTAGATCTGCAAGGAGAAAAAATGTAGAGACAATAGAAAGGTGTTTTTCTTTTGTTTTGTTTTTGTCGTTTTGTTCAAATCTTGAGAAAGATTAAGGCATGACTATGCAGTAAGGACAAAGGTATAATGTAAAGAGGTGAGGAAAACAGTTCTATGCCCAACCACTTCCATTTCTTTTTTGTGCTAAAGGGGATAGGCTTTAGATGAAAAGGTTTAGAATAAGCATTGATATGAAATTACAGTTGATTGAAAAGACTGTAAAAGACGATGTAGCGGTTCTTCTGACTCAGAATAATTGGAGTTCAGCTACTATAAGAACTTACATATGCACTTGAAACTTTCTCAGTGATCTCTAAGGATTCGGTGGAATGAAAAAGAAATACAGGAGGACAAGAGACAGGCACCTACTGTCCCCACTTTTATTGAGGGAAGGCTGAAAGCTGCAATATAAAACCTGTAAACATGGCTTCAGTACTGGGTAAAGTTCTAGAATGGCTTATAAGTAATTTGCATGAATATTTAAGGTTTAGAACAATGTTAGCCTGAATTCATCGAATGCTATATTCTAGGTTAGTCTCAACATTTTGATAAATTAGATAGATGAGATTCAAGAAACGTACAGTCTCAGGATGTTAGCAAGGATAATTCCATTATATCCTTTGCGAGAAAATGGAGAATTGAGCGCTCTGTGATAGAAAACAACATACGATAATTTAAACTCTTTTGAAAAATTTATATAGAATGGGCTGGGTCACAAGTGTCTTGAGGACAGCGGGTATTTCTTACTTTATATTGATATATCAGCATGGGGCACATAGTAGATACTAAAAAAATGTTAATATCTGTGAAGGAATGAATATTGAATAGAGCCATTCAAGATTAGTTGGTTATCTAAATATTTTTGAGTAGGAACTGTGCTAAAAAAATGTTGCAAGGTGGCTTCTGGACTAAATAATGACTGGCAGTGGTAAGGTTGTCTCTGAAATCTACTTTAATTTAGAAACACACTCATGATTATGAAACTAGACGGATACATTTGTGTCAACATTGTAGGTAATTATATCTATAAGGCACAGAAAGTAGAGACTCAATAACTGATATGCTCTTAAAATTTTTTTTGTTGTGTCTAGATCTTTTGCAGAATTACCTTGCATCATAAAAAGCTTAAAGTATTAGAGGCATTGTCTGTAGAATTGCAGTTATTTTCTGTATGTGATATGTTGGCTAACTTGAGGTTGTATATTTAATGAGCTCAAAATACTTTAACTTAATATATCTAGTTTCATTTTGCAATGAGCAAGGAAACTTTGACCTTACAATGAATGGATCAGAGTTGGCAAGAATTGTGCATGGTAGTTTTGTGATGCAGATTTTAGCTAATGGACCATGTAATTAAGATGACCAATTGCTAATGCAGTTGGAGAAATTCCAAGAACTCTGATATGAAGCCTACCAATTACAGTGCATTTCCCACTACTATCCAAGAGGATTAATAATTCTTTTCATTGCCTTTATTGAAATTCTTCAACAAATTTAAGAATATCTCAATTCATAATGGAAGAAATAGTATTATATCTACTTGCACAGTAAAGTACAGGAAATGAGAGAGGCATAGCTCATCTCTAAGTATCTATAATAGTTCTATCTGGTATTTTTAATGTAATAGTACTTTCATAATTATATTTTATCTCACTGATATTGAGCATATATAAATGAATCTACGATATATTGATCTTTTTGTCAAGGATTAATAAATAATCCACATAGAGGTGAAAGGTGGGGATAACATACATAGATGAGTCAATTTTTTTAAAGACATACAGTGTCAGTAAGTAATAAAGAAGTTTCCTTACAATTAGAGCATTTTCTTTCCCTTCTTTATTTTTACTGCTAGATTTTTCCTAGGTGCTCAGTAAATGTTTATGGAACAAGATTGAATCATCAATAACACAGTCATAGTAAAATTTTATTTTGAAAGGCATAGTTCCAGTATTGACAATGTATATGATATTTAATTTTGAGTCAATATATGTTAATTGAAAGAATGCATAAATAAACCCTCTACTCTTCAATTAGCTCTAATTGGAAGTTGTTTATTTTGGCAACACTGTATTACTCTAAAAGAATGTTGAGGCGCAGGTAGAAGATTGTCAACATTTATAATATATGGGTGGTCAGAAAGTGGCTGTTCGTTTTCTATAATTCTCCTTAATTTTATGTATGTTTAGAGTATTTAGAAATTAAAAATATATTTAGTATGTCTTATTTTTGTATTGTTTTTCTTCAATCTGAACAGTTTTAGAACACTTGTTAAATAATATTTTTATATTCACATAGAGGTGGAAATATAGCTGTGTTTGAAAACCTACAGTTTTGTTTCATTTGAGCTCTTTTGAAAAACACATAGGCATGAACTAAACTAAAATAAATACACTTTTAAATTCATAACTGAGTTCTCAAGAAAATAAAGCAGATTTTCAAGTACCTTCTCTTTCCCTAACAGCACAGAAGGATTAAAAGCTAAAAAATCACATCAATGTAAAATTTGGGGCATTTCTTGGGACAGAGGGAGGGAAAGCATGATGATACAACAGCCCAGAACGTTAGGGAATAATAGCTAAATGGGGATCAGGATATTATTAGGTTTGGGCCTAGTGGGGGAGGTCAGGAGAATTTTCATAAAATCTTGCTTTTCCAAAGGGACATACTATCAGTGAAAGGGTAGGCTAGAAAGATTCATTGGTCAGAAGTGGAAACAGATATGAAACTCTGTCTATTTTGGCCACAGCTAAGGGGGCGGGAGGGAAATAGCTCTTCAGAATGTGTACCACAGGTTTGCCTCACATAGATCTAGGATTCTACTTTATCCTATGGGGGTGGCCAGGGAAACTGGAACCTGAGAGATTAAATTATAGTAGTCCCAGTTTGTTGAGATGCCTTCTCTGTAGCAGAAGCCTATACAAGTCCTCTCTGGAGAGATTCTTCCACAGACTAAATTCAATCATATGTAAACATATAACAACAAAAACAACAATGACAAAAATCAAACACATGCAAGAAAAAACAAAAACCAACACATTTAAACCCCAAGGACATTAGGTATTGAAATCATTGCTTATAGTATATTAGATAAAGAAGGAAAGAATATGTATTCAAAAAAGTGACCGAAGTGTAAAAGTATATAAAAAATAACCAAATAGAGTTGAAAAGGAATGAATTGGCAATTTGTATTAGTCAAGATAAGCTATGCTATGGCAGAGCAAAACAACCCTGACAACAAATGTCCCTTTTATTCCCTTAAACTGGCTGACGATCAGGTGACTCTATGTTAACTGTCCTCTACACAGCAACTTAGATATACATCGAGGCTGATTGAAGTCGTGGTTCTGTCATCTCAACATAAGGCCCTCTTTTTATTTATTTATTTATTTATTTATTTATTTATTTATTTGACAGAGAGCAAGAGAGAGAGCGAGGGAGGGAACACAAGCAGGGGGAATGGGAGAGGGAGAAGCAGGCTTCCCAAAGAGCAGGGAGCCCGATGGGGGGCTTGATCCCAGGACCCCAGGACCCGAGGATAATGATCTGAGCCAAAGGCAGACACTTAATGACTGAGGCACCCAGGCCCCCCTAAGGCCCTCTTTTTGGCTAAGGCTAAGGGATGGCTGAAAAGTAGCAAACAAGTTCATCTGAGATTCTTCTTAGAAGTGACTAATACCATGTCTACCCATAACTTCTCAAGAGGGCTGAGAACTGTGTTGGAACATAGAGAATACTTCTCTACATTTCTAGAACTGAAAAATAATTTAAATTAAAACCTCAATTTATGGGGGTGCCTGAGTGGCTCAGTTGGTTAAGTGTCCTGCTCTTGGTTTTAGCTCAGGTCATGATCTCAAGGGTCCTGAGATAGAGTTTCATGTTAGGCTCTGCCCTCAGGGGAGTCTGCTTGAAGATTCTTTCCCTCTGCCCCTCCCTCCACTCACATGCTGGGATGTTCTCTCTCTCCGAAATAAGTAAATAAATCTTAAATTTAAAAAAACCCTCAATTTATGGGTTAATATAGACTAGAGCAGAAAAGGTAAGTCAAAAACTAAAAGATAGATAATAAATTGTTGACCATAAATTACTACGTATATATTAATAATAAAATGCCCTGCAGAGATGCTAGGATATAGAAATCTTGAAAGACAGCTTAAGTGGCATAGAAGAAGAGAACAGGAAGAGCTAATGTGTCTAATTGGAATTCTAAAAGGAGACTACAGGAGAAAACAACGATTTCTTAAGAGAATTTATGAAAGATACAAATTCAGATTCAAAAACCATCACATGAGCTATAAAGGGTAAATACATAGAAATTCATATTTAGTCACAGCATAGTGAAACCACAAAACAACAAAAACAAGGACTCATTATAACAGTCACCAGAGATAAAACAAATATCATCTATAAAGGATGATTTAGGCTAAAATTGAGCTTTGTTAACATTAGAAGTTGGTAGAAAAAAACAACTATTAGTTATAGAAAGGCATATTTGTCAGGATTCTCTAGAGAAATAGAACTAATATGATAGCATTGGTTCTTTCTCTATATGCAGAGATTTATTATACAAAATGTCTCACACAGTAAAACAGGCTGAGAAGTTCCATGGTCTGCTGTCTCCAAGCTGGAGACCAAGGAAAGCCAGTGGTATAATTCAGTCCTGATTTGGAGATCTGAGAATCAGAGGGACTAATGGTCTAAGTCCCCATCTGAGTCCATAGCCCAATAACCAGGAACACCTATGTCCAAGGGCAAGAGAAGATGGATCTCCCAGCTCAAGTAAAATAAGTTCACCTCCATATTTTTGTTCTATTTAGGCTCTCAGTGGATTGGATTATGCCTGCCCATATTGGTCATGGTTATCTTTCCTCAGTCTACTGTTTCCTCAGTCTACTGTTAATCTCCTCTGAAAATACCTTCATAGACACACCCAGAAATAATGTTTCTCTAGGCATCTCTTAGCCCAATCAAGTCGACAAATAAAATTAACTATCACAAGAGTTAATCACTGTCCATGAAGAATTGTGCACTTCATGCAACAAGCTTTCCAAAAGAAAATCAAACGAAGATATTTTCAAATAAATAAACTGCTAGGAGAGTTTACCTTACCTCACCAAAGTAACAACAACAACAACAAACCCAAAACCAACTAATTTATGCAATGGAGAAACAAAACAAAATGGGATAGAATTAAACATTGGGAAAAAATAGCACATATGCCAATAAACATAGGGAATTTCAAGCCTATGAAACATGTGAATCAGTAAACATGTGAAAAAATTCTCAACCTCATTAATAACCAGGGAAACACATATTAAAACTACAGTGAGACACTATTTTATCCCTAACCATTTGGCAAAAATTAAGAAGTCTAATAAAACCAAGTATTGGTACAATAATGTTGAGTCTTATACATTTCTGATGAGAATTTGTTTCTGTAAAACCACTTCTGGGAAACAATTTGGCATTGTTTAGTAACGTTGAAAATATGAAATTCATTTATTAGGTATAATCTTGAGAGAAATTCTTACATATGTATTCATCCATATGAGTGAATACATCTGTATTGTTTGTAATGGTAAAAAGAAAAACAACAAACAAACCTGGAAACAATCTAAATATCCAAATATCCATTGACAGAGGAATGCATAAAATTATATATATACGTTTATATATGAATTTATATACATATACACAGATAATGGTATGCTATGCAGCATTGAAAATGAAAGATTTATATAAAGTCCAATAATATAAAACTAAATGCTATTTGTTTACAGATTTATGTGTATGCACTAAACTCACAATGGTAGGAAACAGTAGCTGTGAATAGTAATGAGTGGGAGAAAGGATATGCAGAGGGCTTCAACAATACTAATAATGGTGTATTTCTTAAGCAAACTGATGAGATTGTTTATTTTTTCATATTATATGTTCAAATATACGTCCTTTTCATATATAAAATACTTATATTCAAAGAAATGTAAAAATTGCAGACAGTGAGTGTCTGTCCTCCTATGCAGAAGTTCATACAAAGTAATGTAAAATTTTAACATTGATAAATGCTATTAAGAGAGATACGTGGTGGTATTATTTAAAATGGGGACATGTGACTTTTGAAGCATAAAGAAACACAGAGGAAATCACTTATGTAGGGAAGACTTGGGGATTTTCTCCTACTCCGAAGATTAACCCTTTTTATTAGCCCTTGCAATTTCCCTGATATCTGAAGTACTTTTTTCAAGATGCAGGTAAATTCCACCTTTATCATATTGCTGAAGATAAAATCAGGATTTTGCATTTCCCAAAGATTAATTCCAAACTTCCCTACAGCTTCTTTTTTTTTTTTTTTAAAGATTTTATTTATTTATTCGACAGAGATAGAGACAGCCAGCGAGAGAGGGAACACAAGCAGGGGGAGTGGGAGAGGAAGAAGCAGGCTCATAGTGGAAGAGCCTGATGTGGGGCTCGATCCCAGAACGCCGGGATCACGCCCTGAGCCGAAGGCAGACGCTTAACCGCTGTGCCACCCAGGCGCCCCTTCCCTACAGCTTCTATCCTTACCAGTAGGGAAACTTTTCTGCTACTCTTGGAAATGTTTTGAGGTATAAATATCTCCCAATACTCAATTAAATATAGAGTAAGGTGTTTATATTTGCATCCATCAATATCCTGTATTTTAGGCTTAAGAAGCAAAACAAAACAAAAAATTAACTTCTCTTTTCTGAGATTTGGCTGTTGTGGTAGATTATACTGAGATATCCAGATAATGGTTTTCCTGTATCTATGCCCTTTGCAACATGATTTTGCAGCTTCTCCCATCTAGCTGAAATCTATTTCTCCGCTCCTTGAATTTGGGCTCATCTTGTATCTTGTTTTCTTGTTTTGGATTCTGTCTCTGCCGTAGAATAAGCCTAGGATAGCCTGCAAGAGATTGAGAGGTCATATGGAGGAGAGCTGAGGTACCCAGCTAAGAGCCAAGCAGCCTGCTCAGGCAAACCAACTAGCTGATATGCAGCTGACCTCAGAAGCATGAGTGAAAGAACTCATTGGGATCCCAAGGTAGGAAGAAGTGGGGAAAAGTGGTGAGAATGCAGACACTGAGCAGAGAGGAAAAAATTAAGCCGGTGATATAGGCAGGAGCTATGTCACATTCAGCCTCACAGGCCATATTTAGTATTTCATTCCAATATTTTGAACAAGGGAGTGATATAATTAAATCTGCATTAAAAATCATTCTTACCACCAGGTGGAGAATGGATCGTACAGAATGCAAGCATGTGTATGAGAAGACCAGTAGAGAGACTATTGTAGTAGTCCAGGTTAGATAAAGTGATTGTTTGGCTAGATGTTAGCAAAGAAAATGAAAAGAAGTGGACAGAGCCAAGAGATATATAAGAGTAAAGTAGGTAGATTTGGTGAAGGATTAGTTGGGGGAATGAGTAAGATGTGTATTAAGTGATGACTCCAAACTCTCTGGCTGGAACAGCTAGACGGGTAGTGATTGCATGCGTTAAGCTCTGGGGTTCTGGAGGAGAAAGAGGTGGGAAGTGGATGTAAGGTTCTTGAATTTAGTTTTGACATGTCAAATTTGAGATGTCTATGAGACATTCAAGAAGGAACTGTCAGGTGGATAGTTAATTGGGCCTGAAACACAAAAGTTTTAGTTAAAGACACAAATTTGATACACAGTTAGGTGAAGCAGTTCAATGGCTGTGACAGAGGACACTGAAGGCAGGGACATATTCATTAATTCACTCCCTCAAAACAAAGTTCAAGTTTCTAGGGATGCAGAGTGGACAAGACAGATAATGTCCTTTTCCTCGTGAGACTTAGATCTAATTGGTGGCATTCCATCTGAAGCTTATAAAATGTCAAGTCAAAGAGTAAGGAGATGAAGGGGGCTGTGTGAAGTAGAGAGGCCAAGAAGAAGAGCAGGGTTCATAACTTAGATGCTCAGGTGTGTTGTTATAATAAGGGTGTGAGTAGAGGTGGAGGTAGAAAAGAGGTGGGAAAATTAGAAGAGAACTGCAGTGGTAATTTATAAGAGATGAAAGAGTGATGGGCATGTACTGGACAAGAAATGTAAAAGAATTGGTAGACCTTAGATATTGGGAGAACACAAAGTGATTTATGTAAAAAATCTATAATTGACTATGCAAGAAGAGGATGAGAATCTTAGGGGAGAGAGCATAACAGAAGAAAGAATAAACCAGGTGAGAGGCATTTGGGAGTAGAAGCAAGAGAGAGAAGATATTGAGTGCCTACTAAATACCAGGCATTGTATTAAGCATTTTATACCTGCTTACCTTGTTTGATCTACAAAAAATAGTGAGTTTTTGCTTCCACTTTTCCACAGAAGAAACTGAGGAACAAAGGAGTTAATTCAAGATCATAGCAAAGGAGGCAAGTAGGGCAGAGATTCAGAGCACAAGTAGAAGAATTATTCTGGCATTGGGAAGGTTTATCATTTCCATGGTGATAGCAGAACAGAAGAATAAGACATTTGTGGGGGGAATTGATATATGGGAAGGAGATTGTATTGAGAAGTTGAGGATGTTCCTGCTTGATGGTTCCTATATGGTGCATGAAATGGGTGAGTTTCTTTGCTGAGCATGATGGGGGAAGATGAGAGGGGCAGGGGCATGAGAAGAGGTAAGGGATTGAAATAGCTGTGGTAAAGAATGAGTGAAGGACATTAAAATCACACATTCACAACCAAAATTCCCCTCTACATCAATCCTTTGACCAAAACCCTTTCCCCAAGTTTTTGCCCATCTCTCTTATTTCTTCAAGCTTCTGGAAAGAATAGACCATGGTTTATCATCCTGTTTTCTCCTTTCTCCTTTTTTTCTTTTTTCTTCTTCCTTTCACCAAACCTTCTTTACAGAATAAACACTGACCTCTTCATCCAAAAATGTAATGTCACTACAGTTTTTACAGTACATGTTATTATTGCTGTATTTGAAACTGTTAATCACTCTTTCAAAACTCTCCTCCACTTTTATTTTCAGGACCATGTTCTTCTCTTTCTCTTGTTTCTTTAGCCACTGATTCTCTTTTTTTTTCTTTTCTTTTTCAAATTTTTATTTAAATTCTAGTTACTTAACATGTAGTGTAACATTGGCTTCAGGAGTAGAGTTTAGGATTCATTACTTACATATAACTCAGTGTTCAATACAACAAGTGCCCACACTGCTTTATACTAGCCACTGAGTCTCACTTCTCTTCAATTATTTGCTTCTTAAATATGAATGGATGGCAGTGTTCTGCTCTGAGGCCTTTCCTTTCCCCTCTTCTCCTGTCTTTCCCTTCTCCTACTCTCCCATTTTTTCTCATTTCCTTTATTCTAATACTTCCCACTTAAGTTAATTTTATCAACCAAAAGACTTCAAAACACCTTTAACATTTATAATGGCTATAATAAAATGAGTGCTAATTATGAGCTGGGTACTGTGATATCTAGGAAATACATACATACATACATACATACATACATACATACATGTACATATTTAATCCTCAGCAGATTTCTTAGGGAAGGATTTTGATATCCCGTTTCTCATATGAAGGAAGTGTGACACAGAGATCCTAGGTAAAGATCCCCGGAGGCTACTCAGTTAATAATAACAATAAAATTACCAATTTGAATCCATGTCTTTGTAACTCAAAGTCTGTGCTTTTCTTAACCACTGTCCTATAGATTCACTGAAGATTCCTAGATGTTAAATTCTAGGTTAGAATATTCTACTTAACCCTAGATCTACTCATTCATTCATTCACTCACTTTTCTCATTCATTCATTCTTTAATTTCAGAAATACTTATTGAGCCAGTTACTGTGTATTTGGTAAATGTGTCAAGCATTGGGTATATGTATAAAACAAAGGACCTTTGCTCATGGAATTTACAGCCTAATGGGATGGTAAATGTGGTATGTTAAATAATGCCTCTTCCCAAAGATGTCTATGCCCTGATCCCTGAAACTATAACTGTATTACATTACATGGCAAAGGGATTTTCAGAAGTAATTAAGGTTATTGATCTTGGCTCAGGGAGATTAACCTAGGTTATATGAATGGGACCAATCTAATCACATGAAATTTTAAAAGCAGAGAATCTTCCCTGCTTGAAGCCACAGAGAGATGGAGAGCAGAAGAAAAGATAGTAGAGATGATGCATGAGAAGGATTTGATCTGTAGCTATTGGCTTTGAAAGCAAAGAGGGCACGAGTCAAGGAATGCAATGGACTTTAGAAGCTGAGCATAATAGCCACAGTCATCAAGGAAATGGGGACCTCTGAGTTCTACCAATAGCTTCCATGAGTCTAAAAGCAGATTCTTCATTAGAGTTTTAGAAAGGAGCACAGTTCTGCAGATACCTTGATTTTGGCCTTACGCCACTGTGAGTAGAGACCCTGCCAAACCATCAAACTGGTAACCTACAGAAACTGTGAGATAGCCAATATGTGTTACTTTAAGCCACTGAGTTTGTGGTAATTCATCACACTAGCAATAGAAATTACTATAGTAATAAGTATGAAAACCTACAAATAAATATGTAATTAAGTATTGTGGTAACTACCTAATGGAAAAGAACAGGACACTATGAGTAAGAATAACAGGAGGAACCTGCTTAACGACATTCTGATGAGACAGACAAGAGGTTGAATGTGTTTTACATTTTGTTTTCATCCACTACAATTTTACCTCTTTAATGTCAGTATTCACTTTGACAAATACTTATAGAGCACCTACTAAGTATAAGGCAATGTAGTAGGTATTGGAGAGATGGTATAGATGAGTTTAAGAGATGCCTCACTTTCTAAAACTCACAGTCTTGAGCACAAGTTGACAAGCCATAGTCTGTGGACCAAATCTGGCCTGTGGCATGTTTTTGTACAGTGTGTGAGCTAAGAAGGAGTTTTACATTTTTAAATGGTTGAGAACAAAATAAAAAAATAATATTCTATTGCATGTGAAAATTATATGATATTCAAATTTCAGTGTTCATAAATAAAGTGTTATTGGAACATAGCCACATTTATTTATTTGTGTGTTGTCTATGGTTCTTTCACCTTAAAATGGTAGAGTTGAGTAGCTGTGAAAGAGTGTCCAGTAAAGCCCAAAGTATTTACCCTTCATTAAAAAAATATGCCAACTCCTGGTCTAGAACATAGATAATCAAGCATAGAGGTGGTCATGGAGACAAAGTACAGTTGAATAAGTACCATCTAGAGAAAGAAGGAATTACTATCACCTCAATTTTTCTAAGTACATTTGACAGTTCCCTCTCCTCTTCTTTTACTGAAATTACTATCACCACTAAATTCCAACTCCTCCCAAAAATGTCTGCCTAGAGACATTGCTTAAAGGCATAAGGTACAGCAATCCTTATGAGAAGCCCTGCTCTTTGCCTCACAAATGCCTGCTTTATACTGTAAGCATTTTTGTCTTTGTGTTAGCTAATGTTTTTTCTAATGTTTTAGCTGTTTATCGATGTAATTGAATCTCAAATTGTTTTTATTATATTCTGTAATACTATGGGGAGACACTCTAAATATTATAATAGTTATTAATATTAATGTTAATAACTGGTACTCTTTCACAGGTCAGTTGCTGAATTAAGCTCAGTTATGGGTTCACAAATGTAAAATCATCAAAGCTTGCACAGTGGGAGATCCTGGTTTCCTTTCTCTGGCCCTGGTTAAGCAAGTGAACTGATCCTTACATTGTTCCTTGCTAATTGAGAGACAGATGTTTTGCATTTTTTAGATCTTGGCTACATCTAAAGAAAGTGGCTTTCTTGATAAGACCCTCTAAAATTAGAAAGTTGTAGAATTATCTAGTAATACGTGTCTTAATAATTCAACTTGTCATGGCAACATGCAATTAAAACTTTCCTTTGGGACTAAAGAGAAAAATCCCAGTTGCTTCTAAAGAAGTTTAGCCAATACATAATGAGAAGAATAATTCAAGTAAATGGGACTGAGGTTCATGGAGAAAAGGAAAATAAAAGCAAAAAAATTTTTTAGACCAGGAAATTAATTATGACTGCATTTGATGATTTTGTGGTTTTTATTATCTTACTTATTAGATCCTCTTTTTATTATTCCTAATTAAAACAGTATTATTATTTTCTCATTTGGTAGGGAAAGGGGCATCAAATTGTTCAAAAATTCTTTTCTAGGATAAACATAACTGATACCAAATATTACTTTGACTTAAAGGGACTATATGAAGCCACTGATACTGCATTTCACTAATACAGTGGAAGCATTTTGAACAAGGTTAATCAAAGAAGAGATTTATTTTTATATATTTATATCTGTATCAATATTTATATTGATATTTTTATAGTCTCTGCATCTGATTATTATACTTTTTTAAATCCTGCAGTAAGACAAGTCATCTTGTTTTATATAAGCTAGAGTGTGAAGTATTATAGCTCATGTAAACTATTTCTTTCCTGTGCTTACTGTTATAACTAAATGTCTATAGATTATTTACTATATTTTATTGATTCTAAGATGCCCATTTCTTTTTTTACATTTCACAACTCTGAAATAAGAATGCACCTTATTGTAGGTGAACTGTCATAATTAAATTGCTAGCATTTTTTCTTTCTAGATGGTTTAAAGTATAATGTGCTAATATACTTTTCACAATTTATTGTGACTGATTCAGTGAAATATTGAATACTGAGACCACCTCTCAGAGAGTAGCCTAGTTTAGCAGAGACTGATTTTTGTCCTGAAATAGTTATTTTCCTTCTTTTTCAAAAATTTAGCTGAATGTAGAGCCAAAAAACTAAATTTTGCCAGACCACCTTAAAGGTAACTGTACTGATTTGCTAGGGCTTAACAAAGTACTACAAACTGAGTGGCTTAAACAACAGAAATTTATTGTCTCATAGTTATAGAGGCTAGAGGTCCAAGATGAAGATATCAGCAGAACCATGTTCCCACTGAGGGTGCCAGGAAATGATCTGTTCCAGGCATCTCTCCTAGCATGTTGTAGCTCTATGGCTTATGGCAGCTTAATTCTAATCTTCATCAAATGTTCTCCCTGTGTTCATGTCTGTGTCTTTGCATGGCATTCTTTTTATAAGGACATCAGTCATATTGGATCACAGGCCCTCCCTACTCCAGTATGACCTCATCTTAACTAATTGCATCTTAATGGCCCTATTTCTAAATAAGGCCTAATACTGTGTATTAGGATTTCAACATATGAATTTTGAGGGACACAATTCAACCCATAATGGTGACTACATTCTGGTCAGTGAGATATAAACAAATGTGTCAACTTCCAGACACCTTCCTTAAGACAGAGTTGTCATGTATTTTTTACTACTCTTCTTTAAGTTCTCTTCCATCTTGCTCTCTGCAAGAGAGATATTACCTTAGAATAGGAGAATAAAGGACACAACCCAAATATGTTAGAACAGTGACTTGGATGGAGTCTTGGTTCTTAAGAACTTTGTAGAGCACAGCTAGATACCAAACTTGGGTTTAAACCACTATAATTATGAAGTTTTCTGTTCCTTTCAGCCAAACTCAATTTGAGTTGATATATGAACTTTTCCAATATCAGTTAGAAATTTGGCTTTAGCGGTAGGCCATTCACATGTGTCTTGAACTTTAAAAAACTCATTTTCCCGTTTGTAAAAGGCAAATAGTCCTATCTACCTCAATGTTGGTGTGCACAGCATTTAGCACAATACTGACACACAAGAGGTTGCTGTTGCTGTTGTTATGGAGAATTTAATTTGAAAATAGGTGTTACCAACTTGCAGTAGTATTTACTCATGCACTTGTTTTTTCAACAAATATTTATTCAGCACTTTCCATGTAGCAGGCACTGTGTAGGCAATGGAGATGGAACAGTGCGTGTAAGCAAATCGTCCCTGTTCCCTCCTCAGGAGGCTTACACTCAAGTTAGGTATAAAAGTTGCAGAAGAAAGGCTGGTGATGGTGGCGATGTTATGTACATGACCTATGACCTCATCTATCTTGGAATATGTTAAATTGTGGAAATGTGGCGCTGTGAGAGAAAAGCACCATGCTTGACAGAATCAAACTATGCCATAAATGGGGGGACATAAGAAAGTTTATCAGATCCAGTGTCACTCAAAATGAAAGTGGCTTGGCAACAAACCTTGCATTCAACCTAATGCATTTCAGTTTGCATTTGCTCTGATTTTAAAAATTTATATTAATTTAATAACACGACAACAAAAAAGCCTGTGAAACACAACATGCCATCCATATCAGTAAATAGATGTTCCAAGATTATAGTTAGAAAAGAAGCCTTTTTAAAATTATCACTGACAGCGATTACAGTAATTATGACTTTACTTGAATGTTTTATTCTGAATTATATTTCATCAATGCTGTATATAAGTAGTTGTCTATATCATCTTTGAAGAGACTTGCTCTGTCTCTAACTTGAAAGCTCATTATTTTTGCTATTTGCCTTTTCCTTCAAGTAGAGATTTTTTTTTTTCTTGTCTTCTTGTGTTTTCTCAGCAGGAATACTATTTTAAGCAGATTGCTCTGTTCATATGTTCTGCCTCTAGAATTGGCATGATTGTGTTTGGGCCTTTAATGGGAGAATTATTGGAAGTAAAGAAGCTTTCAGCTTGATATAGCTAAACCTTGTCTTTGACCATTTTACACTGAGTAATAACTGTTTAGATTGTCATTTATCAGACCCTAAGACTCCAAGCAACAGATTTGCCATAAAAATATATTTTCAGAAAGAATTATTCAAATTGTTCATATTAAATTACTTCCTAGTTAATAAAAGTGAAATGGGTTCCTCCTTTGAATAATGTTATTATAGAAACTGGAAAGCCAAAAAGATAAACTCTCTGGTGACAACCTAGTGGGAGACTGGACACCTGTGGCTTTATTGATACACAGTGTCTAAAAGTAAACAAAGCATAGTGCAATAAAAGAACCACCATGCTTACATTTATGTCTTCTCCAGTTTATTCAGGGGCCGGTGTTCATCGTCTGCACTGGGCTCTGCTCTTCTGTTACACACTTTGACCGTCAGAGCCTAAATATTTATAGAATGAAAGTCCATGCACTGTACCAGTTACAACAGCTAAAATTGTCTTTAGAAAATAGGTATCCGTGCCCCGGCCAATATTACATGATAGTGCAAGAAATGGTAAAAGTTGTTTGGGGGAACAGTTACACAGATCTCCTTAGGAATTAGTAAAGATGTTTGGGGAATCAGACAGAGCCTGATTTCCTGCCAACCACAGCTACAATATGATTGCTCCTTTGAACAATTTAAGATGCACTTGAGAAAGGCGGCAGGAAAGTAAATACAAATCTTAGTTTTTTGCCTTAATATGACTTAATTAAATTAAATAACTGGGCTTCTCTTACTGCTCATCTAAAAGTACGTGGGCTACTTGAATTCAGTGATTTTTGAAATGAGTTATTATTTTGGAGAATGAGATCTGTCTAGAGGGCAAAATACTGGGGATAATATTACAGCAAAAAAGCAGAAGGGTACTAGTTACCTGGAAGAAAGAAGGGAGAAAAGATAGAGAAATGCAAGTGGTAATAAGACATTTTGCCTCATTTGCATCATTACTTAGGGTTGACGCTATTAATTTTTCTAAAGGGACTTGGATAGGTCTTTCATTCATTCAATAAATACACATTAAATAACCACTATGTTCTGATCACTTCTAGGAGCTCAAGATACAGTGACTAACAAGAGTTAAGGGACCTGCCTCAAATAGCCTATCTGTTACTTGGAGGGAAAAGACTAAATTAACAAGTTAACAAAATAAATAACATTCAGATTGTGATTGGTAAAATAAAGGAATTAACAATGAGACATCATACAAGATAATGGAGGTTCTTACCTTGGTTACTGAAGGAAAACCTTTTAGGAGATAATGAAATAATTTTCATGTATCTTACAGTGATTGTTAGAAGACACATGGACAGTTTATGGGCAGAGATTTTAAATTAAGGGATTTAATTTATATTAAATATACATTTGAAAAATAAAAAGAAAGATATTAAGGTATACTTATGTATTATGGAGAAAAATCAAATTTAAAGAAGAAACTGATGATGTAGGATAAATGGGGATAGTTTCAAAAGTGGAGTCTTGAGTGGTGAACTGTGATGGGATCCTGAGCACAAACAGAGCAACAGCCTATGGTAGGAAATGGGCATTCCTTCTATTCCAGAGAAGGGAAGCTGGTATACTGGTATAGATGCAGAAGAAGTAATAGTTTTGTTGGTACCCAAAAGAAAGAGCTCTCCCCTGTTTTTTTTTTTTCTTTCTCTTTTGTTTCCTGTTTTATTCCAGCCCAAGTAGGCAAAATCACATTTAAATTGTTCACCATGATTTCCAAACTTCTAAATACACTTAATTAAAGCTTTTCCCATGAGTAAGAAATTCATTTTAATGTAAATGCTGACATACTGAGTAGAATTTATATTTGTATTCAAAGTTGGAAAGAAAATGTCTTGTGTAAACTATTAGTTCTATAAGAAGGAATATACCCAACATTGAGCAATTTCATGAATCATTGGTCTCTGCTGTCGCACATAAGGACATTTTTTTAGATTATATCCAAAGCACTCTTATGTAGCATTCTAGTCATGTTTGTAGGCCTACAGGGAAACATTACATATTTTTTTATAAACAAAATATCTTAACATATGAGAAGAAAACATTAGAAAATTGCTTTAATAACAACATAAAATGCAAAATTAGCAAAAATTTTCTATACTGAAAAATAAGTTCTTAAAAATGTCATCTTTGCCTAAGTAAAAAAGTTTGATATGCTAGAAAAGCAAACTCATATTTCAGTGTAATTCTTTGTTTGATTAACATGGTAAATATTCTTAGAGGTCTGCATCTCATATGTCATTTGAATCAATTATGATGTTAATTAGTCTAGAAATTGTAATAATTCAATATGCCAATGAATTCTTAAATCCTAGTTCTTAAATATTTAAGTACAGAATATGAATTTCTTTCGGTTTCTTACTTTCTCTAAGACTTAGGTAACTTAAAAATCTACATTTTCTTTTTTTTTTTTAAAGATTTTATTTATTTATTTGACAGAGATAGAGACAGCCAGTGAGAGAGGGAACATAAGCAGGGGGAGTGGGAGAGGAAGAAGCAGGCTCATAGCGGAGGAGCCTGATGTGGGGCTCGATCCCATAACGCCGGGATCACGCCCTGAGTCGAAGGCAGACGCTTAACCGCTGTGCCACCCAGACGCCCCAAAAATCTACATTTTCAGCTATCTATGCCATCATTCTTTTTTATTATTTGTTAACTCCAAGCATATAACATTTTGTCTACCAAAGTTTTAAAAAACTACCATCATGTAAAAATTTTGGAAAATACAGGGTCATTTGAACATTTCAACTTCCATTCCCTAAATCAGTTGTCAGCCTAAGTTAGGTTTCTTCTTCATTCATTCATTTATCATTAATTAATTAATTCATCAAATATTGATACCTGATATGGTATCATACAGAATAAGACAGCAGAGACCCCTTGCCCAATGATTGTTGGGAAAAAAATGGACATTTAACTGATAATTTCAAGTGTTATGAGTGCTAATGAAACATAAGGAAATACAAGGTTTTGTGAAAGTACAAGTCTAGCCTGGGTTTCACAGACCAGAAGAAAGATGGAAACAATCAGATCATAGAAACATGAGTATTGTCCAACCAATCCTTGACCTTAATTTTCAAACATCGCTTTTTACATTTCTGGCTGGAAAATATACTTGTATAATTTTGGAGAATGATGGTATCCTGCTGCTTGGCCTGAGTAGATTAATAACTTAAGTTCATGGAACAAAAATCATCCTGATTTATATATAATTATAGCATATTTAGTTCAGTCTGATAATGAAACTTTATCTACAGTTGTCCAAACATCTTGGGTCTAGAAATAGCTGTAGGTCTCCAAACAAATCATTTCTAATTTTTATGTGGTAAATGTAATGACAACTTGAGAACTCGCTTCTAAATGAGTAATGTCAGAAGATGTATCAGTGTTTCTAATTTGTACTCTTCTTTTTCATTTGGCCAATAAACATTTTCAATGGAGATGATGAAATCAGTGCAGACAAGGCTGCTTTTATTTAAAAAGAGGAATGAAAAGCATGCTTTTTTTTATTATTATATTATTTTAGTCACCATACAGTACATCCCTGGTTTCTTATGTAAAGTTCGATGATTCATTAGTTGAGTATAACACCCAGTGCACCATGCAATATGTGCCCTCCTTATTACCCATCACCAGCTTACCCTATTCCCCAACCACCCTCCCCTCTGAAGCCCTCAGTTTGTTTCTCAGAGTCCATAGTCTCTCATGCTTCATTCCCCATTCTGATTACCCCCCTTTCTTTATCCCTTTCTTCCCCTACCGATCTTCCTAGTTCTTATGTTCCATAGATGAGAGAAATCATATGATAATTGTCTTTCTCTGGTTGACTTATTTCACTTAGCATTATCTCCTCCAGTGCTGTTCATGTTGCAGCAAATGTTGAGAACTCGTTCTTTCTGATAGCTGAGTAATATTCCATTGTATATATGGACCACAACTTCTTAATCCAGTCATCTGTTGAAGAGCATCTCGGTTCCTTCCATGATTAGCTATTGTGGACAATGCTGCTATGAACATTGGGGTGCATATGGCCCTTCTCTTCACTACGTCTATATCTTTGGGGTAAATACCCAGTAGTGCAATGGCTGGGTCATAGGGTAGCTCAATTTTTAACTTTTGAAGGGACCTCCACACTGTTTTCCAGAGTGGCTGTACCAACTTGCATTCCCACCAACAATGTAGGAGGGATCCCCTTTCTCCACATCCTCTCTGGCAATTGTTGTTTCTTGCCTTGTCAATTTTTGGCATTCTAACTGGCGTAAGGTGGTATCTTAGTGTGGTTTTGATTTGAATTTCCCTGATGGCTAATGATTTTGAACATTTTTTCATGTGTCTGTTAGCCATTTGTATGTCATCATTGGAAAAGTGTCTGTTCGTATCTTCTGCCCATTTTATGATTTGTTTATTTGTTTCTCGTGTATTGCGTTTGAGAAGTGCTTTTTAAGCTAGCGGATTGGCAAACAAAATCAAAGGTTTTAAGAGATCTGACTGTTGCCTGACTGATTTAAAGGTAAAGATGTCTAGAATTTGGAAGACTTACTTTGAAACCATTTTTTAAAATATGAATTGCCTGTATGATAAAGCTTGATAGCTTCCCTGTAATCAGTATCCAGATATAGAAACCTTTTGCACTATTTCACGTCACAAGAAAATTCTTTGTATTACCCCTGCTTAATGAGTAGAATTGTATGAAACTATTTCATATTTTAATGAATGAATGTAGATGGTTGCATCTCTGTATGATACATAATACAAGAAATTTGAAATTTATTCATGGAAGAACTCAGTTTACCAAATTGCAGTCCTAGTTTGTTTACTAGAATTAAATAGTTAATGTCTAGTAAGAACATAATAAATTGGGATAGATTTTTAGTGAATTTCAAGTACTAGAGAGTTCAATTCTTTTACTTAACCTGTATAGTAAGTTCTATATATAAGATAATTTAAACATTTCAGTTAACTAAAATTTATGTGTGTGTGTGTGTGTGTGTTATATAATCATATTCATCATCAGGGGATAGTCCCAGGGATTAAAAAGTGTGCATTTAACAAAAAGTCCACGTTAATTATATTAGTAGAATCAACTTACGTAGAGTTGTCAGTGACAGAGACAAAAAGTAGTCTTAAATTGCTAATTAGAAATGGAGACCAATAGAGAGCATACCATGATGATGATGACATAGGAAAGAAATATATATTGGGACTAGAATCTAGGCTTGCTTATTCATTCATTCATTCATTCATTCGATGACCGATTCACTTATTGAGAGTCTGTTATGTACTAAGTGCTTTTCATGGAATCTAAAGAAACAAGGATGAATGTGTATTATACTTCCTAGCCCTTTGATGTGTATGCTAGGACTTCAAGGTGTTCCTATTTCAACTCTTTAGTTCTTTATAAAAACATTATAAGCACACTAGAGAAGAAACAGAAAGAACTAGAAGGTCTGGAAGATAAATATGGAAAATATATAAGAAATAGAACGAAAAGACAAAAAGATGGAAAAGAGGAGAGAAAATTGGAAAGCCCATTAAAGGGATGCAATATACAAAGAATATGAGCTACAGAAGGACTGAGTAGAGAAATATAGAAGGAGGAAACATGCAAGTGGATTTCCCAAGACAAGAACATAATTTTCTTTGCAGAAAGGACCTACTGAGCACCCAAGATAATGGATTAAACTAAGCATATTACTGTGAAATTAGGAGCAACACTTAGGAACAAATATATGGTTCTAATTGCTCACAAAAAGAAAGATAAATAAAAAGACACACACATATATTCGTAGGAATCAGAATTGCTCCAGAATTCTCAATAGCAATGCTGGAAGATAAGTTGGTAGATTCATATGCTTCATATTCTGAAGGAAAACTAGATCTAATCTGTAGTATTCTATAGATTTCTATAGTATGCTATAGAATTAATCGAGCAGAGACTAGAATAAAGACTTGGAGATGAGCAAAATCTCAAAAAATGTATTTTCCACATACTGATTCTTATGAAGAAACTCTACTATATGCTCCATAAACATGAGGTAACAAACCAAAAATGAGGAAAATGTGGGACACAGACAACAAGAGATTTAATCAAGGAGAGATGTGAAGGGAATCCTTAAGATGATATTAACAGCAGAGAACAGCAAGACTGCATGCTATAAACATAGAGAGACAACCTAGCCAGGATTTCAACATGTTCATAAATGTGTAGATCCATATAGTTTAGAACCTTATAACCATATCATTCTTTCTCCAGAATGAGTAGATCAACACAGTCAAAGCCAATGAATCTCACTTTTATTGATGAGATTCAAAGATGATATTATTTGGGTAAGATGGAATAAGGAGACAATAAAGATTATACTGAAGCTGACTTCTCTCTTAAGGCTCGTCTTAGAAAAAGACTTCAGATTCCTGCAGATTACAATTCAGAAAAATAAAACACAAATTTACCCTTATAAGAGGAATTATTCTCTAAATGGCCCATGTACATGTATGCCTAAACTACCCCTGAAAAATATATAAGAAGCTCATTATAATGATTGCCTCTGAGAGGGGGAAATGGGTGGCTGAAGGAGAAGCGTGTAAGAGAATTACTTTTCACTCACCACTGTTACATTTGAATTTTGCACAAAAAGCATGCATTATCTAGTCATATAGTAAAATTAAAATGATGGCAAGAAAATGCACCCTCCCTCCAGAGCCTTCAGTCTTGTTAAATGTCTCTTTGAGGTGTTTAGAAGCTTAACAGTTCCACGTAAGATTCCACAGAAACAGGGTGAGGCTAGGCTCTAGAAGGGGAATGGAGTAGAGCTACATATGAGCAAAGTTTTATGTACTACTGAAATTAAGTTGGTATTAATCAGAACTAGTTACTTATAAGTTACGAGTTAATTATGTTCCTTAGGGCAAGCATTAAGAATATAACTCAAGGGGTGCCTGGGTGGCTCAGTGGCTAAGCGTCTGCCTTCGGGATCTAGCATCGGGCTTCCTGCTAAGCAGGAGAGTTTGCTTCTCCCTCTGCCCCTGCTTGTGCTCTCTTTCTCTTGCTCACTCTCTCAAAAAAAATAAAATCTTAAAAAAAAGAATATAACTCAAAAATATAGTAAAAGATAGGATCGAAATAGAACACTAGATAAGATCTATTTAATAGCAACAACAACAAAACCAAGTTGGTAATAGAGGAAGAGAAATTAGAAAAAGGTATGGCGTGTGCAAAACAAATTGCAAATGCCAGACAGAAGTCCCACATGAATTACCTTTAATATAAAATTACAAAATTAAATATAATTATATTTAATATAAAAAGATTAAGCATTCCATCTAAAGGCAAAAATTTGTAGGATAAACTTAAAAAAATGATCCAAACATACACTTTCTACAAAGTGACACACACACACACACATATATATAACATATATATATATATATATATATAACATATATATATATATAAATATATATATTATATATAACATATACAGGAAGATATAAAAGGATTGAAACAGATATACCAGAAAAACAGTAACCAAACCAAACTGGACTGCTAAGCAAGTATCAGGATAAAAAAAAATTTTTTTTAAAGACTTTATTTATGAGAGAGAGAGAAAGAGAGCACAAGCAGGTGGAGGGGCAGAGGGAGAGGGAGAGGGAGAAGCAGACACCTTGCTGAGCATGGAGCACGATGTGTAGCTGGATCCCAGGACCCCTAGATCATGACCTGAGCCAAAATCAGATGCCTAACTGACTGAGCCACCCAGGCTCTCTAAAATAAATAAATAAATCTTTTAAAAAATGATCATTCCATCAAGATTATATAATGAGTATAAACATATATGCATCTAACAACAGAACCTCAAAATCTCTGAAGCAACATTGGGCACAACTGATAGAAGAAATAGACAGTTCTACCACTATTTGAATATTTTAATACCCTACTTTCAATAACAGAACAGCTAGACAGAATATGAACAAGAAAATAGAATACTTGAACAATATCAACCAACTAGATCTAAGAGATGCCTACAGAACATTCCAGCCAACAGCATCAGAACTTACATTCTTTTCAAGTACACATGAAAATCCAGGATAGACCGTATGTGAGACCATCAAATGGATTACAATGAATTTAGAAGGATGTAAACAATATAGATTATGCTCTCAGGCAACAATGGAATAAAATTAGAAATCATTAACAGAAAGAAATTTGTGAAACTCATGAATATGTGGAAATCAAACAATATATTACTGAATAAATTATGGAAGAAAGAAGAAATAATGAGGATGAGAAATACTTTGAGGTGAATTAAAATGAAACACAACAAATAAAACTTTTTTTTATTTGTTTTAAAAAAACTTTTAAGAGTCCCAGATACTCTTAAAAAGCAGAAGAGTTAGACAAAGAGATCTAAATAACTAAGTACAAAAATTGAGGGAAATTTTAAGGCTGGGAGAGCTCAGGAAGAGCAATAGCACACTGAAATGCTTTGTGAACCTGTACCACTCTTCTGAGTATTTTACACATATAAACTTATAATTTCTCACTATAACCACATAATTTAGATACCTTTGTTATCCCCAGTTTGCAGAAAAGGAAACCTAGGTCACTGAGTGATTAAAATTTTCCAGTGTAAGTTAGAGCTATAATCAGAATCCAAGGTATTTGTGTCTATCATCTTAAGTTTTAAATTTATTTTGGAAATATTTTATCCATAAATATTTTCAAACTCCAGATAGGGCATGATGCTTTTCAAGGTTCTTGCAATAGACCTATGATAAGGAAGAAAATATTGATAGAAAGCAACCTTCACTTTTGCTAAGTATACATGTCCTAGAAGTCAGTGAATAAATCCTTGGGTTAATAACTATGGGAAGATAACATTAATATGAACACTATAAGCTCAGAGGACAAGGATTATTGGTGAGGACATTATAATAGATGATAAATGCAATTTTGGGCAATGGGAGATGGATGGATTAGTGTGACTTAAATTTAGATTTTCTCCACTTTGCAAAGATCTCTCAAGCAAGAAGTCAATAAGAATTTAGCTGCTTTACCCCTAAAACCTTGGTAAGGTTCAGGAATTGGAAGTACCTTAAAAATAGACGTAGATAGTGGACCTGAAAATTGGGAGGTTATTTGAAAATTTGTCTAAAGAGTGGATATACCCATCTCCAAATTTCCCATTCCCAAACAAACAATGTGAGTCTCCTTCTGCTGTGCTAGCAGAAGCACGGAGTTTTCTACGGAGAGGTTCGATTAGAAAGACTGGGTTCTGGGATACTATGCAAGACTGAAAATAGAAGTGAGATAGTTAAAAACAGAGAGTTTGAGTTAAATGAACTCACTGTTTATTTTCCCAAATATAGGTTACTAAGTTTATGTTCTTTATGCAGGTAAATGGACAATTCCTCTATGGGGAAATTTAATGTCCAAGGAGAAAGGACCTGCTGATATGAATTAAGCACAATGAAATGCCCCTCTCCCCACCTGTTCATGACTCTGCAGCCCAGCTATTGACAAGCAGTAGAAATGTCCATTTATGTTCACAGGTTTTTGGGTCAACTTTTTAGTACCTTATTCTTAAAAATGAATTGATGATCAAGTTTAAAAGGTATTTGCAGGAAGCATCTAATATAATAGATACAAACAAACAAAGGGAAAACAAAAATAGGCAAAGAATAATTAAAACTTAAGAAATTTTAAATACTGAATTAATATTGTTTGAAGAACTTTAACAAACCATATGAGTCTCATGCTGTGTTTCAAAGCAACAAGAGTGATATCTTTGAAAAACATCATAATATGATAAATTAAATAAAACATTATTAAGAGGCTTAGAAGATATAACTGAAGAAATCTCCCAGAAAATAGAACAACTACAAAAGAAAGATGGAAATAGGAAAAAAAAAAAAAAAAGTAAATTAGAGCTCCAATCTCAGAGGCACAGCACCCAACTGATATCAGTTCGAGAAAAGAAAAACAGAAAAAGGCTAGGGAGAAATTATTAAATAATAATACAAGACAGTGTTTCAGAAATACAGTGGGTGGATTTCCAGATAAAAAGAATCCAATGAAAGCTAAGTACAGGGGCACCTGGGTGGCACAGCGGTTAAGCGTCTGCCTTCGGCTCAGGGCGTGATCCCGGCGTTATGGGATCGAGCCCCACATCAGGTTCCTCTGCTATGAGCCTGCTTCTTCCTCTCCCACTCCTCCTGCTTGTGTTCCCTCTCTCGCTGGCTGTCTCTATCTCTGTCGAATAAATAAATAAAAATCTTTAAAAAAAAAAAAAAAGAAAGCTAAGTACAATGAGTCAAAAACATTATATCCTTGGATATTATCACGGAATGTCAGAACTCTGGGGATAAATGGAATGTCCTAAAGAATCTGGACTATTGGGGGAAGAAGGAAGATGTGTTATCTATAAAAAAATCGATAGTAAGAATGGTATTGGATTTCTCAGTAGCACTACTAGAAACAAAAGAAAGTGAACAATTCCTTCAAAATTCTGAAGAAAATAATTTTCAATCTAAGACTGCATACTAAGCAAACTACTAATTGTGTGTGAATGTGGAATTGAGACATTTTCAAATGTTTCATACTACTTAATTATGAAAGAGTTGAGTGAATTTTTGCAAAAAATATTTAAAGAAATTTTGCCTCCTGTTTGACCATATTGGAAGGAGTTTTACAATATTAGTAGAGAGGCAGGGAATATTTTAATTATAGGTACACAGAAAGCTAAGCAAACCAACAAACATCATAAATGTGGTGATTATCAAGTCTAGGCAAAGCAAAAGTTTGTAGAAAAATGTACAAAAAATTTGCTAAGTGAAAATATCATTAGAAACTAATGGATAATATTTAAAAATGGAAGATGAAATAAAGATTAGCAGTGTTAAGTATGTTATGTTATTCCAGATAACAGAAGAAATTATTTTTTCTAAAAGCATCTTTGTGGTCAGAAAGTATGTTTAAATTATGTGTGTGTGTGTGTGTGTGTGTGTGTGTGTGTGTGTGATTCATCTTAGGAGTATAGTTTAAAAGAATTGGTTGGTCACATTTATACTGGGAGGTCAGTCTCCAGATAAATATCTATGTATATGTATACCTTGATAACCCATTAAGGAGAGGGCTGCAGGGTCTGATTTGTGTTGTGACTGTATGAGCAGGACCCTGTTTACTGAATTGCTCCCTTGCCCCACCAAGAGAGGAGGCAGAGCCTGTTTCTCAAATCTCTTAGGCTCAGAAAAAATTTCTAGGGCCGCTTCTCTGCTATCAGCATGTGGACTCTTGGTTTATTGATACTGGCTTTTGCTTCCGACAGGGTCTAAGCACATGGAGGGGGCATTAAATCTTACTTATTTTTAACTCAGAATTGATGAAACTCAGTGTAAATAAATGCCCATTTGACAGGAAAATGAATCTCTTGGAGTTATGCTTTGGGGTCTAAAAAATTAGGCTTTATATCAGGCTAAAATAGTCACTCTCCTATCTGGTTCTCAGTCTGTACATTTCCGTGTATCATTGTGATTCATTGTTTGTTGACCTGGTTTTACTCTCCTTACTCTGCTCCCACAAAATATTCCTCTTCCAGGAATTTCTGTTAATTAAGGTTAAACATCTAAAGGAAGAAAATAGCAGCAATAGGTAAGGAAAATACGGACAGTTTCCTCTTTAAAAGATCTAGCCGAAATTTAAGCAATAAAGTTATCATGACTTATTTGCATTATAAAGGAGACATCTGTGATGAGAACACTATTTTCCTATAATTACTATCAAAAATAACCTGGAATCCTAAAATTTCTTCAAAGATTTTTACGTTTATTATTAATAATAGGTAAGTCCTCAAAAGTAGATCAATAATTTCAAATCATGGTTTTTATGAAATTCAAAAATTTCATATTGAATATACTTTTAACTATAAAAATTATTATGACTTAGTGTAATTTAAAACTGTCTTGTTCTTCTTGTATATATTCTTTTAGTCAGTGATATATCCAATTAAATTCTATTGAACTCCTACTAAATACAGTCATTGTCCCCACAGAACTGTAATTCATAGTTGAAAGTGTATTCATATAAAATATACCAATCAAATTTTGGCAGAAAAAAAATCATATGAATTAACTTAGTCATGACCAATTTACAAACCTCAAAATATTTGTTACCCCAGGCTTTAAGAACTTGTATTAAGTGTTTGATGGGAAGACTATTTAAATAGACGTTTCTATGTTTAAGAAACAAAGTATTGATCACCTTGCTGTATTTTGATAGTTCTTCCAAGTCACCCACCTCCATCTCCCCATATGTATTGGTAAAGAAAAGAGGAACTCCTTGTAGTTACATTGGAAACATCCAAGAAAGAATCTGTAAAACTATATTTTACTAGAGATGTTTCTTATCTAACAAGTATGCATAGAATATGAAATCTGGGAAAATTGTCATCCAGTTTCCCTTTTCTAGAGGCATGTTCTAAACGATAGGAATCAGAATATTTTATATCCATGAGGCTTGCTGACATTTTTATTTGATTTTGAATCTGTGTTCTTTCTTTAAAGAAACCATAACAAGTGGCACAGTATATTTTGTCCTACTTTCTTACCATCTAAGTTAAAGTTGATGTCTTAAGATTATTTTTAGAAAGAATGCTTATTGTTCAAATGATTTGGCTGTATTTCACAGTATTATTACAAAATAGTCAAACGTTGGATGGGCTCCAGCATAGTCCTCAGTTCCTTCTTTCTTTTGGGATAGTACTTTTAAATCCAATGTTTCCCCACATTCCAAACATAAAAACAAACAAATAGATAAGCAGATAGATAAATAAATGAAAATATTTTAAAAGCCAGCTCTCTTTTCTCCCTCATCCATGTTAATCCTCTCCTAGCTAAAAATACTTCCTAGAAGAGATTTTTTTGTTTCTTAGAAACTATGCGTATATCCACACTAGTACAGAGAAAACTGTTCCTCCTACATCTCATACATTGTCCATTTGAAGTATTATTTACTTTCGTATGTCACTCTGAGCTTATCCCTTCTCCTAGATGTGCATTCTTCCTGTGCATTTGAGCATCATAGGAAAATAAATTTTACTCTTGATAATGGTAGCCTGGTCATTGAGTCACTGAAAGCTATTATTCCTACAATTTTTCAGTAGTGAGTAGATTTTGTTGGGGTAGAATTTTAAGATGTAAGTACACTGTTTTTCTATACTCAAATTACATTCCCCTTGTCATAGAAATTGACCAGTGAAGTGTGCTGCTGATTTTCCAGAATACATGTACATATAGTCCATTAAGTTATTATATATAGCTAACATTGTTCAGAAAAGCATACTGTGATTGTTGCTTTTATTTAAACTCCCACTATTTCACTCTACAGCTTCACGATTCAACTTCTTTATTGCCCTCTGGTGGTGGGCTCTATGAACTGCCTATTTATAGATCTGATAGCCTTATTTTTGAGGAAGGTATTCAATTCCTCAGGTACATGCTAAAGAGGAGATAATGGAAAACATTCAAATTTGCTGAAACTGACTAAGGAGGTCAATAATTTGATCATTAGTTTAAAAATATGAAATATTTATTCTCTTCTTGTCAAATAATATTTCATGAAAAGAAAATATGAATCCTTGTTTTCTTTGGGATTAAAGAGCAATACTTAAAGATTTTCTTCACTTGGACCAAATGCCTTTTCTGAAAGTACAGAATAAAATTAAGAGTTGGGCTTTTCAAGAGATTCTTTTAAAAATAAAACTCCACGAATAATTTTGTTATAATTAAAAATTTTCCTTAAATTGAAACATTTATATCTATACTGACTTAAATGTTGTACACTATAGTTTCAGATAGTTCCCTCCTTCATATCTTCCCCCCTTTCAACAAATTAAATACATACTGAGTGCTTAATATAAGTTAAGGAACTCTGTATGAAATTGTGATGTTAGTAAAGCTTGATTTTGACTTAGCAGAAGGGATTGCAGCCTGCATGTTGTTGAGATTTCCCCAAGGGTATAGAAGATGGTGGGAGGGGAGAGGTCAGACACATCTCTGTGCTCCCTAAATTTTCTCTGTCAACTGTCACACTCCAGTATTAGAAATAGCTTTCCTTGTCAGAAAAGGTTTTGAGACAGTAAGTGTTTATTATTGGGGCGCCTGGGTGGCACAGAGGTTAAGCGTCTGCCTTTGGCTCAGGGCGTGATCCCGGTGTTATGTGATCGAGCCCCACATCAGGCTCCTCCGCTATGAGCCTGCTTCTTCCTCTCCCACTTCCCCTGCTTGTGTTCCCTCTCTAGCTGGCTGTCTCTCTCTGTCAAATAAATAAATAAAAAATCTTAAAAAAAAAAGTAAGTGTTTACTATTAAAATGTAAGTGTTTTCGAAGTCTGTAAAATATAGGATATTATACAGCTTTCTTAGTATGGCTGAATTTCTTTTTTTTTTTTTTTAAGATTTTATTTATTTATTTGACAGAGAGAGAGAGAGTGCGTGTGCCAGAGAGCACAAGAAGCAGGGGGAATGGCAGAGGGAGAAGGAGAAGCAGGCTCCCTGATGTGGGACTCCACCCCAGGACCCTGGGATCATGACTTGAGTGGAAGGCAGATGCTTAACCAACTAAGCCACCCACGTGCCCCCCCCTTTAAGATTTTATTTATTTATTTGACAGAGAAAGAGAGAGAGAGAGCATGAGCAGGGGGAGCGGCAGGCAGAGGGAGAATGAGAAGCAGATTTCTGCCAAGCAGGGAGCCTGATGCTGGACTCCATCCCAGGGTCCTGAGATCATGCCCTGACCCGAAGGCAGATGCTCAACTGACTGAGCCACCCAGGCATCCCAGTATGGCTGAATTTCAACAGAACAGACCAGGGACTCTGTCTCTGTATGTGTACATGCATGTGTGTGTGTGTGTGTGTGTGTGTGTGTGTGTGCATGTTTGTGTGCTACATGCATGTATAAGTCTACTGAGCATATAAAAGACAGCTTGAACAGGAAAGAGTACTGGTATATGAGTAGGAAAAGAACATAAAAGACAAACTTCACCTACTTAATTTATCTTCTGGCTGGGAAAGTCTTATTTGCCATTATCCTTTGCTGATATTTTTACTAAACACCCAGGATCCCTAGCTACCTCTCTGAGTTTTATAAGCCCATCAATATCCCATGTACAGGGAATGGAACCTTGACATTTTGCCCATATAGTTTTTCTTTTCCTCAGAAGTTTCTTCTGAGCCATGTAGTGGGGTAGGTACGTTGGTGAAAATCTGTACTTATTTGTTAAGTAGATACTACTTTCACAGATCAAATAAATATACATTATCTTGAGCCAATTGCAGGGCACCTCTGGCTTCCGCATAACAGGTACTTTAGGATAAGTAGGTTATTCATATTCCCTTAAATCAGAGTAGAAAGTTATTGAGCAATTCTAGTTTGAACCTTGCAGTCACAAAATGTGGAAAGAGATAGCCTGCGTTCTGTCATTGTCTGCTTATTCTCTTACACAGACATCAAAAACTCATACAGTGAAGTCAAAAAGAAGAATAATACTGAAACAAAGTCTATGTTTAAAGTCTGTGTCTTGTTTTTAATTTTCCTGGGCACATAGTATATAACTGTTCGATGTTCTCTTGATAGCTATTAAAGATGTTTTATTTATTTATAAATAAGAAGATGTTTTATTTACTAAAGGTCATAAAATTTCAACTTTTCTTCTCTTGAGGAATTTATGATGAAAAGTTTGGAAACTTCTGTTCTATATTAATTTTCCTGATTTGAGACTGCAGAGAGCAGCATTTAGATGGAAAAAGTTGCCAAGAGGACCATAAGTAGGGTAAAAGCATTTACGCTGTTCTCTCTTATAATTTCATTTATTGGTTTTCAGCATCTAACTTTGAAAAGCTGCCTGAGGCTACCTAGAATGAACAACAAACCTCACAGCTGTGCCGCCCCCACCCTCTCCCTGCAGATGGGAGCAGAGCCTGCCCAGCCGTACTGGCACAGGCCCATAGTTCCCTGCCCAGCTCCAGTTGACTCCTTTTTTCCCCAGCTTCATAGAAATGTAATTGACATACAACACTGTATAAGTTTAAAGTGTGCAATGTGATGATTTGATACATGCATGTATTGCAAAATGATTACCACAGTAAGGTTAGTTAACGAATCCAGTGCCTCACATAATTGCTTTTTGTGCGTGCGTGGTAGGAACATTAAAGATCTACTCTTAGCAACTTTCAACTATACAATATTGTTAACTAAAGTCAACATGCTGTATACTAAGTCTCCAGAATTTATTCCTCTTATAAGTAGACATTTGTACCTTTTGACCAATATCTCATCTCCTCTGCCCCTAGCCACTGGCAACCACTATTCTATTCTCTGTTTGAGTTCAGCTTATACAAAATTCCACATATAAGTGAGGTAATACAGCATTTGTCTTTCTCTGTCTTATTTCACTTAGCATAATGCCCCTAAGTTTCATTTATGTTGTCACAAGTGGCAGGATTTCCTTTTTTTTAAAGACTGAATAATGTTCATGTAATATACATGTGTACTAAGACACAGACATGTGTCACACATATGTATATATGTGACATATATATCATATATGTATATATCACATTTTCTTTATGAATTCATCCATTAATGAACAGTATCATTATGGAAACTCAGTTCCTACAAGTGACTAAGGTAACGACAAACAAAATCTGGGTGCTGTTATAATGGAGAAAAATTCCCAATGGTAGCAGTAGGTCCTGGCTGTGGATTAGGCAACATCCCGTAGGCAGAAAGGCCATATTTTGGGAGTAGCTGGTTTGAATAGGAGTCAAATAAATCAAATAATTAAGTTCATACTTCACTAGGAGAGAGTTTATCATCTATTTTAGACATCTTATCATAGATATGAAGTGAGAATAAATGGAAAAGGAGGCATTCTGAAGGCAAATGGTCATCATAAAACCCATTCTTATTTTTCTATGGAAGGAAGAATAAGCAATCTCACCTTCAGAACTTCAAATCAAACAATGACATGTAGCAGCCTCAATAGGATATAACTGTAGCAGGAAAAAATACAAGCAGAAAGCACAGGAGAAAGAAACACCATTTAGTATGGGAATAAATAGCTTGGAATATCTCAAAGGCCTCCTAAAACAAGCTTTGGTTTCAATGTAGTATAATAATTAATATTCATAGAACTTGGGTCGTAAGAAAAAATAAAGCTGTACCTTTCCTTTCTTTTAGGAAATGCTGGAAAGGCAACTATATTTCAGGAATTTTCTTAAATATAGACATTTAGCACACTTAAATATTTGATCTACTAATTAAAAAAATCTTTCCTACAGAATATAATTTTCTGATCAAATAGGGGGAAAATAAGGTGCTGGGGGTGAAGAGGCATGGGGTATTATAAAATTTTCTTTCCTCCTTTTTTCCTGAATATATTTTTCCAAGCCCAAACAAATAGTAAAATTCTGCATCTAAGATTGAATAAAAGGTGGGGCGCCTGGGTGGCTCAGTCTTTAAGCGTCGCCTTCGGCTCAGGGCGTGGTCCCGGCGTTCTGGGATCGAGCCTCATGTCAGGCTCCTCTGCTGGAAGCCTGCTTCTTCCTCTCTCGCTGGTTGTCTCTATCTCTGTCGAATAAATAAATAAAATCTTTTTTTAAGAAAAAGATTGAATAAAAGGTTTCATAGATACATTTCATATATATGCAATTCAGTTTCCACAGAGTTATTTTGATCTGCTGACAGGGCTCCTTGCTTTAAGCTGAGACCCCTCTAAACAAAGCCCTTGAAGAAATTAACAATTGTGTGAACCAATTTGTTTATTCCCTGAGTAACTTGGCTGCAATGGTAGACGTAATTGCCCTTTTAACTACACCTTTGTATCCATTCTACTTATCTGGAATCACCATTCCTGAAACTAGAGAAGAGGGCTAGGGAAGTTGAAAGAGACAGTATCTATATTGTTTCTTTGCAGAATTTCAAAGGTCAGGTAGCAGGTTCATTTCTGATGGTTTTTTAAAGAGAGAAGATAAACTGTAGTTTATGGTCCACTTTGGAATTCAAATCCCAGTTCTGGTGTAGTCTCAATGCTAGTCCTCCTTGAGTGAATCATGAGGGATCATTTCTCAGCATTAGCCAGTGGTTTTCTAATTTCGATCTTATTTTGTCCTAGTGAAGTAACGTTGATGAGGGATTTTGAAATAGTTAAAATCTGCAAAATGTCTTGATTTTGTAATGAGACCAAACTGTGGAAAATAAAAGGAGAGACTGGTGAATTCTTGACAAATTATAATAGTTCTATTTGATTGTTTCATAAGAAAAAATAGGGAATGGATTATTTAGGAATCTGAATGAATACTTTTTATCTCATCAATTTCCATTAGAACTACAGGTTAGTTGAGCTAAAAATTTTTAGGTATAAAAATATTCTTTTTTGGGGGGTAATAAAAGTCATTATGAACCTTTGCTTAATTATGAATTTAAATGGTGACAAGTTCACAAGTACCTGTTTACAATCAATATGCTGGCCAATGGGATATTTCACTTTGTAGTCTGGGACTTCCCATCCTATCTTCATTCTCTTATTTATACTCTATTTCTGTATTTTAGTAGTAATAGTAGTAGTAGTAGAACGGTTATTATTATTTAGTTAGAACTGAGCTGTTTCTATTATTTTTTTTATGGGCAAACACCTACTAAGTAATTCAGATTTTGAAAGCACAGGTGTTGAGGATGGTGAGACAAAAAGTGAATTCAGTGTTTACAATACTTGTTGCTGCCCTTAAAGAAGACTGTGGTTTATTTGGAAAGATGTGACATATACAATAATCTGATATATTAAATAAATAAATGAGTCTAAGAGCAGGGTTTCCTGAGAATGAGTTGAGTATGGAGGAAGCAAGGTAAAATAAACCATTTCAAATAGCATTAATGATTTGCAATTCTCCCCACACCTTTTCATGTCAATATAGACAATGCAAACAAGACTGGAAAATATACTACAATGGCTAAAACAGATTTAATGTCATTTCAGCCTAAATGATTATTTCTAGACTTTGATTATATGATAATTCAAATGCTACCTAAATAGTTGATTTACTTTAATATTGAAAATGCAGAAAAGAAGTTTTGCTGCAAAGTATACATAATAGGAACAATTGGTTTTTGAAAGAATATATATATATATTTTTGTCATATATTGAAGTTATATTACCTGCCCCAGACCTGGGAACAGCCTTTACTCTGGCTGGTTATCTGGACTTGTTGTCTTCTGGGTAAGAATGAAGAGCCTTTTTAAATCATTCTTGTAGATTTTATCACCAAAGACCTCAGAGCGCTCTGGGTAACAGAGTTCTGAACTTGGACAGGTAGGGCAGAATTATGATTAGAATTCTTGGCCAGAGAAGAAGGCTCCTGACTTAAGAATAGCTTTCTCCCTTCTGAGAGCTCAGAAGAACAAATTTCGATCCATCTACGTTTATAAAATATTTACTAAGGAAAATTTCAAACATCTATACACGCAGAAAGAAACAAGTGGAAAACTTCACCAATTAATCTCATCAAATATCAATTGCTGGCTATTTTCTCTATGCCTCCCCGATTCCCATCATCATAATTGCCAGCAATTTCGAAGCAAATTCCAGATTTTCCTTTCTCAGAAAAAATTTTAATATATCTATTTCTAAAATGTAAAAACTGCCCCTTTTAAGCTCAATATAATATCACCATCACACATCCCAAAATAACAATAATTCCTTAAGATTAACAAATAGCCAGTCAGTTCACATTTCCTTGATTGTCCTATAAATGTATTTTCTATTTTAGTAACCATTATTTCTTTGATTAATGATCCAGGCACAATTTCTTTTAAATTATAGGTTTAAAAAAACCTCCATTCACATTTTCTTGAAATTATTTATTTGTCATTGAATCCAAAGCATTCATCCTGCAGATTTCCCAACTGTCTGTGTTATACCAATTGGATCCCCTTCATGCTTATACATTTATCATGTTCCTTTGACCCATGTATTTACTGTCAATTTGTAGATAGATCTATAGGATTGAAAAAATTCAGGTTTGATTTTTTGGCAAGTCTACTTCATAGGTGATGTTGATTAATTCCAAGATGAGTTATAAAGCATCTGCTTGTCATTTTGTGATGTTGTGACCATCAATTATCAATGCCTATACTCATTAATTTATAGTGGGTACCAAGTGGTGATATTCTACTGATTATATTATTATTCTTCATTTATTAGCTGGAATATTTATTTCAACTATTTGGTTGCCCTGGGTCACAGTTTAATTAGAAAAGGCAGAATAAATGTTTTTTATTTACCAATTTTGCCAAAAAAAAAAAGAAGAAAAAAAGACTCCAGAGTATTTTCCAAAGATGATCAATTAAGTATTTCATTCCCTTGTTGTCATTTTCATTAATGTCATTATAATTATCAGGGCACATGTTGTGCCCTGTTAGGTCTATGGACCGTATTTGGATTGGCTCCCGAGTCCTTTTGACACATCCAAGGTAGTCTTTGATAGTCTTCCCAACTCTCTGGTATGACAAGATGTAACAGGAACAACTTGTTCATTTCCTGTGCTGGATCTGAAATCAGCCATTTCTCCAAGGAGACATTATCCATTGTGTTTATTCAAACTTATGTTCTTTCCAGTTTGATCTCCATTCAAGACATGATTTTTTTCAAACAAATTATTTGTTGAGTTCTCTCACTTTTTCAAATCTCCTTATTCTCCAATCACTTCATTTCTGAGTTTTTATAATTATCTTTTCATGTTTTTAAAAAGCCAATTTCTATCACTTTTTAAATTTCTTTTACTTTTTAAACAGCATTAGGCAACCAATTTTATTTGTTTTGGAGTGTGTCTTTCTGTCATGCTTTCAGGGTCTACTGAGATATTCTTATCCTTATTTTCCTTTTTTCCCCCCTACTAACTTTCTGTGGGATTTGATTGGAATACTTTTCTCTTCCTCATTTTTAAATGAAATAAATTTCCATTTTAGAGAGAAGCGTAGGTCAGAACATATTTTTTAGCGTCACAACTCCAGTCCTTACTATCTTCTATTATTTTCATTACATGAATTAAAAAATGACTTAAAAATTCTAAAAATCTCCCTCCTCAGTCCTCTAACTTCCATTTCTCAGGTTCTCTTTTTTTTCTGCCCTGTTGAACCTGGGAATTTATTCTAGAATGGTGCTTTGGTTTGATAGGTACCAAGGTCTCCTAAGCCCCAGAACACTTCAGCATCCTCAGAACATCTAAGTTCTTGCACTCATCTACAAATTGGGAACCTGCAATGTCTACTCCTAGTTTCTGCTGGTGTTCTCTGTGAGTTTGTGATGCCCCTCATAGGAATCTCTGGCTCTCTTGAAAGATAAAATCACCTTTCTCTTCTTTCAAGTTCTTTCCACATACTTTTAGATATCATATGTAGGTCTTTTTGCTCTTGTTGATTTTTCCCTACCTGGTTGTATGTTGCAGTTCATGTTGGTACCTTATCATAGATGTTGTCTGTGAGTTTGTGGTCTTGCTATACAGATGCTTTTTCTTTTCTTTTTTAGCCTGTGTATTTAGGGATGGGATAGGATATTCAGAGCTTAAAAAACTTCTCTGAAGCTACTATCATTTTCCCCAGAATCCTCTGCCATTCATATTTAAAACAAAATTAAGGAGTCACTATTGTAATCATAATTATATTGTATCTGTCTCCTTTTCCAGGCTTCAAGTTCTACATAGCCCCCCACTGTAGTATACTGAGATGATTGGACAATGCCTAAGTTTGGGGGCTTTTTCTGTACTGCCTTGCTCCTGATCATGACAGTCTTATACTCTACATTGTCTTCTTCCCTGATAGGGAATTTAGGAAATGAAGGAAACCATGAGCTTACTGCCTGAAAGTGGATTAACGTATTATTTTTCTCAGGTAAAATGTCCTAAGACTCTTTAGGCTGAAATTTTAATATGAAATCTCAAATTCCCTGGAATCATATTGCAAAGATGAGTGCCCACATAAAACACAGGAAGACTCGAATCCAAGGAGTAAAATATTTTTAGAGCTTTCAAGTTTACAAACCTAGTACAATTCTGCATTACTTCCTAAGGTAACTGAAAAAAAAATTTGTGATAAAGTAAAAATTGATTTTATTAAATAAAATTATTATTATTTTTAAATAAAATTATTATTATTATTTTTAGCTGTTAGTAATAGGATTTATGTTCTAGCAGAGGTTTTGCTTTTTACAGTCCTAACTTAGATCTGCTCTGTAAAATCCAGGATTTACAATCACATTTGCTGTTGTGGTCCTTGCTTAGTTAGGACAAGATGCATAATTTCAAAAGCAAGTCATTTGTGAGATACTCTCAAATCTAGAGGAAAGGTCAACATGAAATCTTCGTGAGTGTATGCATTGTTCCTGGGTGATTGGTAAATCATTGTGTATATATAAATCACATGAACCTATGCTCTTTTCATTCACTTCTTTATAAGTTAAGGGGTAGGTACACCTGAGTATGAAATCGTTGTTCTAAATTTTAGATTTAGATTTAAATAAAATTATTTTTAAAGTCTGTATACACACATACACACACACACACACACACACACACACACACACACACACACGCACTCTCAGTTGGTTTTGAACAACATGGGTTTGAACTCCGCAGGTTCACTTATACATTGTTTTTTTAATATGATACAGTACTATAAATAAATTTTCTCTTATGGTTTTCTCTTTTTTAAATTTTATAAGATTTATTTATTTATTTGTTTTAGAGAAGGGGGGCAGAAGGAGAGGGGAGACATAGAATCCCAAGCTGACTCCACACTAGCCATAGAGCCTGATGCGGGGCTTGATCCCAGGACCCTGAGATCATAACCTGAGCTGAAACCAAGACTTGGATGCCACCCAGGAGCCCCTTCTCTTATGATTTTCTTCACATTTTCTTTTCCCTTGCTTACTTTATTGTAAGAATACAGCATATTATATATATAACATACAAAATATATATTAATTGACTATGTTATTTACCAATACATCTGTTTAACACTATTATTGATTAAGTTTTTTGGAGTCAAAATTTATAAATGGATTTTCAACTATACAGGGAGTTGACACTCCTAACTGCCACATTGCTGAGGAGTCAACTATATAAATGTGTGTGTGTGTGTGTGTGTGTGTGTAGAGAGAGAGAGAGAGATTGAGAAAGGAGAGAGGAAAAGGGTTAAGGCTCTATTAGTCATTATCTATTTTCTAGAATCTGGGAACATTTGAAAGAAAATATAGTATAAAACAGGATGATAAATAATTTAACAGTGAAAATAGTTGTAGCTATTGCTATGCAACGAACCAATCCTAAACTTGGTGATTAAAAATAGCAAACATTTTATCTCCTCACAATTTGTGAATCAGCAGTTTGGGCTGGGATCTGTTGGATGGATCTATGTTGCTTTCATTGGAGGTCACTCATGAGGTTGCCATTGTCTGGTTACTTGACTGGAGCTGATTGCTTTCACATGTCTGGTCATTGGAGCTGGCTGTTGGCTTGGCCAGGTATCTCCATTAGCTTCCTCACATAGCAGGTTTCTGGAAGGACAAGCTTGATGAACAAATACTGTCCAGCTCTTGATGTGCTACTGGGCAAAAGCAAGTCACACGACCAAGCCCAAGTCAGTGTGGGAGGAAACTACACAGGGTAAGAAAATAGTGAGACATGATGCACTGGGGTCAATAGTCTAACAACCTACTACGAGAATTATATAAAGGAAACCCTTCTGAAGGCAGCTGAGAAAAAATACATGTATGTGAGAGACTTGGTATGGGTGGAGGTAAGAGGTAATAATCAAAGCTTACAAAAGCCTGAAGATTCTGGTATGTTTGTAAAATCCATTGAGATAAAAGTGGTTATATAACCATTTTTTGACACCAGAAGGTCACAATTGTGCATTAGGAAAGTCCCTCACTCTTCTTTCTCTTCAATTTTCATGTTCTTTTGACTCAGCTCATTTTTAGAATAAATTATGGCTTACTCTCTAAACATTTATTTATTTTTTCAGAGAAATATTGATCTCACTTTTATCTGCCGTACAACAAAAATACCATAGGAAACAATTCCTTCTGTAAAATCTGTCAGATCTCTCACAAAATGAAATCTTATGTGCCTAGTACAATGAACAGATAGTAAGGATCACATTTCATCATAGTTTAAGTAATATCATTCCTCCTCTAAAACTTAAGGTAGGGTTCCCACTGGTTCCAAAAGGGTTATTTTTTCAATAACAAGAGCTGACTTAGGCCATTTCTTTCTAGTGGAATTTGTGCATAGAGGTCCGTGTTTGCTCTTTGATCCTCACTCACATTATCCTTGGTGAACGTGATGGTCGCGCCCCCTGGGTCAGCCCACCAATATTGCTCCTGATGAAGGTTAACTGTATTGGCCACATTAAATCTTACACAGCAAATTGGTGACATCTGAGGTTTCCTATCAGGTTTACCAGATATTACACACACACACACACACACACACACACTATATATACACACATATATATGTATATTTATGCAATATATATATTATATATGTATATATATTTATGCAGTACATATTATATATGTATATTTATGCATATATATGTATATTTATGCAATTACACACACACACACACTATATATATATATATATATACAATATAAAAACAGCGATATCGAGCTTAGGAAAACTTTTTATCTAAAGACAGATGCCGAACACTACTCTACAAAACTGTTTACAATCTGTGAACAGTTGCATTGAATTCTAATAGAAGTTACCCTAAATAAATTAATCAAAATAAACTAATAGTTACAAAGCCATTGGTCGCTTCAGGAGCAATGGCTGCTGCTAACTTCAAATTTGTTTCTTGAATTTATTAGTAGGAGCAACTATTTGCTGCCAGCTTATTCTTGGGAAAGACTTTTCCTTTGATTCTGATTCACTTTATGAATATATAAGAAGCATTATGGTTCTTCCTTTCTTTCTGTATTCAATGCACCATTGTAGTTCTGGCCTCTTAAGATCTGGGTATCTGTTATTGCTACTGTTGGCTGTTACCTGGGACAAGGAAGGCTATAAACAAGAAAGGTGAACAAGTGTTAAAGATTTTTAGGGTATAACTGAAACTTTATCTACTATAATCTTAAGGCGTAATTATAAAAATTACTTATAGCTTAGACAGTGAGCACGTGGGCAAATTTTGAAAGCATCTATGTTCACACAGTTATTTCAGGAGTTGGATATTCCGTGGTAACTCTAGATCGTCAACACCTGGAACAGGGAGATCTTTCCATGTTGAAGTGGTTTTACCTTTATCCTGGGCATTGTCAGACTTCTCTTGTTGGAACTTATAAAATTTACACATATTAAGAAATGTTAATCAAGGAAGAGATAGAAGAGTCATGAGAAGATACTGTTTTGTAAAGCACACAGGACAGAGATAATATTCCCTAATTGCATTTGCTTCTTTGCACCACCTCCTTTGTGAAATGCATCAGCATCTGACTGGTCTCTGTGCTCCACTAATTGGACAGAGCACTGCCTTGGCATTGTTAGAAAGCAGTGATGGTCACTCTGGAAACTGTGTAGAGTTTGTGCAGCCAACGTGCTCAGGAAAGAAACAAATATACTCAATAAAATATGCTTACTGTTTTTCTTAATTAGCATTTTTTCTCTGTAAGAGGTTGATTTCTTTTTTTTTTTTTAAGATATTATTTATTTATTCGACAGACATAGAGACAGCCAGCGAGAGAGGGAACACAAGCAGGGGGAGTGGGAGAGGAAGAAGCAGGCTCATAGCAGAGGAGCCTGATGGGGGGCTCGATCCCATAACGCCGGGATCACGCCCTGAGCCGAAGGCAGACGCTTAACCGCTGTGCCACCCAGGCAACCCAAGAGGTTGATTTCTGCTTTGACAGGGAGTAATCTAACTCTGTATTTGCCCAAATAATAAAATCAAGGTTAACATATCTCAGCTCTTCATCCTACTGGAAGAAATGTATAAAATTTAAAGTTATTTTTTAATTGCTACTGTTTAGCATGTCTGAAGCCCATTAACTGAGCTAGTTAAAGCACAGTTTTAATGAGGATTTTTTTTTCTTTTACTACCACAGCATGGTAAAGTGTGCCCCATTTTCCACAATAGAAGCAGATGAAAAAGTGCAAATCCGTCACCACTAAACAAGGAGACAACTAAAATATTTCTCTTCAGACTTAACATTGATTAGAGTTTTTGTGGAAAAGAATTTTTGTAGAAATATGATAAAATGGAAGTTGTATTTTCCTCAATTCCACTACTAGGAAAATAATTTTGTAGTCAACATCAACATTTTTATTATTCTTTTAATAACATATACAGTGTTTATATTAAAGAATAAAAGAGATTTTTCAAAGCAATCTGTCAAGGAGTGTATTCTTTTCTTTTCTTTCTTTCTTTTTTTTTTTTTTAAAGATTTTATTTATTTATTTGACAGAGAGAGTCAGAGAGAGAGGGAACACAAGCAAGGGGAGTGTGAGAGGGAGAAGCAGGCTTCCGGCTGAGCAGGGAGCCCGATGTGGGGCTCGACACGAGGCTTGATGCGGGGCTCGATGTGGGAATAGATGTGGGGATCGATTCCAGGACCCCTGGGCTCATGACCAGAACCAAAGACAGATGCCTAACAGCTGAGCCACCCAGGCACTCCCAAGGAGCGTTTCTAATGGCAGGATTCAGTCCCAAATTCAGGAAGTTAATACATGCTTGTGAGATCAAAGAATCAGCTACAACAAATTTTATCATAAGATGAGAAGTTTTTCTTTCACATTAGTTTCCTAAAAACACTTATTGTTACTTCTTGGTGTGAGAAATAACTGTTTGGTGGCCATCTGAGGAAAAAGTAACTCTTGGATAGGTGTCTAGTAAAATATCTCTTGGTTTCAGGATCATACTCGAGTAGATTTTCTCTAAATTAATAAACTTAATAAGCTGTATCTAGCAATTAATTAATCTAAACAGCGATTTAAAAATTTACTTCTGAAACAGTTTTGTTAAGTGGTTATTGGGCACCTCTCTTTCTGATTGCCACTTCTTTTTGCAGAACAAATCCTTACACTTAGAATAATTAATACCACCATCCTTGACTCTTTGATTATTTCATAGTGATGCTGCTTGAAGATAGAGCTCACCCTTTCTTTGGGGAGACTTCTCAGCTCATGAAATAAAACATCATTGACACTAGATCTGCATCTAATGACACTGTGATACAGATTAGTATCCATTTCTCTTTTGACTTTCCAGGCTGCATGGGAAGAATGGTATGGTGTGGTTTAGGGAAGGTTGTAGTTCAAGAGGATTCCATTTATTGCTGTATCATTTTGAGGGACTTTGTTTGAGCACAATCTTATATTTTGTTCTATAAAAACATCTTAGTAATTCTTTTACTGATTATTAAATACTTTTACTGATTATTAATACTGATTATTAAATAATTAAATGCTACCCTTTATTTACTGTCTCTTCCTGATCAGGAGCCTCCTTTCCATTCTCAGCCTTGATCTGAGTTCCGATGAAGCAGCATGGAGTAGCTAGATTTCTGATTTCTGTTGTTAGACAGATATGGTTTCAACTCTGGCTTCATCACTTATAATTTAGCCTCTGATCTAGTCCTTCTAGAACTGGCAGTGAGGGACATTTTGATTCTTGTTTTTCCAGGGTCCTTTGCATTTTAACAGTGGATCACAGCATTTTATGTAGAATGGTCATGAGTGGAAAAGAAGAGCAAAAAAAATCTTTTAGTAAGGTCTGAAATGCAAATCACATGGAGGTAACTGCGTGAGATGAAACTGACCCCACCAGAATATTGTCAGTACAGTAGGACAGGGAGGCAAATAAATACACTGTTCACTAAATGTATTACTTTCTGTAAGTGTAGAATTTACAAGAAAGCTTCATTGCAAATAAAATGCATTTGTTTTACTAAAAGATGTTAGAAAAGTAGTATTGAATACTTACTTTTAAAAAATCTATAATCTTGAGTACCTTCTGTGTTTCCAGCATTCTATCTACAGTAAGTTTTATGACACTACATAGAGAAAGAGACTGAGACTCGAAGACCATAAGAGATGGATTCTAGAGTCTTTGCAGGGTCCATTATATCCCATGATTTCCCCTTGTTTGTGCTGCTTATCCATCTAGGCTTTTAACATACCTTAGATAATAAACAACACCTATAAGTAGAACAGAGTACTTTATTTAAAGCATAAACAGAGCAAATGTGCATCTAGTATTATTTAAATAATATTTAAATTATCTTTTTGAATCAACATACTTATATTTTGGGGTATTTTCTTATTTTTTCCTAGTTCTCTTTGCTTGTGCCTTTTTTCTTTTCCCATCTGAAATGTTTATGGTCTCAAAAGTAATTACTGCTTGAAGAAAGTTTTCATGGGTACTAAATGCTACCTAATGGAAGCCATAAGCATAGAGTCTGCTAGCATTTAAAGTGGTATAATACATATGCCAGGTTGAATCAAGTGGGAGAAAAGGTTAATCATTCTTTTAAATTGGTAATGCTGCTGGAGGTAGATTAATATGCTTTTTGAATCCCTTCTGTGCTGTAAAGTTCCTTGATCACAGTCACTATGGTTATGTTTTAGGTTTTGAATTAAAGGTGTCTCCTGTGGTCAACTGGGCCAACTCCCTTAATCCCTCTGGCCATATTAGGTGATAGTTTTCTCATTTCAATATGTGATCTATTTTATAAGAAGTGTTGACTATACCAAACTCTAATGTGGGCACCCAGAAAATGGAAGAATCTTTCTATTAATGATTAATCATAACTCTTTTTGTTGTGAATATAGTCCTTCCCCTATGTAATGCAGGAACATTATGAAAAGTAGAATGTTCTCTTGTGCCTTTGGAACCTGGAGTGCTCTCGACCTGTCAGTTCACTGGCAGAGCAGGCTTTGTCCAGACACCAAAGAACAAAATGTGAAATTGGCACCAGCCAGGTTCTCCATTGCACAGGATATTCCTGTTTAAATTTGACAACCAGAACATTTTACAATTTGAAATTATTGTCATCTGGTTTTCTTTAGTTTCTTCTTTGGGAACGAAAGCTTTGAGAAGCTTGTTAAAAAAATCTGAACTTCTGATGGTGAGGCTTAACTAGAGCTATTGAGTCTTCAATCAACAAACATTGACCAAAGTTTACCACTCCCCCAAGTGCTATACAAAGGACCCAGACACATCTTAGTGGCCCTGCCCCTTTACTGTATTTATAGTATTTTTTTCTAAATGTAATCAGGAGCTCAGGTAAAAACAAGGCATTGATTTGAGTCTGCAGTAAACAAAGCGGACTGGGCTGATTTCTTCAGTTTCCAGAATTATTTTGTCCCAGGTAGTCATTTTCTCAGCGCCATGAAACTAAGCTCTGTCATCTATCTAACCACTTAATATTTTATCGTGATAGTCCTTGCCTCTGACCTCTAGGGAGGAAACGAATGCAAGACACTGGAATGTGCCTGGTTCTGTGAGTTAAGTGCAGGTGACGATATGAATACAATTGAAGATGAAGCCAAAAGTAGAAAAGGCAGTTCAAAATAGATTAAGTAAGACAGAGGGCATTTGAAAAATCAGGTAGAAAAGGTGGAACCTGATGCAACCAGCAAAGAAGAGCTTCTGGAAGTTTTCCAATAGGTGAGGGGTTGATTTTTTTTTTTTTAAGAACATGTCTGGCAACTGTATACCAGATAAAATTATACGGATAATGACTGTATGCATGAGATCCAGTGAGAACACTAACTTTGCAGGTTACTGACTGTGTTTTGGGCTCACACCGTAGAAATTAAGTTAGAATAGAAAAGGTAACCTGAAGTCATTTTAAATGAGATTCACAAAATATTGGAGATGGAAGATGTCTTTATGGGATTAGCCCACACTTTTGAACACCTACTATGTAGCAAGCACTATTTTTATGCGTCAGAAGCAAAAGAAAAAATAAAGCCCAGAAGAATCAAAAGACAGTGTGAGAGATATGTAAACGACTCATTACAAATTGAAAGGAGATATGCTATTAAATAGATCATAAAAATGTAACTTTGCAAAAACAGAACTTGGAGCAAAAACCTTGCTTGAGGATGTTGAAGAGTGTCAACAACGAGGAAGTCTCTGAAATGGGTTTTGAATGTTGGAAATTATCCAGGTAGAGAAAAGGTCAAGGGCATAAGGCAGAAGGAACATCTTGAAAGTAAGAACAAACACAAGATGTTTTAAAGGATTGCAAAAGAGATTTTTTTTTTTTTAAACTGGAGTATAGAGTGTAAGTTGCCAAATGGTAGAAAACAAAGTATGAAAAGTAGGTTGAAATAAAAGTATAAACTGGTCTTATATTTCCTATGAGGAAATATTGGTGTTTCCTACAAAATGTGTAACTTATGAATGTTCTAAAATAGAGACTGTTGTGTAAGGCTTAACAAATGCTAAATCAGAGGTGTACTAGGTGCATGGCTTACTGGTGAAAATTTCTGCATTTTGTTTTCCAGGTTAGACACTGTTACAATTCTTTAACATTTCTTTTTCCTAAGTAAGGACATCTGGTGAAAATGTGTGATCCATTTTATCTTGGAAAGTTTTGCCTTAACTTTTTTTCTATTTAAAATGCAAATTCCAATCATGAAGTTTGGATGCTTGAAGTACCTGCTCATATTCTTTCTTTGACAAAATGGGGCTAATCGGGATGTCTTCTCTAATTTTGAGAACTACAATGATTGGTTTCTCATGTTGGTCATTTCAAGAGATGGACCAATTTTAAGCTCATTGCATAAGAATCATCTGAATGACTTGTTAAATTTAATCCTCACAGATTCTGATGCAGCAGGAATAAGGAGATATCCAGGAACATGTGTATTAAATAGTATAGTAAATACTCCAGTGACTATAGTATGCAATTAGATGTAGAAAGCATAGTTCTATGTTCTGCCAGGGACATAGAGGGATCACAGGTAACATAAATGGAGATTGGGGAAAGATTCCTGGTAATTCAGATCCTATAGGTGACTAACTTTTGGAATTTAAAGAAAGTTCAGAGTTTCAGTTGAAGTTATTTTTTTCATTCATTCATTCAATGAATTGTTTATTCATTACCCATTTAACAAATATTTCTGGAAGTCTAATATGTTCCCGACATGGTAATTTGAGGTGGCACAGAAATGAATAAGACATTATCCCTGCCATTAGAGGTAATATCAGATATGTGATAGTCATGAAGAGAATAATTGAGTGTGTTAAGTGCTGTATATAGAGAGAAGCAATAGGAATTTGTAGTAAGCACAACAACAGCTAAAGACCATTCATAATCTTCCATAAGGTCTTTTTTTTCTCTCAAAGCCTGAATTATTAGCTACATGCTATTGCTAAATGTATGTCTTCAGACTCAGACTCATCATGCTTATTCTCAAACCAGTTATTTCCCTCTGTGTTTTCTATTTTAGTAAATGGCATCACTTGGACCCTGATTAACCAAACCAAAACCCAAGAGTCATTCTTCACCCTTCTCCCCTCCCCTAAACTCCACCTGAAACAATCCCCAAGACCTGTCATATTTATACCATATATACATTTGTCCACTCTTCTCTGTGTCAATTATCATACCCTTTACATTTTTTCCTCAGATGTAATAGCCCCATTCACTTTTTCCCTGACACCAGTATTATTTCTCTCTTATTCATTCTCTTCATTACAACTTAAGTTTCACTTGACTAAGTCTTTTAATAATTTTTCTTTAATTTTGTGAAAAAGTCCTCAAGTACTGTGATCCCATCTACTACTCCATCCTCATCCAGTGCCTCTATCCCTGTCATTTCCTTCTTCCACAAATTTTCAGCAATACTCGGTAGCCCTGAATTTTAAAAATTTATTTATTTATTTATTAAAAAATATTTCTTTTGAGAGAGAAAGACAGAGTAGGGCGTGCATGGGGGGAGGGGCAGAGGAATAGGGAGAGAGAGAACCTTAAGCAGGCTCCACACTCAGCACAGAGCATGCGGGGGCGGGGGGCGGGGGGCAGTGCGGGGCCTCAGTCACGACCCTACAATTGTGACACTGAGCTCATGACCTGAGCCGAAATCAAGCGTCTGATGGTAAACCAATTGAGCCATCCAGGGAACCTGCCTTGAGATTTTTAAATGACTTCTCTTACCCCTGAACTTTCTCCAGGCTATGCCATCACTTTGGATGATTCTTTAACCATTTAATCCTTGGCTAATAATGCATCCTTATCATTTAAGTTTCAAAATAAACATTGACTCTCTGGCTTTTCATGACACCCATTTGAGGTTAAATTCTCTTTCTATATGTTCTCTTAAAACCTGGTTGTCAATTATCCATGAGACTTAACTGTTATTGTTTATTTTTCCTACTGCATTGTAAACTCCTTGTGAACAATCTCTTTATCTACCAGTGTTGTAAGTACTCAATAAATATTCTCTTAAAAGGTTAAGATACTGTTAGATTCACCTTCGGTGATAATTAGAATAAACTCAACATTTTAGGAAACTTTGTGGACTAATACTACACTTGGAGGTTTAATCAGATCATCACATTTTCAATCATATTTTATTCCAGGGAGTGTGCATTTTTTTTTTTAAAGAAACCTTCTTTCCTCAGAAGAAAGGGTTCTCTTCTGTTTGAATATATTTTTTTTTTACTAGAGGGTTTGGTGCCCAAGGGCTGACCCACCTGAAGTCCCCATTGTTAACATCTGTATTATATCTACTGGGCTGGGGTCTCTTTTCATACTTAACAGGAATGTCATACTGCTTTTATGTAGTTTCTTCTTTTTCTTCTCCATCTTAAGATCATCCTGCTCTGCTCCTTTGCTTTTTCCCGAAGTCTCCTTTCACCACTTAATGTGGCCTGGAAAGTCTATGCGATGGTGCTAAAGGAATAGTAAAAAATAGAAGTATGCGTGGTAGATATGTCCTTTAGAGAATTTCTCTTTCCAAGTAAATACTTTTTTTTCCTTTGGAAAGTATTCCTTCTTCCACTCTTTAGATCTCAAAAAAAAAAATTCCATGAGGCCTGTCATTTAAACCTGCTCCTGGGACAGATTATAAACTATAAAAGATCTAGGAAAGAAATTTGAAATACAAGGAAATGTGTAGAAAGGCACAAAGCAAGTGACAGAAAAACTCCCAGGGTTTGGATGCTCAGTAAAACACCCCACAGATTGACTCTTTTTAGCATGTCTTTTGATATGAAAAGTAAAATTATATCTCTTACCTAAGTAACATATTTTGAAAAGAAACTGCAGTGCTTACTGATTTGGGCTAAGGTGGAAAGAGTCACAGGAGTGAGCCCTACCACAATTTCATCATGATTTTAATCGTGGATGAAAAGCAAAAGAAGGTAAGACAAAGCAACACCAGCACTCTCGGAATAGTAAGAAGACACAAGATCTGTCACCAGTGAAAATTCTTTGCAAGCTACAAATAATACTTTTATTTGAGGAGACTTTAAAAGTAATGTCCCTTTTCCATTGTTTTTCATCTTTGCTATCTTTGGCGACTTTTAAAAGTGAAAAGACAATTGAAGTTGAACAGAACGGGAAGTGTATCTACATATTTCTAAAAGCAAAACAAAACATAGACATCAAAAAACAATTGTTCAAGTGTCCTTTGGACTTTGGTCCAAATTGAGATACACAGAAATTTGTGGCATGATATATTGATACATTTGGAAATTGAAAGACTTGGTTTTAATTTCTGGCTTGGCTACTACAAGTGTCATATTCTGTCTCAATTTCTTCACCTGAAAAAGGGGAATAATTATGATGGAAAACTCATGTGAAAATTACAGACAATGATATAAAATACCTGCGGTAGAGTACCTAGCCTGGCTAATAAAGCAATCGCTTCTTTGATATTTTTGAAGGCTATTATTATCTGGGAACTGTGGTGGAGTGAGTTATTATGATCAGAAATTCAATTTAGAATTACTGAATGGTATTCTATTACATGCAAAACAATGCTTTTCTAAGTAGAGGCAAGCATGCATTTGTTAGAATATTTTAATTTTCTCTGGATGAACAGAAAAAAAAAACAAAACAAAACCTAGCACCAAAGAAGAGTAGCAGCAAAATCTCTTTTTTAATTTGCTTTTAATTATTTATTTTATCATTAATAATTTCTTACAGTGCCAGATTTGGTTAAGGAGTTTGAGATATATTTATGGTTGAATAAAAGGTCAAAGGCAGGAGGAATAAAATTATAAAATATGAGGCATATTGTGATAAACTACAATGAGTATTTATTTTGCTATTTTGGGCACTTTTAAGACAAGAAGCAGCTACTTTAAAATTAATTATAAACATATGAGTATATATAATAAATAATTGGTTTGTGTGAAATATGGAAAATGTGTGCAATTGTGAAGAAATAATATTCTCAGCTATGAGGTTAGAATTGGCCCAAAGTATATTACTAAGCTGGGAAATCCATTGACAAGGGAAAAGAAGCAATCCCAATAAGAGTTAAATAAAGTATTTTAAACATTTATGAAAAAAAAATAAAAACTACTAAGTGAGACAAACTGTTCAAACATTAGAGTAGCTAGTGATACTGGAGACATATAAATGATCCACAGATTAAGTATATTTCTCAGAATAACACAAAATGAATCAATTTCAATGACAAAACAAAATAAACAACTAATATTATATGAATTTTAAACATACAAAGGAAAGGCAGTATAATACATACATATAAAGTAATTTGAAACTGAAAATGGCATGATATCCTTGATGATAAAACTATGTAGACATAGAAAAAGGATACCATAAATGTTTGGTATGTGACTAAATCATGCAAATAACTTTTATAGCAGTTTCTATTTGTTTAAAAATCATGAGGTAGAATATAAAATGACTGACATGCAATCTCTTCTATAGTTGTTCTACTTAAAAAGAAATCTGTGTGTGTTGGGTATTGCACAGAATTAGGGTGACTGAAAAATAGATTCTGTTCTTACCTAGCTATGTCTTCCAGAAGACAAAGAAAGACCAAAGTAGATTTTACATTTAATGTAAGAGTATGGCTCAAAGTCTCAGGAAAGAATGCCAATGAACATGCCTGGTGTGGTATAAGGATCTCTTTTGCCTAGAAGCATTTGGTATACAGGGCCTAGAAAAAGACTAACCAAAAGGTCCACTCTGCCTACTTCTACTCCAAGGCCAAAACTTACTATTGAATATTACTCTTTTCAAGTTGAGGAACTGTCAACATGTTCCTAGATATGAGAAAAACACAATGAAAGAACAGCGGGTGTTTGTGTATGTTTATGTGTGTGTGTGTGTGTGTGCACACATATATGTATATGGGGGTAAGGAGAAAGTAGGGAAGAGAGAGGTCAGCGGGAGAGAGAGAAAAGAGGGGAAAGAAGAGAGGGAGAGGGGAAGGAAGAGGGAGAAGAGAAGCAGCAAACAAGCTGGATATTTACCCATTTACCTACAAAGAAGTATATTCCAGGCTTCCTTATTTCTCTACTTTTCTAGGATTTGGGAATTGCAAAAGACAGGCATACTAAGACCTTAACTGCAGGTTTAACTAGATGTTCTTGCCTTTATCAAACATGGCGGTTCTTCCTTTTCAGAGTGAGCGAGAAAGGAATAGGAGAGAAGACTGAGCTCCTTCAAGAGATCAAAAGGTAAATGTATCATTTGTCGTTTCTATTTACCAATGAGAAAACCAAGAGTTTTATAATTTCCATTTACCACTCTACTGTAGCAAATCTCCACACAAGTTTTTATTCTTAGGTCTTTGTTATGGACTGAATGTTGTGTCTCCCCCAAAATTTGTATGTTGAAATCTAATCCCTGAATGTATTTGGAGATGGGGCCTTTGTGAGCTAATTAGGTCATGGGGATGGAGCCCTTATGAATAGGATTAGTGCCTTTTTAAGAAGAGACCAGAGAGCTACCTGGATCTCTTTTTGCCATGTAAGGACACAGAGGGAGTTGGCAGTCTGCGGCTCAGTACAGGGGTCTCATCAGGAACCCTCCTATGCTGACACCATGACCTTGGACTTCTAGCCTTCAGAACAGTAAGAAATAAATTTCTATTGTTTAGAAACCATCTAGTCTATGATACTTGTTAGGGCAGTCCAAACTGACTAAGGCAGTTCTTTTTCAAGACTTTCCTTATATCCAAGATTTAAAAAAATATATAACTTTCCTTATTTGTAGAAATAGAATACTTTGATGAAAATAGAAATTCTTGGAGGTTTTATTCAACATTTATTTATTGCAGGTCTACCATGTGTCAGATACTATTTTAGGCCAGGGATGATATTGAGAGATAATTCTTTGTAGGTTTCTTCTGTTTCTTTATATCTTGCGAGCAGAGGTACTAACAGATTTTGTTCCAGACTGCCTTTTCAAAAATGTTTGTATAGCAAATAGCTTTGGAAGATATATAGTGCCTCTATCCAGAACAAAGGAAAGGTTTGTGGTATAATAAAAATAATGATTCCATTCAGGCAAAGGGCAGGTTTGCTTAAAGCCCGTTATAAAAGATTTAATTTTTTAATTTTAATGTTCCTCATCTGTGATGCAAACTCATCATATACACATCACCTACTGGGGCCACTACTGGGGCCAAACTGCATTGTTCCTATGGAATTTGAGAGGCAAGTAGAATTGATGTGTATATGAGTTTATGCTTCTTCCTGTGCAGTGAGTAACAGAATCTAATGTCTTTGAACCAGGAATCTTGTGTTTTCTGCTAACGTCCATGAAACTGTGGCAAGCTAACTTGTTAGATGGCAGATAGGGTAAAAATCTCAGATCCTTTACAATTCTTGATAGATGGAAGAGTAAACGAGATAGTGCCCCTCTTCCTGTACCTTAAATTCTAATTGGAAGTTGACAACTCTAATTGGAATTGATTAGTGACAATAAACAAATGATCAGTAATTTCACTTCAGATGAGAGCTTGAATAACATTTAACTGATAACTGCTATGAAAAAAAAAAGTAGGGACAGCTTGACTTCTGGAATGTCAGTGTAAGGACCTCCAAATATCTGCTCCTCTCTGGAAGAAATGACAGCACTGACAAAACTATCAAAATCGATATTTTTGGAACTCTAGAAATTAACTCCAATCTTTCAGTAATCCAGGAAATGTTCATCAAATAACAATGGTTGAATCTTGACAAGAACAGCAAGACTTGTAGGGCTTTAACTTGCTCTTATCTCACTCCCATTTTTTCCTTAATGCCGTGTTAGTCTTGAAAACCAAAGGCTTCACAACTGCTCTAGCACAAGTACTATTTAAATGCAGAGAGGAAAAATAATGAAAAAGAACAGAATATCCAAGAACTGTGGAACAGTTATAAAGTGTATAACATTTATGTGATGGGAATACCAGATGGCAAGGAAAGAAAGAAATGGAAGAGATGTTTGAAGCAACAATGACTGAGAATTTGCCAACATTTATGACAGACATCAAACCACAGATCCAGGAAACTCAGAACAGCAAGAAGAGTAAATAAGGAAAAATTTACACCTAGGCATATCATATTCAAACTGCATAAAGTTAAGGACAGGGAAAATCTTAGAAGAAGCAGGAGAGAAAAACACCTAATCTGTGGAAGGATAATGTAAGAACTGCATTGAACATTTATTCAGAAACCATGCAATCAAGAACAGAGTGGAATAGAATATTTAGTGTTGAGAGAAAAAACACCAACTTAAAATTCTGTGCCCAGAAAAATTATCCTACAAAAGTGAAGGAGAAATAATGACTTTCTCAGACAAACAAAAATTTGGGGAATTTGTGACTTGCAAGAAATTAAAAAAAAAAGAAGTTCTTCAAGGGTGCCTGAACGGCCCAGTCAGTTAAATGTCTGACTCTTGGTTTCAGCTCAAGTCATGATCTCAGCGTCCTGGGATTGAGCCCCGGGCCTGGCTCTGTGCTTGTCATGGAGTCTGCTTGAAATTTTCTCTCCACCTCCCTTTACTCTTTTCCCCACACTCTCTGTCTCTCTAGAATAAATAAACAAATCATTTTTTAAGAAGTTTTTCATTGTATATATGAACTACATCATCTTTATCCATTCATCTGTTGAAGATTACTCACATATCAGGAAGGATGAATACCTACCATTTGCACTGACATGGATGGAACTGGAGGGTATTATGCTAAGTGAAATAAGTCAAGCAGAGAAAGCCAATTATCATATGGTTTCACTCATATGTGGAATATAAGGAATAGTGCAGAAGACCATAGATAGGGGAAGGGAGGGAAAACTGAATGGGAAGAATTCAGAAAGGGAGACAAACCATGAGAGACTCTGTACTCCGTGAAGCAAACTGAGGTTTACAGAAGGGAGGGGATAGGGGGATGGGGTAACTGGGTGATGGGCATTAAGGAGGGCACATGATGTGATGGGTGTCATATGCAACTAATGAGTCATTGAACACTACATCAAAAACTAATGATGTACTATATGTCGTCTAACTGAACATAATAAAAAAAAGTTCTTCATAAAGAAAGAAAATGATAAACATCTGAAATTTGTATCTATATAAACAAAGGAAGAGAGAGAAGGAATAAGTAAGGTCATGTTAGTAGCTTGAAATCAGACACAATGGAAATATTTATGTCAACAAAATTGGCAGATATTAAAATCAGAGCCACAGAACTGCAATTCCCACACCAAAATAGTTTGTTAAATATTTACTAACACTTCATGTAATACAAAAAAATACTTATTTTTTCTTAGGATGATTGTCTTTCAGAACAAAATATGAATTTTACTTTTGAGTCTGATTTTATCAGTCATGTTAGTGGGCAGTCATCTCCAAATTACAACAATAAGTAACAAGTTGCCATATTTATAATTTAATAATGAATTTCTGCCTTTTTCCTTAGTCAAGTTTTTATTATAATTATTTATTTTTTTATAATTATCATTTTTGTTGATCTTCTCCCTTTTCTTCTCCTTCCTCTTTATTTTTCCTCTTCCTCTTCCTCCTCTTCATCTTCTTCCTCCTCTTTCTCTTCCCTCTCCACCTTCTCCTCCCCCTTCTCCTTTTCCTCCTCCTTCTTCTTTCTTCAAGAGACAGTAGTATATGGAGATACTATATCTGGGACTTTCAGCTATACTCATTTTTAAAACAGAATTTTTGACTATGTCTTTTTAAGCATTTATTTTTAACTAAAAAGTGCATTCACATTATGCAAACATCAGAAGTTATAAAAATAAAGTGAATAGGTTCCTTTTTTGTTCCCACTGTCCACTCAATTAGTTTCTATTCTCTCCCTCCACAAGGTAACTCTTGTCATTACTTAATTTTGTTTCCTACAGACTTTATATTTTTTTAAAAGCATGTACAAACCAATGCAAATATCTATTTTTTTCTCTTCTTTAAAAAAAACAAATCCTAAATGTTATGTTGGGTACCATGTGCCATGCCTTTCCATTTACTATATATTGAGTTATTTCCGTGTAAGTACATAGAGTTTATGTTTGTTACAACTGCATAGCATTCAAGTGTACATATATACTGTAACGTACTACTACTACAAGTTTTCTTTTTTCATTTCAGTAATTGACACTCTATCTTTCCATTTGCTATAGTCAGCACTTTACTGTCATTCTTGACTCCTCTTTTTCAAATTCTACATCCAGTTCCTCCACAATTCTTATTGGCTCTACCTTCAAAATGTATTAAAGCATCCACTCACTTCTCATAATTTTACCACTTCAACTTCTATCCCAAGCTGTCACTGTATTAGAAGACTGAGATATCATGCACTTCCTTGACATCTTTGAATATCACAGAGCCTCAAAGACTCCACACTCACCTAGTTCCCCCATCAGCCAGGCCAGCTATACCCTACCTGGATTTCAACCTAGTATATCTTACTTCCCTGCCATCCTGTAAAATTATTCAAACAAATCAATGACATCCTCAAGATGTAGCCTCTTTTTACTATAAAGCCTGCTTCCTACAACCCCTGATGATTCACTGTATTCCCAAATGTTCTTGTGTGGCCCTTTTTGGTGTGTGGTATCCTCCTCTCTCAGGCAATAAGTATGCTTGACTAATAAACTGTCATCAATCTCATCCATCTAAGGTCAAGTGTTATTCAGCCATTTCATACCGTTTAGGGTGGGGTATTCATTCCTCATCAGTGGGGTGAATAGGAGGTAGTCAGAAAAATCATCATCTGTTTGTGTTTTCTCTGCCACAACTATTGACTCTCCCCTATCCATAGTATATTGCCAGCATTGCATCACTTTGTTGTAACATTAGTAATATCTTGAAAATCCTCTGCTATAACCCAGTCAATGGCTTTTCATCTCATGTAGAGTAAAAGCCCCAGACCAAATGTTGCTTACAAAGCCCTACAACGTCTAGCCATTCTATTGTTCACTGACCCCCCCCCCCCACCTCTATTCCTGTTCGCATTCATTCTGATCCAGACACACATCCCCCCTGCTGTTCCTTCCTGGTATGTTCCCACAAAGTGTCACACCAAAGATAAGCTAGTGGAAGCAGTCTACCTAGCTCAATAGAAACCACAGCAATTGTTTACAACTTAGATCAAAACATTTTTTTTCAGGGAGGAGTATGTTTTCACTGATATTGTTTATACTTCCCTATGCATGGTGACAATAAAAATTTAACCAGTTTTATTATAGTTTTGAAATTTTCTGTAGACAATGTGCATCTTACTGCCTTGCATCCATGGTGAACTACTACCACTGATCACTCCCTTCCCTTGCTATGCCTTTGTTTCCAGCTTAGGGGTTTTGGACCAGCTATTAACTTTACCTAAGTTATTCTTTCTTATGACTCTCATATGGTTTGTATCCTTACCTCCTCAGGCCTTTCCCCACATGGCATTTTCTCATTAAGGCCTCTGTTACTACTATATTTAAAATTGAAATCTTACTCCCATTCTCTATTGATTTTAAGTGGGAAGAGTTTCAAATTCAGAATAAATGTTTTATAAGTATGTGTTCTCTCTTAAGATTCAGTTTATTTTTATACTATATACCCACTTCTGAGAAATCATAAAAGATGAGAATTTTCATAAAACATATTAAATGTTAAATTCAAATGGCTGTCATTTTAATTACATACCTCATTAGATACAAGTTAACTTTCAGAGCTTTAACTTCAGAAATAAAGTTGATTTGGGACTATTTGAAGAGAAAGGTATGCTTTGCCATTCTTTCAAGACTTTTTTTTTTTTTTAAAGATTTTATTTATTTATTCGACAGAGATAGAGACAGCCAGCGAGAGAGGGAAAACAAGCAGGGGGAGTGGGAGAGGAAGAAGCAGGCTCATAGCGGAAGAGCCTGATGTGGGGCTCGATCCCAGAACGCCGGGATCACGCCCTGAGCCGAAGGCAGACGCTTAACCGCTGTGCCACCCAGGCGCCCCTCTTTCAAGACTTTTGATGCCACTGTCCATTCTGGAAGTAGTGAGAATATATTGACAAGAATAATTATGACAATAATTATTGAGTTGGTTACCATAGGCTAAGCATACCTTTTATATACTTTATTGAATTGTTATAATAATCTTATGAGATTGATATTATTATATCCCTCTTCTAGATGAGAAAAATGAGACCGAAGGTTTAATGTTATTTAACCAAGGTCAGCCAGCTGGTAATTGGTTGTCAGGCTTTTCATTTAGGTCTACCTCCATTAAAGGGCCTTGCTCTTAATTAGAGCTTTATGCATCCCTTCTGTGAAAGTGAACATAGACCAAGTAGTATGTGTCCATTAATAATATCAGAATATCATTATGGAATAAATGAGAACATATATATATTCAGTTGAAGGTGGAAAAACAAAATGTAAAATCTTTTGTTTATAGATATGGGACTAACAGTGCAGGGGTCTGTAAACTGCAGTCTATTTATTGATGACATGACCTACAAATGTTAGCTACTTGACGGGTAGAAATACAGCTCCTGATCCAATGTTAATGTAATAAATTTAAATGCTACTAAACATTACTTTGGTAACTGCAAACCAAAAGTCTGCAGTCATTTGCATGAAATGTATAAATAAGGGGTTTGACTTACATGTTGTCATAGGCATAAATTCAGTTTACTCTTTCTAAAAGGCAGAACTTGGCTATGAACATTAAAGATGACTTGTATGACCATGTTAATCTTTCCACCTCATATTTCAATTTTTATGGGAACTTTATTACTAAATAATATATCTCCAAGCTCTCTTTTTGTAGCTCTGCTGCCCATTACTTGCCTAAACTACACTCTGTCATTACTTATAGCAGTTTTATGCCTCATATACTGCACAGCCCGTGATGGCTGTCTTCCTAATAAATTCTTCATCACTTTCAATATAATCATCTGCATTGCAGCTTCATTAATATCCTTTCATTCAAAGATCCAGGTAGGCAGCATTCCGCTGAGTAAAAGGCTTTAAAAAAATTAATTAGGCCATAGGAACCTGCTTCTGGGCTTTAGTCAATGTCATGAAATAATGCAGTTACTAATATAATACTGGTGGCTTTTGAATAACAGATTAATTAGGAACATCCTTATATGGAGGAATAAATGGAGTATTCATGACATGATTTTCACTGCAACAATAAAATGCAAAAACTCAATACTCAATCAAGTTTAAACCTAACCTTCTTACCTCTATGTGTGCAGGTTTCTGAGACTCAGAAACATTCACAATAGAGTGGTTCTAAAGAGTCTCTCATCATGTTCATGCTCAAACTTCTCCCATTTAAAATGATCTCACATACCCATGGCTCTATCCACCATAGTAACTGAAGATAATGTTCTCAAGAATTTTGTCTTGTATTCCAGATAACCTGATTTACTGCGGTCATTGTTTGGGGCAGAAGTCCTTATCATCTAAATTGTAGTTGAGCTGAGAGACTACACTCCCTTTTTTTCTTTCAGGGAGTATTTTGATGTTGTTTGGGGAGGATGCCAAGCTATCATAATTTAGGAGATGAATATTCTGAAATTATTTACTGTCATAGGAAGTGTGAAAATATCTACAGTTCGAAATTTAAAATTCAAGAAAATGGAAATTCCACAGGAAAAACATAAAACCAAAACTTAGTGGATAGGTAGTGGCAAACTAGATATGATAATTAATACTTGGGGGTGAACCTGAACTGACCAAATGATAAAAGGTTTTTTTTTTTTTTCATAAAAAAGGTCAATGCATTTTATAGGTAGATACTGAGTTTCAACGTGTGTTTAAGAAGTGATGTGGTAAGTGAAATCCCATTTCCTTTTTGTAAGGCTTAACTAAGACAAGAATTTTAAAAGAATTTTACTTAATTAGGCTATTATGTTATAATTTTAAAATGTGAATGTTCATTTTTGCTTTTGTTTCTCTTGCCTCTGGTGATGTGTCTAGTAAGACGTTGCTATGGCCAATGTCACAGAGGTTGCTATGTGTGTTCTTCTCTACAATTTTGATGGTTTCCTTTTTCACATTTAGGTCTTTCAACCATTTTGAACTTATTTTTGCGTATGTTGTAAGAAAGTGGTCCAGTTTCATTCTTTTGCATGTTGCTGTCCAGTTTTCCCAGCACCATTTGTTGAAGAGACTGTCTTTTTTCCACTGGATATTCTTTCCTGCTTTGTCAAAGATGAGTTGACCACAGAGTTAAGGGTCCATTCTGGGTTTTCTACTCTGTTCCATTGATCTATATGTCTGTATTTGTGCCAGTACCATCCTGTTTTGTTGACTATGGATTTGCAATATAGCTTGAAATCCGGAATTGTGATGCTCCAGCTTTGGTCTTTTCTTTTTCTTTTCTTTTTTTTTTAACATTTCATTTATTTATTTATTTGAGGATGGGAGGGAGAGGAAGGGAATTTCAAGCAGACTGCACTGAATGAAGAGTCTGACATACAGGGCTTGATTTCACAACCCTGAGATCATGACCTGACCTGAAACTAAAACTTGGATACTACAACTGAGCCACCCACACACCCCCAGCTTTGCCTTTCTTTTTCAGGATTTCCCTGGCTATTTGAGGTCTTTTGTGGTTCCATACAAATTTTGGAATTGTTTGTTCCTGTTCTTTGAAAAATACTGTTGATATTTTGATAGGGATTGCTTTAAATGTGTAGATTGCTTTGGGTAGTATAAACATTTTAACAATGTTTGTTCTTGCAATCCAGGAGCATGGAATGTTTTTCTATTTCTTTATGTTATCTTTAATTTCTTACATAAGTGTTCTATAGTATTCAGAGTACAGATCTTTTACCTCTTTTACTAGGTTTATCCCTAGATATCTTGCTGAGAATTTTTGCATCCGTGTTCACCAGGGGTATTGGCCTGTAATTCTCCTTTTTAGTGGGGTTTTTGTCTGGTTTTGGAATCAAGGTAATGGTGGCCTCAGAATAATTTTGGAAGTTTTCCTTCCATTTCTATTTTTTTGGAACAGCTTGAGAAGAATAGGTATGAATTCTTCAAATGTCTGGTAGGATTCCCCTGGGAAGCCACCTGGCCCTAAGCTTTTGTTTGCTGGGAGATTTTTGATTACTGATTCAATTGCTTTCCTGGTTCTGGGTATGTTCAAATTACCTATTTTTCCTGTTTCAGTTTTGGTGGTTTGTATGTTTCTAGAAATTTCTCCATTTCTTCCAGATTGCTGAGTGGTGGGCATATAATTTTTCACAATATTCTCTTATAATCATTTGTATTTCTGCGGTGGTGTTTGTGATCTCTCCTCTTTCATTCATGATTTTATTTATTTGGATTCTTTAAGTGTGGCTAGGGGTTTATCAATTTTATTAATTATTTCAAAGAACCACCTCTTAGTTTCACTGATCTGCTCTAGTGGGGTTTTTTGTTTCTATATCATTTATTTCTGTTCTAATCTTTATTATTTCTCCTCCTAAATAAAGCTTTAGGTTTTATTTGCTGTCCCTTTACTACCTCCTTTAGGTGTAAGGTTAGTTTGTATATTTGAGACTTTTCTTGCTTCTTGATTTAGGCCTGTATCACAATATATTTCCTTTTTAGGACTGCCTTTGTTGCATCCCAACAGTTTTGGATTGTCGTGTTTTCATTTTCATTTGCTTCCATGTCCTTTTTTCTTTCTTCTTTAGTTTTTTGGTTAACTCATCAATTCTTTGGTAGGATGTTGTTTAATGTCCATATATTTATGGTTCCAAGTTTTTTCTTGTGGTTGACTTCAAGTTTCATAGTGTGGTCTGAAAATATGCGGTATGATTTCAGTCTTTCTGTACTTGTTGAGGGCTGATTTGCGACCCAGTATATGATCTCTTCTGGAGAATGTTTCATGTGCATTTAAGAATGTGTATTCTGCTGCTTTAAGATGAAATGTTCTGAATGTATCTGTTAAGTCCCTCCAGTCCACTGAGGCATTCAAAGCCATTGTTTCTTTATTGATTTTCTGCTTAGATGATTGTTCATTGCTGTAAGTGGTGTGTTAGAGTTCCTTACTATTATTGTGTTATTATCAATAAGTTTCTTTATGTTTGTCATTAATTGATTTATATATTTGGGTGCTCCCAAGTTGGGGGTATAAATATTTACAATTGTTAGATCTTCTTGATGGATAGATCCTTCAATTATGATGTAATGCCCTTCTTCATCTCTTATTACAGTTTTTGCTTCAAAATCTAATTTTTCTGTTAAAAGTATGGCTACTATGGCTTTCTTTTGATGTCCATTAGCATGATAGATGGTTCTCCATCCCTTCACTTTCAATCTGCAGGTGTCTAGGTCTAAAATGAGTCTCTTGTAGGCAGCGTATAGACGAGTCTTTTTTTTTTTTTAAATCTATTTTGATACCCTATGTCTTTTGATTGGAACATTTAGTCCATTTTACATTAAGAGTGATTGTTGACGGATATGAATTTAGTGTCTTTTTGTTACTTGTAAAGTTGGCATTTCTGGTGATGTTCTCTGTTCCTTTCTAGTCTTTGTTGCTTTTGGTCTTTTTTCCCCCACTCAAAGATTCCCCTTTAATATTTCTTGCAGGGCTGGTTTAGTAGTCATGAACTCATCCTTATTTTTTGTTTGTCTAGGAAATTCTTTATTTTCCCTTCAATTCTGAATGATAGGCTTGGTGGATAAAATAGTATTGGCTGCATATTTTCCCCATTCAGCATGTTGAATATATCCTGCCATTCTCTTCTGGCCTGTCAGGTTTCTGTGGACAGACTGCTCTGAGCCTATTCTATCTTTCCTTGTAGGTTAAGGGCTTTTTTTTTTTTTTTTTTTTTTTTTTTTTTTTTTTTTTTTTTACCCTTGCTGCATTTGGGATTCTTTCCTTGCCTGTGTATTTTGTGAATTTGACTATGATATGCCTTGGCAATGATTGGTTTTTGTTGAATTTGGTGGGAGTTCTCTGTGCTTCTTGGATTTCAATGTCTGTTTCCTTCCCCAGGTTAGAGAAGTTTTCAGCTATAATTTGCTAAAATAAACCTTCTGCCTCCTTTTCTGTCTCTTCATCTTCTGGGACTCCTACAATATAAGTGTTATTATGCTTTAAGGAGTTGCTGAGTTCTCTAAGTCTACACTGGTGATTAAGTACCTTTCTTTCCCTCTTCTTTTCAGCTTAATTATTTTCCATAGTTTATCTTCCATATCACTTATTCATTCTTCTACTTCATCCATCCTCATCATCATGGCTTCTATTTGGGTTTCCATCTCAGTTATAGCACTTTTAATTTCAGTCTGACTAGTTTTTAATTCTTTTATCTCTGAAGTAAGGGATTCTCTAGTGTTTTCTATACTTTTTCAAGCCTAGCTAGTATCCTTATAATTGTTGTTTTAAATTCTAGTTCAGACATCTTGCTTATATCTATGTTGATTAAATCCCTGGCCATTACTTCTTCCTATTCTTTCTTTTAGGGGGAGTTTCTCCATCTTGTCATACTGTCAAGGTCAAAAAAAAAAAAAAAAAAAAGGAAAGGGAGGCTAGGTCCTAGGTGTGTTTTGGTCTGCTGGCTAAAAGAAGCTGTACATACACACACACATAACAGGATAAAATGAAATAAAAATTTTAAAAAGCCAAAATAATTTAAAAAATTAAAATAATTTATTTTTTCTGTATACCAAGGGAACATACACACACACACACACACAGAGGAAGCTAGATCTTATTTCTCCTAGGGCTGAAGCTTTCTAGCACTCTATGATCAGTAGACTTGGTGTATGCAAGGGGTTTGTGCTGGTCTTCTGGGGGTGGGGCCTGCTATTCTGATTCTCAGATGAACTTGCCCTGGGGGAGATGCATCTGCAGGGTGCAGGAGGCTGGGGCTTTGTGTAAGCAGCTCTGGCCTCCACTTGGTGGCACTGTTTTCCTCACTGAAGTAGGTCAGTGCTAGTGGGCCAGGTGAAAATAGCCTCACCCCATTCTCTCCACCCTGGGGCAGGGAGCTTGGCCCACAGCTCTTCAGGAAGCCCTCACTGAAGAGCAAACGATCATCTCTCTTGTGTCCCTAGCTTCCTCCCAATCGCCACCTTCTCCTCCCCTGTGTCTGAGCTGTCTACCTGCCAGGCAGTGCAGCGCTCCTGTGTTTTATCTCAGGTATGTGGCTGGGTTTCAAAACTCCTAATTCTAGAGATCTGTGCAGTGGGGACCCGTGCTGATCCCCTGGGGGAGGGTCTCGCTGCACTGTGACCAGTGCCGGCTTGTCCCAGAAATCAATTGTGCAACCAAGCAGTGGTTCAGAGTTTATGGCAAAGCCCAGCAGAAAGCCTGCACCAAGGCTCACTGCCCTCAGCCAGCATCTCCATTCTTATGTTAATGAACGGGCAGCTCAATGGTGCCTGGCAGGTCTTTTGCCCCCAGGGAAGCCAAATGCACTCCAAGCAGGGGAACTGCTTTTCCCTGTGTGACCTAGAGGATTCTCAAGGTGATGCTGCCTGTTCCCAGGTCCCTGCCCTCCTTTCCCACAGGAGCATGATTAAGCCTGCTAGGTGTGACCCTGGTGATGGGCAGACCTCTGAAACTTCACATTCTACACTGTACTGCTTTATAAAAGCTTGTGGTAGTCAGCCCCTCTCTTTTTTCCACTCAATGATTTTGGGGAAGAATTTTTCTTGTGCAATTCCCCATATGTATTTTCACTCTTTCTCTCTGTCTCCTTTTCTCTCTCTTTCTTCTCTCTTATGATCAGCACTCTCTCCCCATCACAGCACCTGCAGCTCTTCTCTCTCTCAAATCAACTCTCTATAGCTCCTGCCTCCCATCATGGGGCAGTTTTTTCACCTCTTATTGTACATTTTTGCTCTCTCAGTCCTCAGGTCGATTTCTTGGGTGTTCAAAAAGATTTGATATTTATCTAGCTGTGTTCAAGGGATGAGGCAAGCCTATGGTTTCCCCACTCCTCTGCCTTCCTAACTCCTCCTCCTTATGTGTCCCATGTCCAGTGTATGATTATCCTTAGAAGAAACTGACAAGCTATTTTCTTAAGTGCTATAACATTTGCATTCTCACCAGAAATGTGAGTTCCAGTTGCACTGCACTTTGTAAGCTCTTCATATCATCTGTTTTGCTATTGTTGTTGTTGTTTGGTTTTTAAGTCATTCCAGAACTGTTATTGGTATCTCATTGTGGTTTCAATTGACATTTTCTTAATGAGTAAAATAATCTTAAGCATCTTTTCACATGATTATCTGCCATTCACATTTCTTCTTTGGTGAAATATTTGTTGCAATATTTTGCCCATTTAAAAAATTGTGTTGTCTATTTACTTATAATTAAGTGGTAAATGTTAATATATTTAGAATAAAAATTATTTAACAGATGAATATAAGTTTTGTAAATATTTCCTCCCAGTCAGTGTCTTATTTTTTCATTTTCTTAACAGTGGTCTTTCAAAGATTAGAAGTTTTAAATTTTATTAAGTTCAACTTGCCAATATTTTTCTTTTGTCAGTTATTATTAAGGCTTATGATCCATTTCATGCTAATTTTTTTATATAATGAAAGGTAAGGGTCAACAGTTATTTTATTTATTCATTTATTTTGCATATGGATATCCAATTGTTCCAGCACTACTCATTAGAAAGACTACTCTTGCTCCATTGAATTATCTTGATATTTCTGTCAAAATCAATTGACTGTATATGTGTGGGTCTAGTTGGTAACTCTGTTCTATTCCATTGATCAATATTTATAATCTACTGCATTAATTATTTTTAGTTGCTCTTTTTTCTGTTTTTGAGAAAAAATTATTGTTAGCATATGCTTATAACATAAAATCTGGTAATAATAATTATTTTAATGTTCTTGTCTAGTAATTTTAGTGTATAGGTCATTACTGAGTCTGCCCTTCTTGATTGCTTTATCTCTAGAAAATGTGTCACTATTTTTTGGATTCTTTTGTGTGTTTCTTAATTTTAATTGACTTTACATTTTCAAGTATTTAGTTCCACCTTATTTTATGAATCTCCTAAATTTAAAATTATCATGTTATAAAATAAACGTATGTTTAGATTTATACAGATGTCCACCAATTTCTTTACTCACTATAACTTTTGTAGTATTAAAATCTCCTTATGGATTTTTTTCCCTTTGAAATTTCATCCTTCACAGGTGTCTGGGTGGCTCAGTCGGTTAAGCAGCTGCCTTTGGTTCAGGTCATGATCCCGGGGTCCTGGGATCAAGCCCTGCATCAGGTTCTCTGATCAGCTTCTCCTCCCCGCTCCTGCTCTCTCTCATTATCTCTGTTGCTACCTCTCTCTGTCAAATACATAAATAAATTCTTAAAAAAAAAGAAATTTCATCCTTCAGAAGTTATCTTTTTTTTTTTTTCTAGAGAGAGAGGGAGAGAGAAAGCGTGCGCAGAGGTGAGAGACAGAGGGAGAGGCTGAGAGAGAGAATCTTAAGTAGGTTCCACGTCCAGTGCAGAGCCCAACATGAGGCTTAATCTCACAACCCTGAGATCATGACCAGAGCCGAAATCAAGAGTCGGACTTAACTGACTGAGCCCCACAGGCACCCCATTGATTAAAGTCTAGTAATGGTGAATTTTCTCAGTTCTTTTTAAAATATGCCTGATCTTTATTTGATAGTGTTGATTCAACAAATTTGCCTACTATGCCAGGTACTTCTTAGGCACTTCGGATATTTTAATGAAAAATAAAAACAGACAAAAGCAAGATCTTTGTTCATATAAAGCATAGTGGAACAAGGTAGGCAGTAAACAATGGGTATAATAAGTCCATTGGAGGCAAGAAGTTCTGTAAAAGAAAACGTAGAGTAAACGTGAGCATGGTATAAGATATTGGTAGTGCTGTGGTTGGAAGTTGGTTACCATTTTAAAAAGGTTGTTCATGAAAAGTGTCATTAAGAAGGTGAGCAAGATTCTAAAGATGTGAAGAAGTGAAGGACATAGATACAGGGAGAAGACTGTTTCAAGCCAATTTGTTAGCCAGTGCAAAAGCACTAAAGTGGGGTCAAGGAAAGCAAGGGGGCCAGTCTGGCTGGAACATGTTCATGAAGAAGGACAAAGGGTGGGGAGAGGTAATGGTGATGAGATCATGTAGGGCCTTATAGACTATTTTGAGGACTTCATCTTTATTCTGAATGAGAAGGGAGCCATCACAGGGTTTAAACAATGACATCATCAGATCTGACATATCTATTAAAATAATCACTTGGGACTCTATGTTCAGAATAGACTGTAGGAGGTCAAGGATGGAAACCTCTTATTCTTTATTTTTGTTTTCATTTGTATGTTTTACTTTTTATACATTTTTGGTATCATATTTTATATTCTTTACTCAACAAAGAGATGTCTGAAATTATTGTTGCTGTATTTATATTGACTATTAATTTGCTGTCTCTTGCTTACAGTGGTTTGTTTTCTTCATGTATTGTAATTTTTTATTATAAACTCATTGCAGGGAGGGGCCTTAATCTGTGGGTATATTGGGAGATCGACACTAGTGTGTGTCCCTAGTTAAGATTTACATTTGTTTTTCACATGTGTCTCAGCAAGTTACTAACCCAGGACAAGCTTAATTTTTCACTTTAGGATTCTTAAATCACACCGGTAGTATGTTATCTTGCCTTGCTATAAAGCAAAAGCAGTTTTTTAAAGTTCTTGCTTTGTGAGGGTCCTGAATCTGGGAGTCTACATTCTGGGTATACCCTTTGAGTAGGCCTATGACCTTTGCCTTCTGGGCTTTGGGCTTTATAATGTTCAATCTTGTTGGTTTCAGGAATCAACAAGGACCCACAGGAAACACAGAAGTAGAATTTCAGTTTCATACTCTGGTTTCCATTACCTTTTAACTTTAATCCCCAAGGGATTTTCCTTATTTTTGTACCTTTTGAAGGACTTTTGTTCCATTTTATTCTTGTTGGTATAAAGAGATCTTTTAAGACATTTAGTCTGTTATATTGGAAGAAACAATCATAAAAGTTATCCTAGGGGCTCCTGGGTGGCTCAAGCCTTAAGCGTCTGCCTTCGGCTCAGGGCGTGATCCTGGCATTCTGGGATCGAGCCCCACATCAGGCTCCTCTGCTGGAAGCCTGCTTCTTCCTTTCCCACTCCCCCTGCTTGTGTTCCATCTCTCACTGGCTGTCTCTCTCTGTCAAATGAATAAATAAAATCTTAAAAAAAAAAAGTTATCCTAAATGTTAAAAAGAGACAAAAATATGATAAACACATTTTATGTTATTTTTTAAGATTTTATTTATTTCTTTGACAGAGGAGAGAGCACAAGTAGGCAGAGCAGTAGGCAGAGAGAGAGGGAGAAGCAGGCTCCCCACTGAGCAGAGAGCCCAATGCAGGGCTCTATCCCAGGACCCTGGGATCATGACCTGAGCTGAAGGCAGAGCTTCAAATGACTGAGCCACTCAGGCACCCCGAAAAACACATTTTAAACATAAAATTAAAGTGAAAAATCTCCAGAAATGCTAGAAGTATAAATGGTGAAAGAAAAAGTGAAGACTAATGGTATATTTTTATTTATAAAATGCAAAGAAATAAAAAATACATAAATTCTTCAAAAGAGAATGTAGAAAGGATACGAATAAATATGTAATCAAATATATGGAATTAAATCTTAAATACTAAAAACTTTGAAAAGAAAAAATAATATAATTCCATTGTGGAAAGAAAACATGGCTACAAGATAAAGTTTTGTATTAAAAAAATCATCTCCAAGTGCACCTAATAATTCCTTCTAAATTTGTAGTTTATTTTTATCTTTTTTAAAGATTTTTTTTTTTTTTGCAATCTGTACACCCAACATGGGACTTGAACTCACAATCCCGAGATCAAGAGTCACATGCTCTTCCAACTAAGCCAGCCAGGTGCCCTTCTAAATTTGGTTTAAAGTCTTTATCCTGTGGTAAGACTGCCTGAGTTTAAATCCCTATTCTATCATATTTCTAGCTATGTGAACTTTAAAATATACTTAATTGTTCTATGGTTCAATCTCCTCATAGAAAAAAATAATAATGTAATATCAACATCATAATCTGTTTAGGAGAACGAACAAGATAATATATAGAAGGGAAATAGCCCATGTATTGGTACATGGTAACATGTTCAGTGAATGTTAGCATTTGGTTTTATTGTTAATTAACTTAGAAAATGAGAAAGCAGTTAATTTTGGCAGCAAAGTTCAGGTATTCACACTTATTTCTATGTGCAGTTAGACCACTTGTATCAGGTCTGAAACAAGCAGATAACCAACTGGCTTTATGCTCTAATTTCCCCATTGAGAGGGTACTGCTGGCAGATGCCTGGCTTTTAACCATACTGGCAGGCCGGTCATTGGAAAGTTTCAGTGGTATGATAAAATTATCTCTTGAAATTCTGACAAAACTGAAAGGCTTGAGAATGTTATAAAATCCTTTATTCCCAGTATTTCCAGCACTCTGTTCTTGTTTACCTCTCTGGATCAAAGTCTTTCTGGAATAAGGGGCATTTTGGTCTTTCCTTGTGTTGAAACACTTGTTTACTCAAGGGGCGAACTTCAGATATTCTTTGGCAAAGTATTCAGGAGGCACATTGTAATGACCTCTAGTTGAAATAATGCTACTCCTTGGCCAGCCAGCTGCATTGAATGATTCCTCCATTCATTACCTTGCGTAAGCATTTCTGTGGTCATACAAATTTGATGATAAACCCTTTTTTGTGTGTAATATCTTAGTGGTCCCTTCTTTCCAATTAATTATGCAAGTGAACATCGTGTCTTTGTTTTCTTTTCAGGTCTTAATTAATTTCATATATTCATCAATTGTTTTTACCATCTACTAGCTTGTAGGTTTTGGGCATTATTATAATATAGCCTTTGAACTGTGGTGGAGTCATATTCTGCCTCAAGAGCAATTATTTACTTTAGTTTACCTTTCCAAAGAATAACAATTCAACCAATGAACAATGCTGTCAAGGAAAAAGACAAGCAAAATAACAAGTCTATTTCTTTTAAGATCACTTAACAATTTTCTTTCTGGTACTCCATGCTAATCCAGGTGTTTAAATGCAGCTGACACCTGCTCTGGAAGTCTTTTTTCAGTATAATTGTTAATAGAAGCTCTAAAAATCTTTTCTCAATGTAATTGTTACTAGAGGCTCTAACAGTTAACAAGAAATAAAAGCAAAACTATATTAAGAAATAAAACATGATTATGAACTAGAAGTCAGTAGTCCTGGGCTGACAAAACTTTAAAATACACTAAAATGGAAAGAGTGAAATTGGCAGTCTTTGAGTATGATTCTAATTAGACATGGACTACTTCAGTTTTAGTTGGAGTGTATAATGTATCTTTTGGGGAACGTATATTTGTAAATAATGTAATTCCTATGATAATTTGCTATAATGTCATTGTTAATAGAAAATAGAGTTTACTGAAAATGCTATTTGATACTTTTTAATAAATTGGGAGTTTCTCATTAAAAACAACCACATTACCCCCGTTTCTCGTCCCAAAAAACCCTACTTCTTTCCTTCTTCAGCTGTCTCCCTAGACTCTAGTCCTTGTTTTTCCTCATGAAATATATTAACAAGACTGGCTACTCTTTTTTCCTACTCATTTTCCTACTCATTTTTTCATGTCCATTCCTCAACTTCTTCCTTTAATTAACTCCAGTCTGATTCCTTTTCCTGTCACTGCAGCAAAATAGCTCTTGCTGAGTGCACCAATGACTTCCAGATCACTAACTCCTTGAGTCATTTTTTTTTTTTTTCAGGTCTTATCTTACATGACCTTTCAGCAGCATTCAACATTGTTGACTACTCCCTTCTTCTTGAGAGACTATTTGGTCTCCTTGACACAGACTCTCTAGATTTGACCATCCCTTCTCTATCTCCTCTCCTTTATAGGTGCACTTTCTTCTAAGCCAGAAATGTATGGAGTTCCATTGGTAGTTGGCTCTATATTTGTTTTCTCAGCCCAGATGTCTTCTCTAAGTTACAGACTCATATATTACATGATGGCTCCTTGAAGTCTTCTCAAAGATATCTCAAAGTTATTGCAAACTCGTTATATCCAGAATACATTCATGATCTTCTTTCCCTACTCTTACCAGTCAAGGGACAGTTGTAACTTCAAAGCACAGTGTCTCTTACCAAAGAAAATGATGATTTTGTATAGGGTTTTAGGAAACAAGGCATTTTAGAAGTGGACAAATTTCAGAAACAAAGTTGTTTAGGGATTGACTAGTTGTCAACTGTGGAAGCACGGTTTCTGAATGTGGCTGCAGCTGATTGACTTTCAGAAGTGCAAGCTCAAGAGTGAGGCTGTTGCTGATTAGTTCTCAGAAAAATGACCCTGTTGCTGATTGGTTGCTAATATGACAATTTCCCCAGTCCTTATTCCTGCCAAATCTTGTCTCTCTTTATTTTCAAGTATGAAAATATTTTATTTTTTTCATCAGGTGGAAAGTTTATTTTAAAAACAGGAATAAGCTTGGTGTGCTTCCTCTTCACAAAGACAATAAAAACCTATGCTATGAATGAATAAACTGAGACTGATAGAAATCATGTAATTTATGAGTTTTGATAACTAGCACATCATATGCAAGAGGGACTATTTATGTTCTTATATATATTTTTTTCACTTAAAGAAATGTTGTTTTGAACAGGTTGTATAGCAAACCATTTTTATAATTTATGATAAGTCTTAAAAATAAAAGAACACAAAATAATTTCACTTATATAGTATTCTAAAAAGTAGTTAGCTAAATCTTGGTTGCAGACTCAGTTTTCACTCTGTACTCCTAAGTGAACTGAAGAAAGAAGGTACCATTACATATAGTGTTAAGCAATTTATAGGTATAAAAAAATGGCTAATGGTGGCCATTGCTAACTGTTATTATACTTCCTCCTTAAGTCATAAGTTTTTAGCATCATGTTTGGCATACAGTTTACATTCAATAAGTTTTGTTGAATGTAATTATATTGATGCTGCTAACACTTAAAAAAACTTTCTGATAAGTTAGAACTATGTTCTAGAAATTGAGGTTTTTCTGCTAAAGCTTTTGGTAGTGTTGCCATTAGAGTTAAGGTACTCATTAGAAGCTGACAAAATCATTCAAATGTGTTATTTAGCTTAAGCTATATATAAAAGCACACTTTTTCCTGAATTATAATTATTGTTAATAGACAAAATATTTTACCTATCATCTATTTTTTTCAAAATAGTAGTTAATAACTGATAAGTAAAAAGAAAAGAGATGTGACAAAATTCCCTTCTTCATTTCAATGATTTTAAATGAATATAACAAATACTTGTGAAAAGTATACTCAATTCTGCTGATATAAACATATAATTTCAAAAATAGAGTTGGCTAAATTAAGTTCTTTCCCTATTTTTGGAGCCCTTCAAAGAATTTTCTATTTCACTTGATAAGACCTTTTAATATTTAACTGGGCTCAAAATCAATTTTTGGCAAAAGAGGTAGATTTACAAACAGAAGACATGAGTTCTAGACCAAGTTTAACCTTTTTTACCTGTAAGGTCACATAGTTTAACAAAATGAGCAAAATAACACTGCCGTTCCTTTCCCACAGGATTGACATGCAAATGACCTGCAAATTCTATATTAAGATTTTATTAGTATTTTATAACATTCCCAATTTTAAAGAGGATTGCATTACAATTACAATAGCAAATTACTTATGTGGCCTTTAAAATTCCCAAAGAAAATCTTTCTAGATATAAACCATTGTAATGACTCACATTCATTAGGCAAGATAAATCTGGATTTAAGGATGTAAGTTTATTATTCTTTAAATAAGCCAGTGATAACAATATCTAAGGAATCTGACTGAGTAAAATCCCTTCAATTCACAGTCAAATACAGAAGCAGAAGCTAGTCTGCTTCCTGTTATCTTTGAGAGGCTTACATTTTTGTAAGGAAAGTTTCACCAGGGTGATTGTCTTAATTATTTTTATTTGAGTAGCAGAACCTAATAAACCAATCCAGATTGTTACCTAGCTCAGTAGGAGAGAAAATAATAGGATATCATCTCATCTTCTGCCTAGAAATCATGTCCTCAGTTACTTTGTTTCTTCCTCTTTTATTGTGGTGTGAAGAGTAGAAAGGAGAGCTCCCCTCTGCAGGGGAAGTCTTACAGAGAAGGTAACCTGGTTTTACCCTGTCTTTTAGAAATCTTTGCAGTTTGGAAAAGCACATTTCTCAGTTAAAAAAAATATATGTATCTCTCTATATATAGATAGATATATGGTAATTTTAGTGTGGATTTGGATTCTCTTTGATCTCCAGACTTTGAAAAACTTGAGGAAGAAGGAGAAAGAATCAGATGGTGATGGAGCTCATGTGGTTGACTCAGGTGGCTAAGAGGGCACCCTTCTGGTTGTGTGATGCTTCAGAGAGATTCCTTCATACAGATTCCTTAGCAGGGAAAGAGTTCCTTTTTATTCTAAACAACAATGATACAATCTTACTTTATCAATAACATATTATGAAATGTTAGCTCATTAGGAAAAATGCCAGCAGACTAGTAAAGCCTTTTTTCCCCCTTTTTTAAATCCCCATCCATATCTAGCTTTTGATTATTAGAGAACTGAAGGAGTCCGTGAGCTTTTGAACCACAATAAGGAGAGGAGCAAGGGAGATAATATTTTGAGAATTTATATTCTGTTCTATCAGAACAGGTTGTTTTGGGTTAATTATTCATTTCCAAATTTGAAATATTTATTTTCCAAAACAATTCATTTCTGATAGGGAACTTGCAAGCAGGGGTTGAGAGAGGAAGTTCTTTTTCTAAGATTTCGAAAGAAATATGTGCATTTTTCCAAGGTAAAAATGTAACATTCCTCAAGATATATGATTTCAAAAGCTTCCCTTCATTATTTTTCAATATTCTTTATAGTAGAATTTGCTTCTACTGCATAAGTGTAATAACCAGGGATTTAAAATGTCTGAATTAGGAATTTTAGCATTTTCATTTTGTTCTTGAAATAGTTTATTTTAAAACTTCCTTAATGTACTTTTCTGCTATTTCCTGTACAGCTTTCATTGCCCAGCAAGTGTTTCACTATCTTTACTGGATACAAAGAGAGCAGAGTAATACCTTTTACCAGATTTTCAAAAAATTTGTTTTAGAAGTGGTTGGAATTTAAAAACAACTAAATAGATTTGGAATATATATAGAAGGGTAATTTACATGAATGGGTAGACATGGAAAAAGGAAATAAGGCAACCAATAAAATGTATATGCTCCCTCATTTAAAGGCATGCAACACTATAACAGTACTTAAAAGTATACTTGTCTATACTAAAATATATAGCAACATTTGAGAAAAATTAAATAAAATAATATGATATACAGTATATATTTATATTTGCAGAGAAATGCATCCACTGTGTGCTTGGTCATTTTAGTTGAAGAAATTATTTATTGTATTTTACTCATTTTCTCACTCAATTTATGGCTGTTTTACTGATTGACTTCCAAAATAATTAAATCTGTCCTTTGTCAATGTTCTAATATTTAAAGAAGTTTTTAAAAGACTTTCCTGATTAGTTGAATAAAAGGACATTTTTAGCTAGAATTGAAGTCAGTAGTTCACATAGTGACAGGAGTGGGGAGTAGGATTAAATACAATCTCTCATTTGAACTGGAATTAGAGACTGCAGTCAGAGAGGTTGAATGATGTCTTTTCCATTCCCTAATGTCCCCTTCCCAAATATTTGCCAAAAATCTCAGGAAAATCAGATTTGATCCATCTCATCAATTTTTAGTAGGGTGGGCATTTTGATTCCTTCTTGAGGCTGGATGCTCACTGTGCCACTGATGTCCACTGTGCCAATTCTACAGGAAACTTGACACTGTGTTTTGTCTCAATTCTAGTTGACTGTGAGGGCTGCCTCAATGTCAGTCAAACCACACCATAGTTGTCCTCACTGCTGCCCAAACGGAGAAGTTTGCACCTTTGTTCAAGACTCTTTTCTGACATATTATTTGACATAGAAGGTGTTAGCTATATGGAATAGCACCTCTTCCTCATAGTTCTTATTGACACATCTTCCATATCATGTTTATTTGTTTATTGTCTATATTTCCACCTCCACCCGTCACCTCCAGTTTGTAAGCTCCCAGGGACCAGGAGCATGGGCTTTTGGCAGGCACTTAATTCTGACTCATCGTAGGCACTTGACAAATATCTACTGGGTGAATAATAAATTAATTTCCAAATTTCTTCTTATAAGTAATATTTAGGTTAAAATATTTTTGTAACAATTTTTGTTGGAAATTTCAGGTGATATTTTGAAGACCCATTTCTAGATTCTTGATACAGATTTCTAATTTACTTTTCCTTAATTTTATTTGGATTTCTGCTCCCACCACCAGTGATTAAGAATGCTGATTTTTCTAAAAGTATTCTGGTACTGCATATAAAACTACTTTTAGTTATCCAGTTTAATATAGAAAGATGCTATCTAATTTTAATTAAGAATTACCTGATTACTTGTTCTTGAATGTTCCAACCTAACGTAGTATAAATATCTCATATAAAACCAAGAATGGACTCTTTCCTTCTTCCAAAGGAGTAATACCCAGTTCTTTCATTATAACTTGCAGCATCCATAGGGAAGGTCTATTACTTTTCTGTTAATAATACAATTTCATACAATGTTTTGCTGCTTGCAATATTATTGAGTGTAAAGTCTAAAAAATTCAATTATGAACACACCCAAATGTCAAGTAAAATAAACATTCTTTTAAAAGCACATCTATGATTTTAAACTTTAAGGGAAATTCCTAGGGATCAAAAATAAAAATACATATGGAAAGTGAGCAGCTATAATACTAAGTAAGCACTAAAATCAATTTGTTCCAAGGGCATTTCTCTATAACAGAAATATAGTGGCTTAGTTTTGTTTGTTTGTTTTTATTTTGAGTATAGTTGACATACAATGATGTTGCGTTTGTTTCAGGAATATGACATAGTGATTCAACAACTCTATATGTTATGGTACACTCACCACAAGTGTAGCTACCATCTGTCATCATGCAATGCTATTGCAATGCCATTGACTGTATTCCCCATGCTGTACCTTTCATCTCTGTGAGCTTATTTATTCCATAGCTGGAAGCTTGTATCTCCTACTTCCCTTCACCCATTTTGCCCATCTCCTCTCTGTGAATCCTCAGTTTGTTCCCTGGATTTATAGGTCTGATTCTGCTTTTTGATTATTTATTCATTTGTTTTGTCTTTTAGATTCCACATATAAGTGAAATCATATAGTATTTGTCTTTCCCAGACTTATTTCACTTAGCATACTACCCTATAGGTCCATTCATGTCGCAAATGGCAAGGTCTCATCCTTTTTTTATAGTTGACAGAAGATTAATATCCAAAATATATGAAGAGCTTATACAACTCCCCATCCTACAAAACCCCCGAAGTAATGCAATTAAAATGGGCAGAGGACATGAATAGAAATTTTTCCAAAGAAGACATACAGGTGGCCAATAGACATATGAATAAGGTCAACATCACCAGACCTCAGGAAGATGCAAATCAAAACCACAGTGAAATAGAACACCAATCAGAATGGCTAGAATAGAAAACACAAGAAATAACAGGTGTTGGTAAGCATGTGGAGAAAAAAGAATTCTAGATGCTTAGATTTTAGGTTTTAAATGCTATCTAGGGGAAAGAATCTCCATTACTTAGTATTTTTTTCCATGTGAAAATGTACTATATATATTGGGTGCTGGTTCAGGACGCATACTTTATACTGAAGATAGAATGATAAGCTATCAAGGACAGTCTCCTTGCTTCCAAGGATGGATTTTCAATAGGACATTTTACTTTTTTGTAAGGCCAGCAGCTTTTGAATAGAGTTAACTTATGTTTTTTGTTATAAAATATTCAGTGATTATGGCTTGAGATTCCTTTCCTTTCCTTTCCTTTCCTTCCTTTTTTTTTTTTTTTTTTTTTTGCCATTGCTTTATGACCTCCTCTGTGAAGTGAGTTGCTGGTTCTGCTACAGTGACATATGGGAGACCATCAAAATCCATGCTGATAGAGGCAGAGAAAGGAAATAAAATCCAAATCCATATTGAGATCTATTCCCAATTGTCATTTATTCTATTATACATTATATGACTCTCTATTAGAATGTAAATTTCATGAGAATATTTATCTTTTCCAATCTGTATATCACGGAATTCCAGCTGTTAGAAGAGTTAATGGCAGACAGTGATTGTGATTAAATGAATAAGGAGAAAAAATATTAATTTCTCCATGATGGGAGATGTTTAATATAACCAACCTGTTACTAGATAGCTAAGCACTGGCAGAACGTCAGAGTTGTTCAGAGCCACTGATACAAATGCTCTCACATTCTGATTCTGTTCTGAGTGGTACAACCACATATCTTTCCCCCAAATCCTCTTTGTCACCAATATTCTGACTTGTTTCTTCCAAGTCCATCACCAATATACTCTCCAGATCATAGGATTCTAATCTCAGTCATCCTTCTTTTGGAAAAAATGGAAAACACTGGAGGATTTATATTACCACCCCTTTAGATGATCTCATAGGAAATGATCCTATAAGTCATAGGAGATCCCTCAAAAGGATACAGGTGGAATTTTAGCCAGTGCTGATAGAAATGTTCTTAAAAATATTGTTAAACATATCTAACTTTATGGTCAATTATTTTGTTTCTTGTTTAAGAAACCTTTCTCTGTTTCAAGGTCTAAAAGATATTCACCTATTTCCTACATTATGGACTGAATTGTTTCCCCCTCAAATCCATATGTTGAAGTCCTAACTTCCAAAATGATTGCATTTGGAGCTGACATTTTTGGGAGATAATTAAGTTTAGATAATTAAGTTTAGATCCTGTCCTCATGACAGGATTGGTGCCCTTCCTTATAAGAAGAGACACCAGAGAACTTGGGTTCTCTTTCTTTCTGCTATGTGAAGACAATAAGGCAGCCATCTGTAAGCCAGGAAGGGAGCTCTCACCAGAACTCAACCATATTGGCACCTTAATCTCAGACTTCTAGCCTCCAGAATTGTGAGAAAACGAATCTCTTGTTTTTATTACCCAGTCTATGGTATTTTCTTATGGCGAAACACTCACTAAAAATTTGTTTGTTTTGTTTTAATATTTAAATCCCCAATCCACATAACATTTATTTGTTGACTTTTTTTTGCAACTTAATAATTTTACTTAATATGTTTTTTTCCAGCTTCATCTGTTATTCCTCCTTTTTCAATGATGTGATATGTTGCTATTTTATATAAAAATCACATATATATGTGCATCTCTTTTTGGGTTCTATTATTTCATTTGAAATTATTATGAAAAATATTAGATAATAGTTGGATATGTATATTTAATTATATATGCACATATAGTTAGATATATTTATTACATACTTATATATTTATTACATAATTACATTACATAATAATAATTATGTATATATATTTCATATATCTGTCCTTAATAGTATTATACAGTTTCAATTACTATTGATATGACTTCACAGTAAGTCCTTTTATCTGGTAGGGTAAGTCCCCTATCCTTTAGAAATACCCTGGCTATATTTGGCTTTTATTTTTCCACATATGTTTTAAAATAAATCTGTCAAATTTAATGAAAAATCTCATTGGGATTTAGATTGGATTTTCATTGACTCTATAGATTAATTTGAAAACAACATGGTTTCATAATATTGTCCTATTTATGAAAATAATATACATCTCCATTTCTTGAACCTTAAAACCTATTTTCTAAAGTTGATTTTATCCATCGAGTTCACTGTATTGATCCAACTTGTTAATTAAAAGAGGATTTATATTTTAAAAACTCCAGAAGATTATACCAACAATGATTAGAAATAGTGGAAAAGTTAAGGAGAATGATTGGATATAAGATTAATATATGAAAATCAGTTCATTTCTCTACACTAAGAGCAAACAGCTGAATATATAATTGGTATGAAGACATCCTTTAAATAGTGTGAAAGAATATGATGTATGAATTTTTTTCCCTAGAAGTCTCCCCAAAAATACCTGGAAAATGTATTCTCTGGGTTCTTGAGTCTTCAAAAGTTTTTATTTGTTATCTTCCTAATGGAAAGATGTTTTATTGAATTCCAAATATCCTAAGATCAACTGTTTTTCCCTTGAAGACTTTCAGATATTACTTGTGCTAGCATTTAATTTTGGTAAGGAGAATCTGAAGCTACTCTGGTATTTATGTTCTCAGGTGATTTGATCATTTTGCCTATATGCCCAAAGGATTATTTGCTTAATTTGAAATCTCGTGATATTAGAATATGTATCAGTATTGATCATTCTATTAATTTTTGTAGTCTTTTAATATGCAGATCAAAGTCCTTGTTTATTTCTGGAAAATTTTTGTATCATTATTAATTTTTATCATGAGTTCATAGAATTATTAGTAATCTGACGCTATCAGTATAGAACTCGTATGTGTTAAATAATCTCAATATGACTGAAAATAGTTCTGTAAACGTCATTTTTCTGAATGACAGTTTAGCTGGTAAATTTTAAATTCACCATCCTTTGCCCTCAATACTTAAAAATAATATCTACTATAGTCTGCCTACTCTTTTTAATAAAAGAAGTTTTCTGTAAATCCAATTGTTATTACTTTTTGGTCATCTTGCTTTCTTTTTGGTTGCTTTCAGAATTTGTCCTTGATGTTTCACAGTTTCAGTATGGTGTGTCTAAAAATCAACACATTATGCACATTTAAACTGTTCATCGGGTTTTCTTAACCTGAGAACTTTCAACTATCAATGCTTCAAATATTTGTTTTACAACATTGTCTTTATAATCTCCCTCTAGAGCTAGGTGTATTTTGGAAGCCATCTTGTAGTACAGAAACTGAATTTTTATTTTTACTCAATGTATTTTAATTTCCAAAATAGCTGCTTGGTTATTTATATTTACCTTGATTTTTATTAAAATTTCTGTTCTTTATTTTTGTACATTTTTTCCTTTATCTTTTGAGGATTTATAAAAACATTTATGCTAATACTGTGTTCAGATCTCTCTATTATCCTTAAGGAATTTTTTCATCTTTTGCATCTGTTTTCTTAAGCTGACTGTTCTCTTATGCTTCAAAATTCTTATTTTTGTGAAAATTTTCATCAGAATTTTCTTCCTTATAAACTCTAGGTTTTGAGGGCTCCTTGTGAAATGTTTCAATAATTATGTTCTAGGCTCTTTAGGCTTTAGAATTGCAAATCAAGACTTATGTTAACAAGTCTTTTGGAATACAAACATGCAATTTCTGGCTCTACCCCTGTTTAGAAGTGACAGTCTGGACCCAGCCTACCAAGCATGATTACATCACCTTATCTTACAGTCTAAGAACTGGTTAACAGCTTAGATCTTGGTGGCCCATAATTGGCATTGCTCAGGAAGCACATTTCAAATCCAAGACCATAAATGGAGTGAATGGCTTCAGTCTTTATTTCTCAAGCATAGAGACTCCCCTCTCAATAGCTGCATTTGTGTCCATTTCCTCGTGGGAGTGAGACTTACCTCTTCCGGATTTTTCTTCTGTATTTTGTCAGGAGAAAAGGTGGAAGTTTATGAATGTATTTGATCTGCCATTTTGTCTGAGAAATCCATTAAGGAATTTTATTTCTAAAGTCAAATAGTTTACAGATAAAACATTCGTGCAGTTTAATCATACAATTTAATGAGTTTTGACAAACATATACACAGGTAACCAACCATAGCATTCAAGAAATGTGGCATTTCAAAGACTCTTTTCTTTTGTAGCATCTAATTTGCTCTGAACCTCAACTAGTAAATGTGTCCTGTAGCATACTGAATTTTTAATCTTTCCATTTGGTTCTTTTCTGTAACTTCTTATTGTCTCTTCAATGTGGTCACACTTTTTAAATACTTGGACATTTTGTAATGGTTTTTTTAACAGTCATATCTATTCATTCCATCATCTCTGCCATTTTTGGGTCTGTTATTGATTTATTTTTCTCTTCATTAAGGGTCACATTTCTTGCTTTTAGTAATATTTTTTGGATGCTGATTGTTGTATATATTAATTCTATTGTTGAGTGTGTTGGGTTTTTATTGTCTTTCTCTAAAGACTTGAATTTTGTTATTTAAGCTTGTTTATAAATTTTAGTTGAAGTGAGTCTAGACTAGCCTTTGGTATAATACAGCCTTTGCATTAAGAATTGACATTTTTTTGAGTTCTTTACTGAAAGCCCCATCTGCTCACTATGTTCTCTTTACTGTCACTGATTATAATTCAAATATCTCCACACCTTGTGTTGCTCTGAGAATTGTTCACCTTACAGGTTTCCTGTAGTTTTTTGCTCAATCTCATGGTATTTCACCAGCAAAGACAAAGGTTCTCATGCAGATTTCTGGGGCTAATATATCACTCTCTCCTTTACAGAATTTTGGCCCATAAATTCCATGTGCCTCTTCTCCCTGAATTGCTAGCTCTGTCTCCTTAACTCANNAGCAGGAATTCTGGAATCTGCTTGGGTTCTCTTTCTCTACAATGGTCTCAGGAGTGCTACCAGGCGGAAAGCAGGTGCAACCATTGGGGGTTACCTCATTGTTTTTCCTTCTCTCAGAGATCTTTACATCTGTTGTACAATGTCTGAAAACAGTTTTCATGTGTTTTGCCCATTTTTTGAGTTGATAAAGCAAAAGGCAAGTCTGGTACCTGTTATCCTGTCATATCAGAAGTGGAAATCTCTCATACTTGAATTTCATAATGTATTATTTCAATACCTCAGCTATTAAAGTCTTGTCACAAAAAGTCATCACAAGTTAGTACTTTTCCTAACATTATTCCCAGCCTTAACTACTTTTTGCCCTTTCCTGTGATGGCCAGTGAAGTAATCAAGGAGCCATATAACTTTATATATGATAACTAAATTAAAATTTCCTGGGATTATGTGGTTAGTTAAAATTGGTTTTGTTGTGCTCACTTATTACAAATTACTATATTCATAGTGTAGATGAATACTGGGTAATTCAAATGTCTATCAAGGCTGCACTTAATTGCATCTTAACAATTTACTGCTAATAAACTCATCTACCAGTTAATCTCTTGGAGACATGGGCAGCATAATATAAAAAAACTACTTTACAGTAGTAGCTAAGTACCTTAACCTTCTGATAATACCTGGCAATTTTTTTCTGGGTGAAAACATGGGCTTGAAAAGTTAAGAACCTCTTTATTATTTTTTGGAAACTGTGGTAGATGTATGTAACCAAATAGAAATAACCTTTTTGTTGTTGTTGTTGTTGTTAAATAAATGATGATATACATGAACACATGTTCAGCATCTTTCCTGGGAATATTATACAGATGATAGAAGAATAAAACACTCTCTTTCTACTGAGGTTGCTGAGCCGAATCTACATTGGTGCATTTCCCCGACATGTAAAGTGCTTGTTTGCAGCAGGGGAGAATGAGGCCAGTTTACAAAGAGAGCAGAGGAAAAAGAGGGGATACTTTTGTAATTCTCTGAGCAATGTTAGTTTTTTCTTTTTTCCAGCTACATTAATCAACAAATTTCCTTTTTACTTCAATTGGATTGATTTAAGTTTTTATCTTTTTAAACGAAAGATTCTGGTGATTACATTATTCAAATAAAAATGCAAAAAGTATTTTGTATGTTTTCTGTCTAAGGCCACAAAGTTGTTTTACTTATATCAATGTCGGTATTTCAATATTAGGAGTGCTTATCCTTTTTTCCTGGCATAACTCTATTTATTTTCAGTCATTTGATTGCCCTGTACCATCTCAGCACATATACGCAATGTGGATGTGGTATGAAATTTATCTTCAAATATATTATTGCATGTTCCTATATTCTTCTTATATCTCTTTGTCCTATTTCTTCTATAAGATATTGCTTACACTTGTACTTAGCCAAAAGGCCGAGAAGCAACGTGAGATATTTCCTGTTTTCTCCCTTTTTGTTTTGTTTTTGTATTTTTCCATAGTGTTTTTCAAAGTGTAAACTCATCAAATGTTAATTTGGTGAGTGGTTTCTGGGAAATGATATTCTACTTCACCTGAGCTTAGTGTAAGTTTGGCATTAAAGAAAAGGTTGTTTTACATTGTTCTGTTTTCTCTCCATGCCTTACTATTTATATTTTTCCCTTAAAGTGCTGCCAATTAGTCCTGGTCTCATGACTAATATTTGGACCAATTATAATTAAACAGCAAATTAATTAGTTTTTACAGGAAAATGTAAAGAAACATTCTTTTCCTTACCCCTGATAAGCAGAGTACTCATATAATCCAGATCATACTGTCTCCATATATATCTGCATCAATTTCTTTTCTGATCCATGGGTAGATAATTCATAAAGATTTGCATCTACTTCACATGACTATAATGGTAGTTTTCACCAACATCAGAATAGCCAAAAAAATTTAGAGCACAAAATACATGTTAGACATTCTCTCAAGTGAATCACATGCAAAATCTGGAGTTCTACGATCGGCCAATCACTACATACTCATTTGATAGAAGAAAAAACAAAAAAGTTTCAAATAATTTAGGTAATTTAGATTATAAAGTAGTGATTTGGATTAGAATAACCTCAAAACCTGTTTATAATATTAACTAGGTATATGGCTTTAGATAAGTTATTCAACCTCTACAAATTTCAATTTTCTATAAGATGGGAATTAAAAATAGTACTTGCCTCTGAAGGTTATTGTGATGATTAAATGAGCTTACATACTTATAATATTTAGCATAGAAGTCAGTACATAAAAAGTATTAATAGTAGATATTTTCATTGTTGTTGTTTTTGTTATTATTACTATTTCCAAATATAAATCCTAGTCCACAAAAATCTTGGTAACTCTGAAACAAGTATTTTTTTGTACCATATCACATATACTGAGATATGTTCCTAATAATAACTTTGTCTGAAGATAGTGGGTGGTCATTTTTAATCTACATAAAGTATACCTTCCTTTTGACTGGATGGCAAACAACTTTCGCTGTGTCACCTCAACGACACTTGTCTTAAAAAAGTGTCCTAGTACCCTCTTTGGTGGGCTACCTATAACCCCCTGTATGCTATTTGGCACCTGTTGCACATGAAACAAATAAGCAAGCTTGAGAGAAGATACCTTGATTACTTATGAGCTTCTAGTTTTTGAATTTGAAACTTTTGAATCTCAGATATGCTTTCTATTTTAGAATCCTTATTATTTCACCATTACTTATTTATTTTTCTTTTATTTTTGACTTATGCTATTTTCACTGGTTCCCCCCTCCCTACCCCCACCACTGCAGTCAAATGGTCCCTAAGACACATGACTGATAAAGAACAGATTGTGATTTCAGCCAAGATCCATCTGAATTAAAAGTCCACATTAAGAAAGTCGGGTAAAATCAATAGATGAGGACAAGAAAAGTAGTTCCCAAAAATATATAGAAGAAGGTTGTCAGCTGTGGCTCTGATTTAGAAAAAAAATGAGAAGGTTTTAAATAAAATATATATGTTTTCCTGGACCTTAGGCTTATGTATACAATTACCACTTCCAACACTATCTACCTTGTACTGTATTTTCCTTCCTAACATGTGCCTTCTCCATCATATTCCTTCTGTTTAATTACAATCACAGTCCAAATTGTCACTTACACAAGAAGTAGTGGAGATTCTGCACTGTGCCACCCAAGGTTTACTCTGGATTGTTCCTCTACAACATACTACAATCTATTACTCCTTTTCTGCTTCATTGTTTCTTTACTCTGGCCTGGATCATTTCAACTACCTTCAAACTGTTCTATATGTTTTATTATTGCTGTTCTCATTCTGCCTCTAATCCATTCTTCGTAAAGAACAATCCTTCAGTAGTTTCTTATAGTTTATGCAATAAAAAATAAAAGTAGGATATCCAGACTTTTGCTGATGTGTGTCCTTTCTCACTCCGGCCGTCACGACCCCCATTGGTTTCAATACTGAAATTCTCACAGTCATCCTTTTTTTCTGTCACTTTTTTGTCACATCCTGTGGCTTACGCATGTGCTGATCCCTCTGCCTAGAATTTTTCTTCTAGATTGCCAGAAGATCTTTATTCTTCAAGGTGCCTTTCTAAGGTTCTCTTTCTGAAGCAGAGATGATTATAGTCCCTTTGTATCACTAGGCAGGTTGAGGAATTTCAATCAGTTTTGAGTTGAGGCTAAAGTATTTGTACACAATGATGTTCCAGTTATCTATTTCTGCATAACAAACAGCACTCAAACTTAGTGGCCTAAAACAACACAGATTTATTTGCATTCATTTTCTTCAATTTGGGTAAGGCTCAGAGCAGATTGTCTCTGCTTCTTTGGTTCCTTGTCACATGGGCCTCCACGGGCTATTTGGGCTTCCTCACTGCACGATGGCAGAATTCTCAGAACAGGAGCAAGCCATATCAACTGCTTATGATCTAGCCTCAAAGTCACACAGCTCCACATCTGCCGTGATCACAACCCTGCCCTAGTTCAAGCAGAGGAAGCACAGACTTCATCTCAGACAGAAGGAATTCGAAGTCACATTCTAAGAAGAGCATGTCGGAATACAGATTGCTGCAGATAGTTTGGGAAGATTTTAGAGGCATTTGGAAATGCAGATGAACATTTTCCATATATATTATGTTTTTCAGAAGTAAAAAAATGAACATATGAAACTACTTTTTAATTGTTATAAGCTATCCACTCAATTCAAGATTTAGAAAAGCGGACATTTTTTAAGGTCGTGCGTTGTTACTGTGCATCTCTTGGCTTTTATCATTTCAGTTTTGGTGGTTGCATTAATGATTATGTAGAGTGTTCGGAAACACAGCAGGTTTAATATTAACCTGATAAAATCATACCGACTTGTAGGAATTTCCCAATTTTGATATTAAAAGGTTTTATTGTAAATTCCAAATTATTTATTTCCCACTGATAATTCATAATAGGAAATGTTGAAAGGAATGAATATCCTTAAGTGAGAATACAATATTTTCTTTTCTTTCCTTACTTTCATTTTTTTATCCCTCCCTTTCTTCCTCTTTATCCCTTACCTTCTTTCTCCTGCCTCTTTCCCCTATTCTTTCTTCCTTCCTTCTTTCCTCACTTCTGTAACTTTCCTTTTGTCCGGTAAAAACAATAAAACAGCAGCAACGACAATAAAGAATACCTGTGTCATAAATTTTTGTGACAGAACTCTGTGGTTTATCACAGTAGAATGTTTCAATTACAGAAAGAAAGTACATATATCTCTAGGTCCATGGATGCTGTAGGAAGTTCTCTGATAAATTTGAGGAGCAAACATTATTTTCAACTACCTTTGAGGTTCTCTACCTTAAAAAGTGTATACACATGCATTTTTTCCCCTCAAAGCAAGGAAAACAGGGACAGAATATCAAAGTAAAGTTCAACTGTGTTACACTTCAAGTGACGATAATGTGTAAATTGAGGGGCCCCTGGGTGGCTTAGTCCTTAAGAGTCTGCCTTCGGCTCAGGTCATGATCCCAGCGTCCTGGGATTGAGCCCCGCATCAGGATCCCTGCTCAGCGGGAAGCCTGCTTCTCCCTCTCCCACTTCCCCTGCTGGTGTTCCCTCTCTTGCTGTGTCTCTCTCTGTCCAAGAAATAAATAACATCTTTAAAAAAAAGAATAATGTGTAAATTGAGAAGACAACATGCTCTTTTCTCTGTCTCCACGTACAATATATTCCTTCACCTTTCTGCACATATTCAATCTTTTTATTAATTTTTATATATTGGAAGGGAGTTGTATTTTGCATTTTCTGTGTGTTTTCATATGGGGACTACTTCAACAATCTATTTAAAACTTTATGGAATTTATGATATGTCAATGGAAAAAATGTCTGACTTTATGCTTGGACAAAAGATAACAAAAACAACTATACAGCTTAATGTTTGTAGGAAAACTATGTATTTCATATGTTCTCCTTCAGACAGCAATTACATAGACATCATATGTGAAATTTCAAATATATATATATATATATATATATATATATATATATATATTTTCTGTATTTTGTACCAACTCTGATTTCTGAGACAACAGCAAGTAAGTTTACTGATCCAGACCATTCTAGGAGGTCCTTATGAAATAAAAATGAAATTAACAACTCTAAGGATATACACTTATGATACAGGTTTATTTAATAGAGCCAGTGCATGCTCTTAAGTAGGCATGCAAGGCATCAATTACTGTATCCAAGAGAAATGTCCAAGAAGAGTTCTCTGGGCTTGAGCAGGAGTGAATGCCATTTATAGCATTTTGACTAGACATATTAGAGTCTAATATGTTCATCCCCATCTTTTCACTACATGTTTTATATCTTTATTTATGGTGAAAGGTGTTTATTTTACATTTTTTGAATGTGGATTTTGGTGTTTGTATATGTTTTAACCTTGTAAGATGTCTATACTCTAACAATGTATAGGATGTTTGATAAATAAATGTTTAAAAATATTTGATTGTTATCTCCACATATGTAATAATTCTTATTTTTATGAAGTTGAACATATGTGCATAGATGGAAAAATTAATTATACTGATATTAAAATATGCAGGATTATTTTTGAAGATACTATAGAATTGATTTTGTTAAGGGATCTTGTAGTAATCATAGTAATTAGTGCTTGGTGATGTATTTCTACTTTTGACACAAGTTTATAAGTACTACCGATCTTGGTGCTGGTAAGAGCAGTAAGTTTCTTAGTCTCAAGTTGTTGTGGAATCAGTTTATTAGACATCCAATAAATATTTTGTTGTGTGCATCTAATAAATGGACTTTGGGTTGTTTGCTGTTTAAAAGAGTACTTCCTGTGGACAAGTGTTGGACTAACCCTGATGATAATTATAGTTGCTTCAGCAGTTTTCTGTTTGCTTGGTTTTTGTTTTTGTGTTTTAGTTTCAGGAATTTGCTTAACTGGAATTAGAATGGGTTTATATATCTCTCTTTAACCTCTCTTCTTAGTTCACATCTTGTAACCTGTGTTTTCTTCAATCCATTCCATTCAGTGCATAATGGAGTTAGGTGGACAGAAGGAAGAACACACTTCATGTTCTGGCTTTGCCTCAACACTTAGTAGTGAAGATTAAATGACAGCCTTTATTTCCCTGCCTTCATATTCCCATGGTGGAGAGACTCTAGCTAGGCTTAACTTTCTATCTGTCTCGACTCTTCTTAAAGAAGGAGGAGTGACCAGGGGCACCTGGGTGGCTCAGTCAGTTAAGTGTCTGTCTCTTGGTTTTCGCTCAGGTCATGATCTCAGGGTGCTGGGTTTGAAAGAGCCCTGCGTCTGGCTCTGTGCTCAGTGGGGAGTCTGCTTAAGGATTCTCTTTCTCCCCCTTTCACCCAGCTTGTACTCTCTCTCTCACAAATAAATAAATAAGTCTTAAAAAAAAGGAAGAGTGACCTAACTTATTGGTAATTCTGGGAGAAGAAATAGGTGTGCATAGCTCTGTTCTCCCAGGCCTCATACTCCAAGACAGAATGCACAGAGAGAGCACATTCTGTCCTGTATTCCTGCATGTAAGGAACCTCATAAATATTCAGATGTCTTTTAAAGTTGTCTGTTAGTGCATAAGATCTTATATTCTATAGCAAAACCTTATTATTGCTTAGTAATCATGTGTGAAACCATAATCTTATCATAAGTAAACATTTATTTCATGGCTATTATTTGCCAGGTCTTAAATTATATAATATGTGTTTCAAGTAAAAAATGGTATGTTTGTAATCTAGTTATACTCTACTAAGAGATATAGAAAAATAGATAATCCAGCCATCTATCTCTGAAGAAGGTTTGGGAAGGAGGCCACAACCCAGACTGTTATTTTATCTATTTACACTCTACATTTTGCCATAATCTCAATCTTTAAGGAATTTCAGTTTTCACTTTACTTTTGGAACTTAATCAAGGGCTGCTACCACGTAGCATATTTATGATGCTGTTTGACTAGTAGAAGTCCAACATAAAAGCCATGCCACCTCATTCTTCATCATTTATCTTGACATGCAATAGCTTCCAGAATGCTTACTTCTTCATAAGTATAACATTCCAAGGCCTTAGGGACATCTGATGAGTACCCATTAACTTGTTTGCCTTCTTATATATATATATATCTTCTCTGATCTATACCTCTTTCCACTTTGACCTGTCATTGCTTTTTGGACCAGGATCCATATAAGAACACAATTGTGTGCATAGCCTCATATTAATTCCTAGTGATTTAACAGTGATATTGTATAATCCATATAATATACAAAAAATAATTCATGAATCGATTCTTCCTCTACCAATGAATTGTAAAGCATTGGACCCAGTGTATTCTGTGGATGTGTATGTGTGTGCAAGTGCGTATGTGTGTGCAAGTGCATATGTGTGTGTTCATGCTGGATACATGTAGCTTTAGAATTTTCAAAAGTATCCATATTACCTGTCAGGTTGGTAGTGATATACAATTTACACCAAATATCTGGGTTTTCTCTTTGTTTTCCCTCTGAAGAACTAGTAAATTTCTTTTGAGAGTCAGGTGTTGAGTTGTTTCAAGGCTAGTTCCAGGATACCCATTATTTTGTCCAGAGGTTGCAGCAGGTCAAGGATCTACCATCATTAGGGTGTGTCTCACTCACTTTGAATGTGTATGGCCCTTGACTATTTTCATTGATCGGTCACTGAGCTGAAATCTTTAATTGAGCTTTACAACAATTCTTCATTTCTGCTTTTCATTATTTTAGAAGCCAAAGAGATTTGGTTTGTTGTATGACATCAAATTGCATCCATTTTTTAATTATTTTGTCCATTTTCACAGTCTCCTTTTACTTTGGGAAAGCAACTACTTTTAATTATAGTTTTAATTTCTATCACCATGGATTTCCAGGTTTTTATACATAGATTTTAAACGTTTTTCAAAAAAGCTGGCAATGACATTTTATTTTCCTTCTATCTACAACCCTATAGCTCTTTAACTTTTTAAAAAAAGATTTTATTTATTTGAGAGAGAGAGAAGAGCGAGAGCGAGAGAGAGAGAGAGAGAAGGAAGAGAGAGTGCACAAACAGTGGGGAGGGGCAGAGGGAAAGGGAGAAGCAGACTCCCCTCTGAGCAGGGAGCCCTGTGCTGGGCTTGGTCCGAGGACTCTGGGATCATGACCTGAGTGGAAGGCAGATGCTTAACCTACTGATCCACCCATGCATACCACTCTTTAACTTTTATAAATAAAATGGTTACTATAAAATTTTGAAAAGTCAGCTCTGTTCTAAAATGAGGGGGTGTTCTTAAATCATTAATGTATGGCAGAGCTTAACAATGTCTAAATTGCAGTAGACTGTTATAACTATGTCAGAAAGAAAGGAGTTTTAAACTTCTAACACAACTCAACAACATTGATAATGGGAGGCAGTTTAGTTCAGTGGTTAACTGACTTCCAAGTTAGACAGAGTAGTATTTGAACCCTAGCTTTGACATTAACTACATATTGGACAAGCCATTTAACCCTCTTTGTAACTAATGTTGTCCAAGAGTTCCAAAGTGATAATAAAATCTTAAGAGATAATTATCTAACAATTTAAAATACACAAAGTACTCAGCATTCACTTTGATGTGACTATTTGGGGTTGCATGACAAATGTTCAATGGTAATGATGATGATGGAAAAGATGAGAATGAAGGCGATTTTGATTGAAGCGGAAAGGAATACATTGGAGATGGTGATAAGCTAAGTTGGCTTGCTGTTCAGGCTAAAATTAATTTATTTTCCCCACATTAGGAACCAGAGAGTTTGTAATCAGATGGAAAATTTCTCCCCTGTAGCTCTAGATATAAGGCAAATCCAGAGCAAAGAGGAGAGATAAAGGATGAATTAGATAGAGGTTGTAGCATGCAAAAATAGAGTCAAATGATGAGCAGGTGAAGCGTGGGGCAGGTGGGTTGGAAACAGGTGTCAAGGTTACCAAGCTAATAAGCAAAGAACATGAGTGTAAGGGAGATGAAGGGCAGTGTTAGATTGCTTTCTAAGAATTTCTATTTTTACTTAAGTGTGAATGTGAAATGCACTTCCAGTTAAAACTGAGAGTTCTAGCGTTTAAAGAGATACTGTATTTTTAAGACTTCGTCATGAAGACATGCCTAGCACATTGCCCATTATATAGCGATTGGTAACAAATATTTAATATATATTTGCTGATTAAGTATTATTTAATCAACAAAAATTACTAAACATAGAAAATATGGTGCAAAGAAGATGGAATTCTGGTCCTAACAAGGAGGATGATAACAATTAATACCAATATGTTCTAATACTGTGACATTTACTTTGGTTTTTAATTCCAAAATATTTTTGTTTTTATTTTATTTTATTTTATTTTATTTTATTTTATTTTATTTTATTTTATTATTTTATTTATGTTACATTATTTTTTTTTTAAGACTTTATATATGTGTCAGAAAGAGAGAAACAGAGAGAGAGCACAAGCAGGGGGAGTGGCAGGCAGAGGGAGAAGCAGGCTCCATGGTGAGCAAGGAGCCCGATATGGGACTCCATCCCAGGACCCTGGGATCATGACCTGAGCTGAAGGCAGACACTTAACCGACTGAGTCACCCAGGCGTCCCAATGTTATTTTATTTTTAAATTAACTTCACTTTTTTTTTAAAGATTTTATTTATTTATTTGACACAGAGAGAGACAGCCAGCGAGAGAAGGAACACAAGCAGGGGGAGTGGGAGAGGAAGAAGCAGGCTCCCAGCAGAGGAGCCTGATGTGGGGCTCGATCCCAGAACTCCAGGATCATGCCCTGAGCTTAATGACTGAGCCAACCAGGCGACCCTAAATTAACTTCACTTTTTAAATTCTTGATTTATTTAAATGCTATAGTTACCTGAATTGTATTTCTCTTATGGAGAAACTATGAATCATGAAGACAAAGTTAGATGGGATTTTTAGATTGTTTCAGATTGTTACTGGTTAAATCTTTCAAACCCAGTTGGCCTTTGTGGCAGGTGGGCCCTAAGGTGACTCTGCCTCCTGATATTCATGCTCATGTATAATTCTATCTCCTTGAGTGTGGATGGGACCTGTGACTTTTTTCTAACCAATTGAATATTGCAAACTTGATGATATGTTACTCCCAGGATTTTGTTATGGTGTATGACTTCATCTTGCCGGCAAACTTCTTATTCTTCTGCTGGATTTGAAGAAGCAAACTGTCATGTTGTGAAATGCCTGTGGAAATATCATGTGGCAGGAATTATGGATGGTGTCTAGTAACCAAAGTGGTCTCTGGCTGATAGCAATGAAGAAGTTGGGGCCCTTAGTTATATAACTGCAAGGCAATGAATTCTGCCAACACCTTCTCCCTAGTTGAGTCTCCAGAAGAAACTATAGCTCAGCTTTGGTTACATTGCCTCATGTTCCCTTGAGCTAAGAACTCACTAAGCCATGCCTAAAATCTTGACCCACAGAAATTGAGACAGTAACTGCATGTTGTTTTAAGTTGCTAAATTTGTACTAATTTATTATGCAGCATAGAAACTAATAAGAGCTTTTAATTATTTAGGCTCATTTCTCATTTTATTTACAGAAAATTTTCTTGAATCATAGTCTAAAAGTACTACTTCTCTTCCATTGCTTTTTCTTCTTTAATATCTCCAATTGTGCATACATTGGATCTTCTTTGGTTGGCCTTTATTTCAACCATTTTCTCTTTGACCATTTTTACTTATTTCTTTATTTTATTTGTATTCTCTTATTTTATCATTTGTATTCTATGCTTTTAATAAGTTTGTTTTCAAATCTATTGATTTGGGGTACCTTAGAATTTAATCTTTGTTTCAGTCATCTTTCCTTTTTTCCCTAAGTTCAATTATCTCTTATTTTATTACTTCTTTTCATTTTATCTCTTTGTAGCATTAGTTCTTGAATTTTTGATTTGAGATGTTTTAATATATTCCCAAGCATTTCTTTGATGACATGAGACTCAATTTGTGGGTTGATTTCTCCTTTTTCACCACTCTTTTTTTTTTTTTTTTGGCCTTTCTTTCTTTCTTTCTTTCTTCCTTTCTTCCTTTCTTCCTTTCTTCCTTTCTTTTTTCCTTCCTTCCTTCCTTCCTTCCTTCCTTCCTTCCTTCCTTCCTTCCTTTTTTACAGAAAGGGGGTTTATTAGCTGAATTATTTGGATTATCATTTCCTATATAGCTAGCATTTCAAAATGTTTGTTGACTGCATTAATTTAATTAAACATAATTTTGGTTTATTTAATACTATAAAATTTTAAAAGGGCTTGAATTTAAAAATTATAATGGAATCATTTAGGTATAATGGGGTTCCTTGTTGCTCTGGAAGAAACTTATTTCTTGCTCCTAGGACAAAACAATTTCTTTGGTATAGAATAAAGATAACTGACTAAATTTTCATGTACTGTGTCTATCAATGTGAAGACTTGTGCTGGCGTACATCTCTGTGAAAAAATAATGGAATCCCTTGGCAAAAGTTAATGAATGTTCAGGAGACCAGTAGATATAAAACTAATAAGAACTAAAATATCTGTTGGAATAAGAAATTCCATTAACTGAGCATCAATGAATTTAGAAAAGTGGATTGGGAGAGAGGGGCTCAATGGAAACTTTCTTTGTCAAACGGATATTCTTTGACTAACTTAGACATTAATATTCTTTACTTTCACTTTCCAAATGAATCTGATTCTAACATTTATGTTTGTCATAGAGTAGAAATATTTTTCTTTAATAAAGAGACCTCTATCTTAAAGCGAGGAGAATGAAAGTCAACATTTAATCCAAACTAGAGAGTAATAGATCATAATTTCAATGATTTGTTAACTGGCATAGTATCCTATGTTGTATGTGTGTGTGTGTTGTGTGTGTGTGTGTGTGTGTGTGTGTGCATACATGTGTCCTCATAATCTTGGTATTACCCAAGATTACTTCTAACTGAAGACTTAATACGAAAATTGCTTTTATCTTATTGAAGCATGTTAGCATTGAAAGGATGTGGAGAAAATTTAAAGATTTTATTGTTTTTCTATTTGAACTTTAAGTAACTTTTGTAGAGGTAGAATTTGACATTTACAACTATAATTGTATTTGAGATTTGTGTTCAGTTCATTTACTATTAACACATTTATCATGCTTTCTGAACAGCATGAACTCAATTCATAGATATTTAGTGTTTTTATTATTTTTAGTATTAAAGGACAATGTTGGTAAAAGAAAAATTTCCACTGTTTCATCTTTTGACATTTCTTTCCTAGATTTCTTAATAATTGTGACTCATTTTAGAAAATAGTTTTAAAGTTTTCAATCTCCCTTTTCTTTGAAGATTTTCCTTTTCTGTCCCCTCTTATTCTTTCAACTTCATCTTCTACGCATTGCAGTTGGTTTGGGCAATATTTCTGAAATATTGAGGGATTTTAGTGTTTTTCTGAATTACTTACAGAATTAGAAAGCAATATGTACAATTACATACATATCATTTTGAAAATTAATAGGCTGTTTCAAGACTGTTTTCTGTCTATAAAAATTTAATGGCTTTACTTTGCTTTCTGTATAATTGTCCATCTTTGTTGTATTTTTCTATTCTCTACTGTTTAGAAAGTTGTAGGACATAATTTCTAATGGTGAAGTGCATAAAGCAAATCTGATTGCTTCTTTCCTGAACTTTTATTTCCTGGAAGAACTGAATTAAAAATGTTTTTTCTTTTCATTTTGCTAGAAGCAAATGTGTCCTTACAACTACAGTCTATTTTCATGGACTATCCATTTTATTTCCAGGAATGGACTATAAAGAATTATGCATCTCAGAAATTTTTCAAAGAAAAAAAGAAAAGGAAGGAAAGGGATGTTGTAGTAATTTATCAGTAAGCTACCATACAGGGAAAAAAAAAATGTAACTATTTCTGTTGAAGCCCATATGACCATTATGGAACTTCACTGAACTACAACCAGCTACTTCAAATAATATATATAAACAGCATGCAGCAATACCTGAGCTTGTCATTTTTAATTTCTATACTTGGGCATCTATATCTTAGCAAAGTCTCAGCTCACTAGCACACTGAGCTATGTAGTGGATATAATCTGAATCAAAGCACAATTGCAAAAATGTCAAACATGATGAAAAAGAGAAAATCACTACAAAGGGAATTCACCACGGTAACTCTTTGCAGTTCCCAACGCAGAGGCCTAGTAGCCTCATCAAAGATACAAGAGATGGAAAAGGCCCATTAGGTCATCAAACCTATCCCCTCACCAAAGAAAGAAAATGAATTCAAGCAACCCCATCTGCTGGCTTCAAACCAAATTCAGGATAGAAAGACCCTGCTGCTGCTCTTGATACATTATTTCATGACACTGGATGTCATTTATACAAAAAACTGAAATGAATTGTCTGCCCCCAGCATCCTAGAATCACAGAATAGGCTTTGAGAGCTGGAAGGTACCTGAGCCCAGCCTCCTCATTTTATAGAAGAGTACTCTGAGGGCCTAAGAGGTTAAATGACTAGCTCAAATCCACAAAGCCAGTCACAGCTGGACTGGTATTAAAACCAAAGTTTCCAGAGATATCTAAACTGCCATTTTTAGCAAATAATTCTCTTTTTTGGATAAAAAAACTCAATAAAAATTCATTCTATACATTATTCTTCATGCATTTGGATTCAACTTATTTCCTACAATGAACTCATTTAAAAAATTCTGACTTTGAAGTGGTCAAATCTAGGTTTTCACTGTCAAAATACTAATTCGCACAGTCTCTCCAGCAAGAGACTTCCAGTTGTACATCAATTTCCTCTTCTGTTAGTCTCAAAGCAATCTACAGAGATATAACAGCTTCACTGGTTGACCATATATACAATGGGAATGAGTGTATATCATTTTAAAATTTTATCTATACATTATTTCCTCACCTCCAAAAACCATTCAGATGATTCTTTTTTTTTTTTTTTTTAATTTGGTGGCAGGGAGGGGCTGAGGGAATCTTAAACAGGCTCCATGCCTAGTGTGGAGCTTGATCTCACAACCCTGAGATCATGGCCTGAGCCGAAATCAAGAGCCAGATGCTTAACTGACTGAGCCACCCAAGTGCGCCAGCATGATTCTTTTGGAGAAATGGGAAAGAGAGATGGCTTTGGAAAGACCTGGGTTTTGTGCTAGGCTCATTTTAGGATAGAGGACAGCAGGTGTTTGCAGTGCTCGGGCAGAAAAGTTGCGTGAAGTTAGCTGAATTAGAGGCAATCAAAGTCAGAACCCAAGAAAGCAGCAGTTGTTAAGCCCTAGAAGACAGAAGATTTGTGGTAATGCAAGCCCAGTATCTCTAGATCTTATAGTTTTTCAAAAGCTGGAATTTCTAATTTTTTTATGGGAATTTCTAATTTTTTTATGTTGTTCAGATTAAATAAAGCAATTCTGCAGGCACAGATATGGTTAATAGACGCCATGTTATCGTAGGCATTTCTATATCAGATTGTTTATTAGAAGAAATAGAGCCATTTTAATATTTTCATAAAAGCTGAGAAAACTTGGGCTCTGAGTTTAATAAGTAATTAGTTAATTAAAACTAATTAATAAAATGGGGGGCGCCTGGGTGGCACTGCGGTTAAGCGTCTGCCTTCGGCTCAGGGCGTGATTCCGGCGTTGTGGGATCGAGCCCCACATCAGGCTCCTCTGCTGTGAGCCTGCTTCTTCCTCTCCCACTCCCCCTGCTTGTGTTCCCTCTCTCGCTGGCTGTCTCTATCTCTGTCAAATAAATAAATAAAATCTTTAAAAAAAAACCTAATTAATAAAATGATAAGCTGCATTATAAGAATTATTTAAAACAATTTATGTAGCACTCCTTATCGCATGCAAGTGCTCAACGTACAAAGATGAAATATTTGATTCACACCTTTAATGTCTTATTTCTTCATAGTTTAATTATTTCTTCTATTTTTCTAGATTTTTTTTTATTATGCATGATTTCATTAATATTTTCAAACTAGAGTTAGAGGTTTTAGTTAACAGCTTTGGATTCAGGGTTAGATCTGAGTTATTTTGAACAACACTCTTATTCAGTTGATAACAAAACTGTATTTTCAGTACTTTAGAATTCATTAATCTTTTAGTAAGGAGGAACACATCTGTAGTTTTGGGGTTTATTAACCCAATAATTCTAGAACTTTAGTGTACATCAGAATCAGCTGGAGGGCTTTTAAAAGCAGATTGTTGGACTCCACCGTGGAAGTTTCTGATGCAGTAGGGCCTAGGTGGGACTTGATAATTTGTGTATCTAAAGAAGTGCCTGGGTAAAGCTGACATTCTGGTCTGGGGATAACACATAATAAACCACAGTTAAAAAAAAAAAAGAAAGAAAGAAAACCACAGTGTTAGAGAAATGGCAAATTTCAAGGTGTAAAATTTCTAGTTAATCAGACTGTTCCTGGATTGTTGATAAACTGCAGAAAGGGCGCATGAGAGGATATTGGCTCAGAGAATACCTTGCCATTGTGCTCAAGTAATTGATCGAGATGAACTATTTTTTAGGGGCGCCTGGGTGGCTCAGCCATTAAGCGTCTTCCTTTGGCTCAGGGCGTGATCCTGGAGTTCTGGGATCAAGCCCCACCTCGGGCTCTTCCGCTGGGAGCCTGCTTCTTCCTCTCCCATTCCCCCTACTTGTGTTGGTCTCTAGCTGGCTGTCTCTCTCTCTGTCAAATAAATAAATAAAAAAATCTTAAAAAAAAAAGAAAAGATGAACTGTTTTTTAAATAATCTTAATAATAGCTAAAAAACTCTGTAATGTTTCCTTTGTGACAGTTTGTTTCTTAAGTTCCTGAGTCCCTCATTTAATCTTCATAAAAATACTATTTTTATTATCCCCATTTTACAGATAAGGAAATTGACATAGATAGAAGTAATTTGACCTAGTTACGCAAGCTGGTATGTAATGGTGGTAGGGTTTAAGCCCAGGTAATACAGTTCCTAAGCCCATGCCCTTCACCGTTGCACACACTACCTCTCAGGATAATGATTGCTCTGTCATTCAACTCAGTTTGTCTTGGTTCCTTCCATGAGCGCAATTCTGCATCAGCTCAGGAAGCTCAAATATTATGAATTAATATTTTTAGGTATATCTGTATTAGGCAGTCATTGGTTTAGCACATTTACTCAAATCAAAGTTGTTATATAAGCCTAATAATAGATGATAAAAGCCAATTGAGTACAAATGAATATCATCAGTCCCTATTTCTTCACTGAGTTGCATTTTGTGACTGGAAAATGAATATAGTTTATGTTACAATCAGCACAACCACAAAATAGTTTACTTTTACAAAAAGCAATTTTGGAAAATAGGGTTCATCATCACATCAACACTCCTTATAGTAATAGTCATTAAATACCAGTTTATAATACTGCGTGCTTCTCTCTTCACTGAAGTTTTTAGAGACTGTGTATGTATGTGTGTATGTGTGCATGCACGTGTGTGTATAATCTTGTGTTTGTTTTTAGATCTGTCTTTAAATTTTTTTTCTCAAATTTTTTTCCTTTTTAATTTTTCCATAAATATTACTGGAACACTACTTTTTTTTCAAAAATTAGACCAAAAATACTGCCTGAGTTTATTAGTCTATTTTTCTGTCACATGATTGTTTTAGTGTTGTTTGAAGCACTATTTCGGAGCCAGACATAATCACATTCTACAGTTCCTCACCTTATTAACTGACAGAGCACTGTTCCTATTAGACAATTGATCCTGGGCAGATGAAGCCATTAAAAACAGTACTAATTAGCTGAAGATGGGAGACAGTAATGCAGGCTGCCTCACTTCCTTTTATGCTTAGGGAAGTTGATGTTCCAGACAAATAATAATTGATATGTAGTCTGCCTTAATTGTGGTTGTTAACAGCCAGTATTATAATGACAGCCTGACAATTTCTGTCTGGCCTATTGTATGTTTATTTCAGAATCCAAGAACCACTGGATAATCTTTTTGGTTAACCTGAACCTCATAGAATGTATTTTATAATGTCCCTGAAATCAAACTCAGCAGCTAAGCCCAGCTTATGCGTTTTTTGGTACATATTTTCAGGCATCAGATGTTTATCCTGGATGAGTATGATGTCCAAAACTATGTAGCCTTATAGTACAGCATGTTTGGATGAGAAATAGCTAGAATGGAGAATAATACTCTCTCTCTTCTCTGTCTCTTCCAGGCAACAACTTCAAGTATAGACATGAATTTGACTCCATCAATGCTAGTACAATGATATATGAAACTTCATTACACAGGCATGATTGATTAAATCATTGGCTTTTGGTGATTAAACAAAATCTCCAGTCCCTTTTCCCTCACCAGAAGTCTTAGGAGTAGGTCTTAAAGTTCCACTCTCTACTCATGTGGTTGGCTTGCCCAGTACATCCAAAGGTCACCTCATTAACATAACAAAAGACACCTTTATGGCTCTTATCACTTAAGACATTCCAAAGGTTTTAGGAACTCTGCACCAGAATCAGAGATGAAGACCAAATATGTATCTTATTATAAATCATAATATCATATCATAATATCACAGGTACATACTATCAACATGACTTATCACTGTTGATGTTAACCTTGATCACCTAGCTGAGGTAGTGTTTGTTACGCTTCTCCACTGTAAAGTTACTTTTTTTCTTTTTTTTTTTTCAATACGCTTTGGAAAGCAGTCATTATGCAAGGCCCACACTTAGGGAATGGAGAGGTATGCAATATCTCCTTGAAGGAGAGGGATCTATGTAAAATATTTAGAATTTGTTTCGTTGCCCCAGTTTATTTATTTATTCAATTATTCCTTTATTTCAGTATGGACTCGTGAATATTCATTTTATACTTTGGGTTATAATACAATATAACCTTATTTTCTTGCTCAAATTTTTCCAGCTTTGGTCATCAGTTCTTTCACTTACTTTCTTTGTCCCTTTAACATGGTGAGTTTTGCTTTTTATTTTTTAATCCATTTTTTAAATTTCTGGAACTACAAGGTGCTCCAGGGTCATCTTGTATATTTTCTGCCTAAGTTTTGGATACAGACAGCTTTCCACATAGCCTTAGAGAATGGCATTTTTAGAATGATTTTTTTTTTGGAGAATGGCATTGAAAATCAAGATCCAGGAACTAGGTGTGCTCTTTGCTACTGAAATATCATTTCTTTTAGGCCCTTTCAGTTGACAGAACCAGGAAATGCACGTGTGTATACTAACCTGTTCATATGCAAATATCTATAAATATTTCTATACGCAAACACCTATATTAAGCAAAAAATGAGTTCATACTAATGTCTGTAACTATAATCCATTAAATGGTATATTTTTTACACCCATCCGGTATCAAAACTTTCCCATTAATGAACTCAAAGTTCAGAGTCAACCCCAGTTCTCAGCTCATGTATCACCATTTGCAATTATTTTAGTTGCTTAGCTCTTAATTACCTTCCTTTGAAGAAAGCCATTTAACTTCCCCTAAGAAAATACTAAATTTTGTCATCTTGAATTTCCAGGTTATCTAAGTGAGCCACCATCACTTCCTCTATGTTCCTGCATTTATATACAAATCTTTCAAGATACCAGTCATAACCACTCCATGCTCATTCCTCCTCCAGATCCCACCTAATCACACAATTTAGATGTTACAAACTCACATAGTAAATTCATTCTTAAATCTCTTACTTCTACACTTATTAGAAATATTTCAGTACAGGTAATTTGTTGTGTATTTTCTTTTCTTTTTTTTTTTTTTTAAAGATTTTATTTATTTGACAGAGACAGCCAGCAAGAGAGGGAACACAAGCAGGGGGAGTGGGAGAGGAAGACGCAGGCTCCTAGCGGAGGAGCCTGAGGTGGGGATGGATCCCAGAGTGCTGGGATCACACCCTGAGCCAAAGGCAGACGCTTAATGACTGTGCCACCCAGGTGCCCCATGTTGTGTATTTTCTATATATACAACTGTATGAAAATAAAAACTCAACTGTTAAATAAGAGCCAATCATGAGTATTATCATTATAGAATCGTATCAGAACTGGAAAGAACTTTAGAAATTATCTATTCTCTATCCCTTATCCTGTGTATTTATTCTCTTCATAATATCCCTTACTAATCACCTACATACTGCTGAAATACCTTGAGTTTATTTTAATAAGCTTTGCTATATGAAAAAGGTACCCAGGTTTTGTTTTGATCAGGTATGGCAAAACACACAGACATAGAAATGATGGTCACGAAGGAAGTTTATACTCACAGATCCCTAGAAAGACAACACATGGCTCACCAAGCAGTCACAAGAGGAAGGATAAGGCACAGTCAGGAGTCAGAAGGGCAAGAGGGGATAAAGGACCCAGAGCTTTTGGAGTTTTTGCAAGAAGGAATGGACAAGGCAAGGTAGGTGTATATGCTGAGTAACTTTAGGATTGCATAGTTTGAATACTTTTGGTGGTCTCTGTACCATAGAGATGGTCTCTAGTTGCCTTGTAATTGGCCCTGGGGTGATTTAGGGCAAGGGGATATCCGGGCTTGGTGTAGTAGCAGTTTGATAAAGGAAATAATGGGAGTGTGGGCTCTGGATTGGTTGATTGTGTACCAAAAATGTGCTGGCAGGGAATTTGTTTGCTATCTCTAGGAAGTATCTAATACTGAGAGGGGTTGTCTCTTCAGTATCAAGGCTCCTAATGCCAGAGAATAAAAAATACAGAAAAGAGAAAATATAACCAATACAATTTCCAAGGCTGACCCATATCCAGTACATTTCACTAGTGAATTACATTCTTTTGTGTCATAACATGTACAGCATTTTGTTAGAAATCATGCCATCAAGTATCTATAAAATGGGGAAATTTCTTAAAATGTTTAAAGTTAAAATTAGGGGGCAACTGGGTGGTTCATTCGGTTAAGTGTCTGCCTTCAGCTTAGGTCATGATCCCAGGGTCCTGGAATTGAGTCCCACATTGGGCTCCCTGCTCAGTGGGAACTTGCTTCTCCCTCTCCCTTTGCCCCTCCCCTGCTTGTGTTCTTTTTTTCTCACTCTCTCTCTCAAATAAATGAATAAAATAAAATCTTTAAAGTTAAAATTAGTGACATAAATACCTTTATCAGTCATTTTTTTGTTAAAAATAATAAATTAAATGTATTTTCATTTTCATAATTCAGAAGTTATTACAAAATTAAAGCTAAGATATTTTTTAGTTAGTCCTTACAAAGTTGTTTTTTTCTTTCTTTTAAGTACAGAATGATAATAGAGTAAATAGCATCCAAGAGAAACTGCATAGACTCAAAAGTTCACAACAAGTTGCCAAAGACAAAAATAAATCTGACAAAGGCCAAAAGACCAAGATCTCCTGATCCAAAGAATCTGGAGATAATTGGAATGTGTTATGATGTAAATTTAATCCAGGCCATTTTACTGGCAATTAATGAAAGCAAGAAATTTAGCAAAAAATATCAGCATTCAGATATCACATAGGACATATGAATTAAATTATTAAGACCCAAAGGACCTTATTTATAAGAATAAAAAGATGCAATAAAGAAAGAGGAGGGTGGTTGTTGGGGCAGAGATAAGGTTGATGTCACTGTTTGGGGTCAGTATTCATCTGTAACACTAAAAACTAGAGAAAAAGTTCAGTTTATCTTCATTTGTTCATAATTAATATAAAACTTACTGATATAAGTGCTAGACAGAAAATACGGATACAAAGAACCAAAACCTTAGTCATTTTCGTTCTTGAATCCTCCCCTCTACCTAAGCCCCAGTATCAAATATCTTGAATCTGTGAAAACACTAGAAAGCTGTTCCTGGTTCTCCTTGCATTACTTTCTGTAGTTTTCCTCTGGACTGCTGGTATTTGGGAAGTAAGGTATATATTCAAAGAAGTTTAAAACTAGAAATCATAACGTTTGTGTTCTAATGTTACTCTCTTCATTTAGGGAGACTTCTACAAGTCTCTTAATCTCCCTGAATCTCCTTATGATGGAGAATGAACATAATAAACATGTATTAAGCACTATTTGTTAAACATTGCATTATGTTCAGGTGTTAAGACATAAGTAGGACATTGTGCTCCCCTTAAGTTGTCCAATCCAGAATGGTAGTTAAATATGTAAACAAATGATTACACTGACCTAACAAATATTATTACACTGCCAAGTATTTATTAAATGTTCTAGGCAGAGAAAATATAATCTATGGAAGTACAGAAAAATTAAATGAGTAAAAATGTGACATGCTTATAAAATTTCAAATAGTTCAGAATGTAGGGAATTTGAATTTTATAGCAGAAGTTTAGTAGATGATGCTCATTCTAAATCATTTGGACTTAGTTAATGTCTATAGTCAATGAGTAGTCATTAAATAACTTGATAAAAGTTGTTTTTGGCAATTTGGTAATGTTGAAGAGATGGAATTTGGAATGGGAGGGCTGGAATCCTGAAGACAGTTTGTTAGGGGGACTATTTTCACAACTCAGAGCAAGGGCACTTGAATAAAAAAGAGAGATAGTATCTTTGAGAGATGTTACAAATATTTAATGAAGGTTTTTAAAGATTCTGTGAGATAATAGTTGCAAAAGGGACTTTTAACCCATAAATTGCTTCATTAGGTTTTATTACAAGGTCCTCACATTAAACCTTCTTATTAGATAGTATCAATTGGGGAGATAAAACTGGGTTATTAGAATTTCTGCTGATGCTGTTACATTTTCTCTGCTACTAAATCCCCAATTCAGTTTATCAAAACCAAAATTTTGTCAAAGCGAGTTCGTTTGCTTGATTTTGGGACAAGTGCCCATTTATGGACGGTTGGATGTATGTGGAAGGGGTTGCCAAATTCCTATGATTGGTACATCCGATAGAATCACATGGTATGGATGACAGACATTTTCCCCAAAGAAGTATCTGTATCTTCTTCAACTGAATTATTACATCAAATTCACTCTTGGTTTAATGTCACTTCTTGACAGCGACAGAATTAGTTACTCTCTTTTCTCTGTTCAGAGTGCTTTGACATTAACTTATTGGATCTTTTTTCTTTTCTTTCTTTTTTTTTTTTTTTTGAGGGAGAGAGAGAGTGCTCGCGTTTATGCACAGGAATGGAGGGGGAGGGGCAGAGGGAGAAGGAGAGAGAATCTTCATGCCCAGGGCAGAGTCCATCCCGGGATCAATCTCAGGACCTGAGATCATGACCTGAGTGGAGACCAAGAGTCAGACGCTTAACTGACAGCCACTCGGATGCCCCTGATTTTTTCTTTTCTTTTCTTTTCTTTTCTTTTCTTCTCTTTTCTTTTCTTTTCTTTCTTTCTTTCTCTTTCTTTCTTTCTTTCTTTCTTTCTTTCTTTCTTTCTTTCTTTCTTTCTTTCTTTCTTTCTTTCTTTCTTTCTTGAGATTTTATGTATTTATTTGACAGAGAAAGACAGCCAGCAAGAGAGGGAACACAAGCAGGGGAAGTGGTAGAGGAAGAAGCAGGCTCCCAGTGGAGGAGCCTGTGCGAGGCTTGATCCCAGGACTCCTCCGGGATCATGCTCTGAGCCGGAGGCAGAGGCTTAACGACTGAGCCACGCAGGGGCCCGCCTTTCTTTTCTTTCTTTCTTTCTTTCTTTCTTTCTTTCTTTCTTTCTTTCTTTCTTTCTTTCTTTTAAAGATTTTTATTTATTTACTTGTCAGAGAGAGAGTGGGCACAAGCAGGGGGAGTGGCAGGCAGAGGAAGAAGCAGGCTCCCTGCTGAGCATGGAGCCCAGTGCAACACTCGATTCCAGGCCCTAATATCACTACCTGAGCTGAAGGCAGCTGCTTAAACGACTGAGCCACCCCGGCATCCCACCCCTGAATCTTTCTTTAATTCATTTATTTGCCAAATATTTACTGAGTACTATTTATGTGTCAGGCACTGTTGTAGACACTAGATACATAGCAGTGAAGCAAATACATAGTCTTTGCCCTATTCCAGTTTATCATCTTAGCTCTTGCTGTTGTCCTTCCTTTGAGGCAGAGACAGGGCTTAAATTCTTTCTATTCCAGTGTCTAACAGTGACTAAGACATTGTATATGCTAAATACATGTATTTTTAAATCAATAGATAAAGATATAAATGAAATTATATAAGTAAAACAAGTCTGCGGATCATTTTAACTGGCTGAACATATTTTAAATAATTACATTAGAAGGAAAATGAATTAGATTTTTTTTCCCATTCACCTTTGTTGAATTTAGATTTGCCTTTGGCAGTTGGTAATTTATTATTAAAGAACACACAAAGGTTTCATGTAAGCTCTAATCTTTGCAAGATTAATCTTTTAATCTTTCTTTGAATTTTTCCCTACAGATTTATTATAAAATATTCAGATCTAGTTTTGCTTTTTTTGATGATAGTGCCCATACGTTATAGTTTTTTTAATCAACAAAAAAATAAAACAGGATTATTAGTAAAGTGTGTCAATTAGTTAAATCTAACATTTTTAACAATGCTGATAATTTTTTTTGAGAAATATTGTAACAGATAATATTAAAGTATGTGAAGGGGAATATTAGTAGAGATTATGTAGAAATATGTAGGGTTTCTACATATAATGTCAGAATAAGTGAAACAAGGGAAAATAGCAAAAAGTTGGGAGAAATCTGAAGTTCATATAAGCACTTAGAAGAAATTAAAAAAACAAAATAAGATTGCATTCAAAATATGCAGTGCTAAAATGATTATTTCACACATTTTTGATTTGCAAGAGAATCCATACTGCAAAGCAAAGCAGTAAAGAATTAATTATCTTAGATCCTATTTCCCAAACAAATATTTAGATCAGATCACTGTTTTGTGTCTCTCATTGAACTAGGCTTGTGTGTGTGTGTGTGTGTGTGTGTGTGTGTGTGTGTGTAGCCAAGCTGGAACATCTTTTCTCTTTTTCAAGAGTAGCTTTTTCTTGGGCTATTTTATTTTGGAAGGCCTTTCTTTTTCTAATTAGTTATTCATGATTCTATCATGAGAGCCCCCCCCAACCCCAAAGAAATTGCACAAATAAACTTATAATAAAATAAAATAATGAACAAGTATTTTTGAGCCAAAAATAATTAACTACCTGATCCTGGGGGGAAAATGCTACATTCTTTGCTTTTGTTGAGAGGAAAACATAAATTATTCACTAAAGAATTAAAAACCCTTTCATTGTTGGCAGCCTCTAATTTATTTCCTTTTGATTATTCCTGGATATTCAGTTAAGGTCAGAGAACTTCTGAGCATTTATTTATAATACTAGAAGTGATTTTGTGAGAGAGAATGTAACAAAGTATAATACAGAGTTTAATGAATAAATGAAAAAGAAGTCTTTTAGCTTTTCTTTTCAAATAAAAAAGCAAGTGAAGGGAAAGCATAAGAACAGTTTGTGACAAACACTTATTTTCTTTCCAAAATTGTAAATAGAAATTTAACACTT